>NC_139520.1:13717357-14052357 GCF_947247035.1 Vipera ursinii
TTCCAGCAGTTGTTTTATTCAAGTTCTCAGCATCCCAAATATTGACCAGACTGGCTGCGGCTAGTAGAAATTATATTTCAGCAAAAGTCTGAATCACTTGCAAGAGTTCAGCTAGGGCTGAAGTGAGCCATTGCTCAAAGCAGTGGCTAAAATACTTCATCAAGTCAGATTTTATATCTGTTGTTTTTCCATGACACGGCACATCATTTTACTTTGGACTGGCTGACATCACTTCTGCTTTGTCTGTTTCTCTTTTGTGCTGTGCCAAACATTTCTTCTTATTCATAGAAAAGTGTCTGCTTCTACTTTTTTTTTTTAATTTAGAAGAAATTCTGACTGTACTTCAATGGAAAAATATGAGGGGTTCTTCCCATTGGCCTTTTTCAGATTCGGAACAACAGACAAAGTCTTAGAGATCAAAGCAAAGCAAACAACCTAGGCCAATTATGGCAAAAAAAAGGGATAAAAGATATTATTGAGAGAAACGATAATTCATCCCAAGAATGAGGTATAAAACAGAATTCTCTTTTGCAGGAACTGAATTTAAGAGTACATAAATTACGTCTTCTTGGCATAATATTGCCTGAAGACTTATATTGTAAGCTGCCTTGATCACAAAGGGTAGAAATCTGGGGTTATAGTATACAAAAGAAATACAATATAATCTTACAGTTTGCTCAGAGCAAAATTTTGTTCTCCCTAGTTTAGTGTGGGGATCAAACCTCCTGACAGGGTGGAAAGGTGAAAGGAAACAGTACTACAGGTAGTCCTCGACTTACAACAGTTCACTTAGTGACCGAAGCTAGAAAGGCCCAAAAAAGTGACTTATGACCACTTTTGAATACCTTTGACCATTGCAGCATCCCCAGGGTCACTGATCAAAATTTGGACGCTTGGCAACCAGCTCACTTTTATGATGATCGCCGTGTCCCGGGGTCATGTGGTCTCCTTTTGCGACCTTCTGACAAGCAAAGTCAAGGGGGAAGCCAGATTCACTTAACAACCATGTTACGAACTGAAATCTGCAGTGAATTACTTAGCATTTGTGTCAAGAAAGGTGGTAAAATGGGAAAACACTCACTTAACAAATGTCTCACTTAGCCACAGAAAGTTCGGGCTCAATTGTGGTCGTAGGTCGAGGGCTGCCTTTACACAAAACTCCTATGGGACCATTAATCTCTTTGCAAGTTGGCCAACCTACTCACCAGCCTGTCCTGAATGGTAGTTAACTCTTCCAAAGTCTTCTCGGTGATAATATTGGTCATGGCCTCAGTAATTGATAGCTGGATCTTCCTATCAAGCAGAAGAAGACTTGGTGGGCCAGGAAGAAGGAAATTCTGGAGGCTAAAACATATGAAGAACAGTTGCAGGAACTGGACATGGCTAGTCTAGTGAAGAGAAGGACCAGGGGAGACATGATAGCAGACTTCCAATATTTAAAGGGCTGTCACAGAGGGGAAGGGGTCAACCTATTTTCCAAAGCACCTGAAGGCCAGACAAGGAATAACAGATGGAAACTGATCAAGGAGAGATTCAACTTGGAAATAAGGAGAAACTTTCTGACAGTGAGAACAATCAACCAATGGAACAGTTTGCCATCAGATGTTGTGGCAGCTTCATCACTGGAAGCTTTCAAGAAGAGACTGGACTGCCATCCCTCAGAAATGGTGTAGAGTCTCCTGCTTGGTTGGGGGGAGGGGTTGGACTAGATGACCTACTAGGTCCCTTCCAACTCTGTTATTCTAATTTTGTTATATGGAAGCTGAGAGATGATCGCTCAAGACTCCTTGAGCAAGTATCCATAAAGTTGTGAGGCGGAAAGAGAAGGCAAGGACCTCTTGCTCCTTCCACCCAATCATTTTGGACCGCCAGGCATACTGAAATCTGAAGGAGAAAACAGCTTACAGTAAAAACCTGCAAGGGTGTGTATATGAAAATGCATATATGTAAGTGCACATGCAGCTACTTTTCACCCTTCTGATAAAGCTTGCAGGGGGTGGATTACTTACATGACCTTGTCATACACCTCAGTCAGAAGCTGGTCCAGGACGTTGGTCTCTGATGCGCTGCAGAATAGGTGCTTCAAGAAACCTGTTTTCTGCAAGATTTGGGGGTGCAAACTCTGCGTAACATCCAAATGGGATTGCACAACAGCCTATAAGGAAAGCTCAGTGAGTATCACTTTTGGGAATTGGGGTAAATTGATTCCCTCTTTCCAGCATCTTCTTAGCATCCCCTGGTCATTGTTGAAAGCCAATCCTCATTAGTAATATTTTGGCACAATGATAATTAGAAGACACTGCAAGTAGTTGTCAGTGGAGCAAGTAACTGAGATGATCCAGTACTTTGTGTGTACCCTACATTTCTATATCTAATTGATACAAAGTTAGTCAAAGGAGATGTTTCAGGAAAGCTGCTGGAGTGACCAGAAGAAATAAAAATCACAAATGGAGACCAGAAGAGAGAAAAAATTGGCATAGAGCCAATCTTAAATTACATACAAAACCAGCAAATAAAGTAATTTGCTCACTGGGAGAGGATGTCATGAGATGCCTTACCATACAAGGCATATACAAGAAGAGGAGAAGGTCACAAAGCAGACCCAGAAGAAGATGGAGAGACAACGTCAAAGACATACTACAACACCAATGGTTGAGGCCGCCAGGTGATCAAGAACCAGATGCCCGAAGTGTTAAAAGAGGAAGCAGAGAAGTCCAGAGAAGAAAACTAAGACAGGTGACAACAACCTCTCTCGTTCTGTTGGTCTTCACCTACTTGGAGAAGGCAAGTGAAACCACCTTTGTGGTAAGAAAAAGGGTGAATGAAGAGACACCAAGTCTCTGCAGCTAGCAATAATGTCAACATGTTGGTCATCACAAGCAATGGTCAACAGTTGCAGAAGGACAATTGGAGCTCTTTGAATAGACCATCAAGTTGATAACATTTAATATCAACCCTGGCTGAGGAATTCTGGGAGTTGAAGTCCACAAGTCATAAAAGGGCCGGGTTTGAAGATATAAACCATTCACTGCCAGATTCTATGTGGATTAGATTCCCTGTCTCCAAGATGCTTTTGTGTTTTCCTTTTTTTAAAAAAAAATATTTTATTGATTTTTAACATACACCTTAATATTTGGTAAACATCATGTTGTCTGGGTTAGTGTTTAAAAAACAATCAATAACAATTAATTTCTATAATTCTATAGTCCATATAATAACTTTACTTGATTTCCTCTTCTTCCAATAATATTCTCTTTAGCCAACCTTAAATTAATACAGTTCTTATTTAAATAAATGACAATTAAAGATAAGCATTTTTCTCATGTTTCTGCAAATAATAACCACATCAGTATAAAGCTTCTTTTCATTGATCATCTTGATTGTCTCATCATAAACCCTGTTTACATTCTTATTTAAATTCTGTGTTTTCCACGATAGTGACAGTGTATAAAAAAATGAAGCATTCACCTACAAAGCAGACCCAGAAGAAGATGGAGAGACAACGTCAAAGACATACTACAACACCAATGGTTGAGGCCGCCAGAAGATCAAGAACCAGATGCCCTGATGCTGAATTTCATTACCCAAACTAGGTAACATCATCAGTGCTAGTAAAGAGTAGGATTTGCTCTCGGTTACCTAGTTTGGGTACTGAAACATCTGTAAGAAAACAACAAAGCTCAGAGAACACCAAGGACCCTTTATTCTCCTTTATCTTCAGCTTCTCATAATCAGAGAGAGGGAAAAGTCTGTTAATTCTCAAAGATATCGCCAAAGTACAGTAATCCTTCTCCACTGGGAACTTTTCAAATGGACGGAGTGGACAGTTTTTGGTATTTCCATTTCCACATAGCCAGATGGCACCAGAAATGGCAAAAGCTACGCAACACGTTCTTGGACATATTGTTCTATCATATGGAGTAGATATGTTCATTTTCAAAAAAGCAATTAAAGCAAGGTTACCAGGACATTAAGTTCTAGGCCAACACCAAATGCTAGCTTTTGCAGTACAAATGTTAGATGAAGAACACAGAAGGATGTTGCCTTCTTCTAAGTCTCCCCATCTAGTTCCACGTAGGAGATTCCCAAAAGACCAAAGCAGAAGGAGATGTTTGCCATCAACAGCTCAGTGCAACACCAAAGCCCAGCTTTACCTGGATCTCCTTGCTGTAGGTCTGAGAAACTTCCTCAATTAGTTTTTCCAGTTTGTGCTGAAGCTTGCCGTTCCAGTAGGAAGCCTTTCCCGCTTCATACAAAATGGGCAAAACCTGTTGGGAAAGAGATCTGCCTAGTTTTCACAAGTAACCAGCATGTTTTTTGCAATCAGCAATGAAAGGAGGTGGATGTCAACAACATCTGAAGGATGACAGCAAGGGTGAGGGACTTTCAACTCTCCAGATCAGAGCTACAACTCCTACCGCTGCCAGCAGGCTAATGGGCCGGAATTCTAGGAGTTGTTGTTCATCGGTAAATTTGGAGGAACACATTTATTGGACCAAATGTTATTCTTACTTTTTTAAAAAAAAAAACTGGAATTAAACAAACAGACAGTACACAAAGCCAACATTTTAAGACTGGAACACTATCTGAAGGAAAGTTATTTATGATATCACAAGATTCCAGCATAATCTTAACTCTTCTGCTACACATTCTCACCCATGGGTGGGATGAGAGAGTGAGATTAGGTGCATTATGACATTATTGCACAAATGATATGAATTATATAATTGGTGTGTCATTTATATGAAAATGTCATGTCATGAGCAGCATCCTTGAGGCTGGCACAGGTGGCAACTGGCATGACCTCTACAATGAAACTGAGAATAGGTTCACCCAAAACTCTAAGTGTGGTTCACCTTCCTCACGGTTGGCCGAATTATTGTTTGGAAGCTCACCACCAAGTCCTGACCTACAAATCACAATGACTGGATTCACATAACCAACTAATTCTGAAATTAACTCTGAAAACCACTTTTTTTTAGCATGATGGAGAAATCAGGCTGCACAGTGAAACGGATGTCCGCCCCTCCAAATCAAGAGAAGCCGTCAAAAGGGAAAGTAATGAACACAACGAAGGAAAAACTCACATCCATAAAAAGGGTTGCACCCTTGATGGCTTCCTCAGCCCAAAGTAGATCAGCCTTCACTTCCACATCCTGAACACAGCTCAGCAGCCCAATGTATTTCTGAACAGTCTGACAAGCATCTTGCACCGCCTAACAATGAAAGCAAAGACCATTAGATGTTCCCAGACAATGTTTCAAGAATAGGTCTGCATTAGAAAGTGAAAGTGAAACTAAAAGATATCTGATCCCTGAAAAGCAATTTTTTAAGCACTTTACCTGCAGTACCTTTGTTGGAATAGGGCTTGTAGCCTTCTTCTGGATTAGCATAACATGCATCATAGGACATGATCTAGTGTAAATCTACCTGATTTGTACCTTTACTCCTTTGCCCATAAATTCCATTGTCCCACATAACATTCAAGTTCATTGTTCAAGACACTGATGATGTTACCTAGTTTGGTGAAGAAATGTCTGCAAGAAAACCACCAGGCTCAGAGAGCACCAAGGACCCGATAATCCAACCCAGAGCTATAAATATTCTCTTCTGTCAAGGTATTGTAGCCTCTTCTACACTTGATTCCCCCAGGTGTACTGGATTTCAACTTGCCAGAACTTTTCAGCTGCTCTGAGTAGGCATTCTACATTGGGGGAAAATATTCCTCTTTTACAAATGAAAAGAGGAGATCCTTTGATGATTGTTTACCACTTCTGAGGGACCTGTAGCCTAGTGGAGGATCTTGGAGTCTTTGGCTAATGCTGAGAGAAGCTGAATTGTCCAGCCTTCTATATTCCTGATTTAAAGAGAAAATGGATGGAAAAGGGGAAGTTGTTTTAATGTGATTTTCAACATTTCCATCTCCTTCAGTACCCTTACACTTTCAATATCACACGCTAGTCAGAATTCAAGGGGAATTCTGCTACTGAATATTGTAAACTGGGTGCCCCATTGGGTTGAATTCATAGTGAGACAAGAATGCCTATTGATTGATTTGGTGGCTTTAGGCAAGCCAGGATCAGCATCAGAAACTGGTATTCTTAGGTAAATTCACATCCCAACAAAGCATTGATTATTTCCCATCTTGAATGCTATATGGGGGAAGACATTTACCAAGAGACATGGTCACATTTCCGATTCCAGAACAGTCTAGCATTTGGTGAAATATAAATAGCACCTTCCCCCCCCTTGTTGCAGATTATAACATTCAATTTGTACCAGCATCCCAGTTTGTATTGGAGGTCTGCCACTGAGGAGGCTTGCAGATTGAGAATAAGGGGGCATATTTCGTTGAGGAGATTGCCCTCAAACATGGGCTCAGAAATGTTCTTGAACTTTGGTGTCCCCATCTGCTCTGGATTGTAAAAATAAGCCCACGGTGTTGTTCTAAATCCTGGAAGACAACAACTGTGAAGCACCAACATGTTGACTTGCTCTATGATTTTATTCTTATGGCTGGCAGTCTTTATGGACCTCTTGGAAACAGCTCATAGTCTTTAGATCAGCCTTCTGCAGGCAACATCTTGTAGATGTGCTGAATTTCAACTCAATTCAGAATAGAGCTGGAAGGGACCTTGGAGGTCATCTAGTCCAACCCCCTGCTCAGGCAGAAAACCCTATACCATTTCAGACAAATGGCTGTCCAATCTCTTCTTGAAAACCTCCAGTGATGGAGCACTCACAAGTTCTGGAGGCAAGTCGTTCCGCTGGTTAATTGATCTCACTGTTAGTGAGTAGTTTCTCCTTAGTTCTAGGTTGCTTCTCTCCTTGATTATTCCATTGTTTCCTGTCCTGCCCTCTGTTGCTTTGGAAAATAAGGTGACCCCCTCATCTTTGTGGCAGTCTTTCAAATACTGGAATACTGCTATCATGTCACCCCTAGTCCTGTTTTTCCTTAGACTAGCCATAGCAAATCCTGCAATCATTCTTCATTTATTTTAGTCTGAATACAGTGACCGCTCCTATACACATCAACTCTCATCATTCCCAGTCAACCTAAATGCAATTTGACCTATTGACCTTAAGCAACAATTTTTGCCTTTGCTAATAGACGTAGGCAAGCTACATACAAAACAACAAAGGTAGGAGGGTTCCAGGAATTCCCACCTGTTCAGAAGAGCTGGGTTGACTGTCTAACTGGAGCTGGTTTTCTTTCTCCTTAAGCAGGTTCGCTTGAATCTGATTTCTTGCAAGGTAAGACTGTATCTGTAGCAGACATACACACATGTCACATACACAAGGTATAGATATGCCCTTTCCCTTCCACTTAAACAAGCTACTACACTTACCCAAAAAATAAGTATCATACGCCCACCACATGCACAGTTACATAAATTCTGTACATCAATCCTTTGGTGGAATCTGAGCATTGTTGGGGGCAATTAAGCTGACTTTGTAATAATGCCGCTTGGGGGGGGGCGAAAGCCCTAATAAGCAGGCATATACATAGAATGAAGGCTACTGCTAAGCTTGTAAGCCGCCCTGAGTCTTCGGAGAAGGGCGGGATATAAATGGAATTAAAATAAATAAATAAATTTCAAAATGAGGCCCCCAAGCTGAAGAAGACTGCTTCTTGGGTCGCACTATTCCCTTTCTCTTTCAACATCCCTTCTCCCTTTGTACCTGGTGCACAATTTCCTCCATTTTCTCTGGGTGACTCCGGTAAGCCACAGCAATATCGTTCATGGGCAAAGGCATTTTTGTGAGGATGAAATTCCTGGGGAATAGGCACGATATTCATTAGATGTCCCAAATTGCAATGACCCCTTCAGGACATTGTCCATGGTAGTGGTGTGCTTGGCCCCAACACTGGGTTACACAGGGGGTAAAGCATTTCAAATACTGGTGTCTATACATCCATCGATGTTGAGAAGTAGGCTTAATTACACTGGCTTTTATTCAAGGTTCTGGATTATATACTTCCGATTTTCAACCTTTTAGTTAATTCTAGCCAACTTGCACAGTCAAATGGAAAAGTGGAATACCTAAACGTACAACCCCAACTGAGCCCAAAATTTCTGTTGCTATGTGAGACATCTGTTTTGCCCCAATTTGCAAACTTTCTCGCCACAGCTGTTAAGTGAATCACTGCAGCTGTTAAGTTAGTAACACGGTTGTTAAGTGAATCTGGCTTCCTCATTGACTTTGCTTGTCAGAAGGTCGCAAAAGGGGATCATGTCAGCCCAGGACACTGCGACCGTCATATATGTGAATCAGTTACCAAAGGTCTGAATTTTGATCATAGGGTCATGAGAGAATGCCGCAACATTCATAAGCATGAAAAATGATCATGTCACTTTTTTCGAAGCTGTTGTAACTTCATACAGTCACAAAATGAATTGAAAATCAAGGACTACCTGTATAAATCCATCCAGCCATCAGCCAGCCAGCCAATAGGCAAATCTACTTTTTTCTATTTAAGGAATGTACAAGAAAAAAAGGGCTACATGTGAAACAGCTTCAGTGTTTCGATGCTAATTAATTTGGGATTGTTTTTTTAGTTCCAACTTCAGAAAGATGTATTAAGGCAGAAAAAATGGAAGTCAGCACTTACCTTGGAGAGTTTGCTAATGTTAATTCAGCAAAACTAACACAATCTTATGATCCCTCAAAGACTAACACATTTAATGTTGCATGGGGCTTACAGATTTCTTTATCAGGAACATGAAATAGTTGCTCAACACATCAACACAGCTGCTTCATTATGGGGGGTTTTAAGTCACAATTGGCTGGATTTGCACCAGACACAAAGCTATAAGCCCGTAAAGCTCTAACAATGGTTGGGCTCCCATGACTCTTGAGCTAAATTATGGTGTAAATTGCTGTGTGATCCCAGTTATCCTCCCTCAACACACTATGGCTGAGTTCACACAACATTTATAAGTAGGCCACATGCATTCTGTGCCAAATCTAGCATCAAGCTCCTTTAATCCTTATTGTGATTTATCATGCGATGTGGAAACAAATGGGTCAGGATTCCTAGGTAGTCCTCGCTAAACGACGGGTTGCTTAGTGACTGTTCAAAGTTACAACAGGCTGCCAAAAGGTTTCAAAGTTCTGACAGCTGCATCCGTCCTCTGTGGTCACTTGATCGCATTCTGGAATGGATTTATGAGATTACTCCAACCTTTTCTTATATCCCGTAAAATAATATTTAATTTTAACTTATTTAATTGCCTTGTGTGGCCTGAAGCAATTTTATGTTTTTTCAGTTTTAGGCTTTGCATCCTGCTAAGGAATGATGCCTATAGGGACTTGAAAACAAATTAAGCATCATCAAACCCAAGTTTAAAAATAATTCCATTTGCATAGAAATGGCATCCTGCAAAAGATGCCATTTGACCCAGCCTCTCTGGTTTATGTTGGCATTCTTGTTATTATCTTTATATTATCTTGGATGCTTGGATGCTAGTAAGAAGAAAGTTGGGGATAACTTGAAGTTGCTAAATGTTCTTTATTTTCTGTATTATATTTTTAGCACTTGGCTACCACTATAAAAAAAAGATAAAGATACGCACCTTTCCAAAGCTGAAATCACATCAAGGAATCCATATAACGTTGTGTTGTTTCTATCCCACATTAGAGTCCTATGAACAGATGAACATCTAATGAAAAAATATCATTGGTGTAGATGTCAAGCAACTGGGTGCATCCCCTAAGTTTTCCCTCATTATAAATATCTATTACACTTCCCCTGAAAATACTTTGCCACTTTCTTCTAGGATGTTTTTGCAATGTTAGAATCTAGGATGGATGACTGTCAGCCTATCAAGGTTGTCCAGACCAAGAAACCAACCTTACAAGAATTTAGACTAGAACCAAGCTTTATTGAGATGATAGAGCATAGTAACCGAGCCTTGCACACTGGGCTGTGTTTTTCCTCCCCTGCCTCATATACCCCAGAAAGCCAAGAAGGACTCACCGGAGTCTCCTCCTTATACTTTCTCCTTTCCCAAGACTTAAGGAATGTTTTTACCCTTGTTTCTGTAACAGCTTCTGAGTGTTTCCCTCAAGACCATTCTTACGGCACTCTACAATAGCCTTGAGATTTTCTGCTGGTGTTCCATCCATGTCCAACCCCATTCAGGTTTCTAAAGTCAGTCAGTTCAATCAGCTGATGTCACCTTTTTGGGACATAGACTTGCCTCCCAATTCTTCTACTTGGACATTTCACAGGCAAAGCTTGACCATCTCTCTGGCAAACAAGAATTCTTCTAACAAGTTCTGTCTTCCCCATTCCACTCTTTCATCAATTTTGATAGAGAGGAAGTTCAACACACCTGAGAGTTTTATTCACTGACAAAGCTTTGGCCAGTATTTTGGCCCCCAAGTCTCCCATGGCATTGCCGCTGATATCCAAGGCCACAAGATGGCTGCTGCTTCCTAAACCGTCGAGAATAATGCCAGTTCTCAGCTTCAGGCGTGATTCGGCTACTGATATAGATTCAACTGACTGAAATAAAAATCAGAAAAAGCAGAAATCTTCTAGGTACTAACATCCATCTTGATCATATCTGAGAGGACAAGGAACAGGTGGGCTGGTTCACATACAATGTACTAAGCCTTGTCAATGCTGAACTCAGAAGCATGCCATTTTCATAACCTATTATATTTAAATAAATACATATACATTATTCCTTAGAGTTAGGTTTGGGTCTCTTCCACTGACTCAGTGGCTGAGGTCATGCAACTAATTAAACCAGGTTAAGACATAGTTCATCTGACATGCACTGTTTCATAAACAGCTTGAATGGGACACTCAAGGTTACCTAACATAGCTTTCAGCCTTGCAAGATAGTCCAGAATAGAATCCACCCACAAGACCTAGCTTTAGTTTATCTTAAGGTGACTTTTGACAGAATGGTCAAGAGTTTCCCAACATGGTCAAGAACAAATTGCTTAAATAGACGGTGTGCGAGGCTAGGAAGATCAAAGGGCAATCCTCCAAAATGGTTCTTCCCTATAGAACAGAGGTATCAAATTGCTGGCCTGCAATTTTACCCTATTTTATCCCTGTTTTATTCCCTCAGTGTTGAATTCTATAGGTCTATAATTTGTAGGTGCTTCTGACACAAAGAAAAGAAATAACAGAATCCTGCAAATCTGAAAATACATTTCTCCCCTGTCACAGTTGCAGCCCAAGTAACTAGGAGGGGTCTTCTGAAATGCTTGCCACATTCATGTTCCTGCTGTGGGTTGAGCCGCCTCTTATCCACCTGCTGCTCTAGCTGTGGCTTTTCCTCCTGTTAGGTCCTCCCTACCCGCCATTACACAGAAAATGCCTGGCTTTTCCAGCAGAAGATGAAGTACATTGCCCAACCTCATTTTAGCCTAGTCTCGGATGTTGTACAAAACTGATCTAGTTTGTGATCTAAGCTTTGAAAGCAGATTATATTTTAATCCTCAGCCTGATACCAAATAGACAGGGACCTTGGTAAGACTTCAGATTTATAAAAATAGGAATGTTGGTAAGTTTGCCCCAGGGATGATGAGATACTACAAACACCAAAGCTTTCTTTTTTTAAAGTCTTACTTACACAGTCTTCATCCTGAGTGAGCTGAACAATCCGGTGCAAGGTGTCAACTAGAGTCTCTCTAGGGGAATGAAGCAAAAAGAATTTGAAAAAGCTTGAGTTTTAATTCATATAATTAAATCTCCTGTAAGATGTCTCCAATTGCCTTAGTAGACAGATCTGATGCAGAAGCTTCAAGTGCTGTAGAACACTTCTGCCTGGACTTGGGGAGATGAAATTGTTCTAATCTTGCAAGAGCTGTAAACATTCTGCCTTTACAATTTACACCTCAAGAATCCTGGACAAGTGAGTGCAATAAAGATGACTTCTTTCTTATGTGACCAGATGTTCAGTTGAGCATCAGAACTTTGTTTTAATTCTCATTAGCAGCAGACTATTTTTTAATTATGGTGCCTATTCTGTGGATGGATCTACCCTTATCAAAAGCATAGCAATGCTATTTTATTTGGGGCTTGCTTTTTTAATGCCAAAAAGAGTGATGAATGCTTACCTAGATTGGATGTTAAAGTTCTTCCCTAATGCGACATGCTTAATGGATTGGCTTCGGTTGATGCTCAAAACCAGCGTCACCATGTCGGAATCAAAGCCTGCAGAAAAGGGGCATTCAAACAGGAATAACAGGGGTCTAACTCAGGAGGAGGTAAATGCTTTGAGCCATTGGACACCCTGGAAATGTGGAGGGCATGCAATGGACTTGTTCTTGCCAATGGCTTTTATGGGAGAAGGACTATTCACAAAATTGCAAGGCCATTCTTGGTATTTTAGGGTGGGATTTTTTAAATGAGATTTTTACTATTAGGTTTTTATTGAATTATTGGAAGCCAGCCAGAGACCTCAAAAGAACAAAGGACATACCGGTATCGGTTTAAAAAAATAAATAGATTCCCCTTCCCCTCCAACTCCCAGAAAGCAAACTGATGAGATTAAAACATACAAAGAATGCTTGTAGGCATTGGGTATGTCTAATTTAATGAAAAGAAGGACTACAGGTGACCACAAAGAAGAGGGAGTCAATCTATTCTCCAAAGCACCTGAAGGCAGGACAAGAAACAATGGATGGAAAGTAATCAAAAAGAGAAGCAACCTGGAGCTAAGGAGAAATTTCCTGACAGTGAAAACAATTTAATCAGTGGGATGACTTGCCTCCAGAAGTTGTGAGTGCTCCAACACTGGAAATTTTAAAGAAGAGATTGGACTTGACCATGAACTAAATGAGCACTCTGGATATCCCACAAAGAATTGTTTTCAAAATCTACTTATCCTAGTTGAAAGTCAGATAGCACTGACAGCTATCTAGATATAGTGACAACTGCTTGGGTTAATGTCAGAATGAAAAATGTAGCAAACATCACCATTCTCTTATTCTCAACAGGCTGGAAGAGAAAAAACAGACCTACCATTGTCTGACAAATTCAAGTCACATATTGAACTAGCATCTGATATCAGATCCTGGATCACCTGGGCTCCTGCCGACCTCAGCTAAGAAATAAAGATTATAGCAGTGACGGTCAGATAGTTTTGTTGTAGTTACATTGAACTATTCAGAAAACCACGATCCATTTAATCTTCAGAAGCTTTTAGAATCAATATATCTTCCCTGTAGCTACTGAAAGCAGCTTGTAACTATTGACAGATATCTCCCAACATGGAGGGTGCAGTGAATGATCAGGACTGGGGACAAATAGCTGAGCAGAACTTCCAAATTCAACTAGTCTCTTTTTCTCATGGCAGATGTAGGGCCTCCAGATTGATTCAAAAGAAGTGTTGTAGACCTTGCACAAACATAACCTTTTTATGGTTTTTCATTAAAGCAGACACACTTTTTCCCCCAGACCAACCTGGAAAAAAGATGTGGTCGCTTTAATGAGTAAAATCGATTAAAACACAGTCTTTCTAAACAAGCCCATTCTGTTTGGCTTGATTTAAACACAAAAAGACTACCCAAAAGGGCGCAATTTTGCAAAAATTATATCTGCATAATGGAATCTTGTAACCCCAGCCCTCTCAGTGACAGAAAATACATTTAGAATGACTTCCCATTATTCTCCTAGATCAGGGGTGTCAAACTGCCAGCCCACGGCTGAATGCATCATAGCAAAACCATGTCCATCCCATTGCCGTCAATGAGAAAAAAGTTGCGATACGTCACGTAACATTGTGAGTTTGACACCCCTGTCCTTGATGAATCTCAGGGAGAAAGGGGGAGCTGTAATATTGTGTTCCCTGTGTATTTCCAGCTTCTTCATTTCAAATTTCTACAACAGGTCTTGTACCATCAATCAGATGTGCTTCCTAGGCAATCTCTGTTTACCTCACAATTACTGAGGTCCAGGTGCAGGTTCTTCAGTTGGGTGTTGTTGGCTAAAGCCTGAAGCAAAGCTCTGAGGAAAATTAAAAAAGAAACAAGTGATGAATTAGCCAACTCTCTTGTTGACATATCCTTTAACACATTTTTTCCCATGTCATGGCCATATTTCATCTTTCTGTCTCTCCCCTCAGGGGGTTCAGCTCAAAGTTTTCACCTCTCTTTTACCTTAAAGCCTCTGGTGGAAGCTTAGTTCCAGACAGGGAAACGTGTTGTAGGCCATAGGCTTGGCTGAAGAACTGGCCAATTGCAAAAGGATCACCTCTGGATTTTCTGAGGGGAAAAAAAAAGGTTGGCTCCTAAATTTTATCTGAGGACCCACCAACTCCTGGAAAGCAATCACATCTCTTCCAGGAAATGGTAGTAATTGAGTCCCACAAACCCAGCATGAATTGGGATAGGATAGCATCTCTAAGGGAACCCTTCCCTCTTTCTACACTCCACAGTCTTTATCCAATCAAGAATTGTATTTTGGGAAGCAACAGGATACCAGTATTTACAACCAGTCATAGCCGACTTTTGTTGAACACAGAAAACTAAGCAAGATCAGATTTAGTTAATAATTCAATGGGAAGGATGGGGAAAAAAGAATGAGAAAGTTATGGCAAACCAGAGAATAACATAGATCAGTGTTTCTCAAACACAGCAACTTTAAGATGTGTGGACTGCAACTCCCAGAATTTCCCAGCCAGCATGGTGGGCTGGGGAATTCTGGGAATTGGAGTCCACATAACTTAAACTCGCTCCATAGCCCCCACCATTCTTCCAGAACCATTGAAGCTTCTTGGTCAAGAAGCGAAACGTCTTCAAGGAAAAAACTGTCCAATTGCCTTTTGAAAAAATCACCTTTCATCTGGATGATGGAGAATCTCCACAGACACGTAACTTAAAGTTGCTGAAGATGAGAAACATTGACATAGATGAATCCAAGTAATTACTAGGGACGGAGTTCAACATAAAGGAAATGCAATTTTTGATATTCTAGAAAGAAGGACACAGCAGTTCTGAATACGCAAAAGTTGAATATTTCTCCAGCAAAAGGCATTTTGCACTCTTGAACCAGCATGTCAGAACCACAATTAATTTAGTTATTTTTACGAATACTGTATGTTTTCAAATAGGAATTAATTTTTTTGGGGGGTGCTTCAATTGTTTTAAAATATATGTGGAAATAAATTAAGACTTTTTTAAAAAAAACCTCCTTGTATTTATTAGGAAAAGTAGGACATAAGATGGTCTGTATTGCTTGCAGACCTGAGTGCATTTAGTTTTAAAAACACACAACAAACTGCTCCAACGGATGCTCTAACCACCAGACCAACCAGAGAATGAAAAAAAGGTCAGAAATAAAAATGGATAGATTCATCCATCACTTTTTAAAATTTCGCAGCCTGGTGGCTGTTGCAGTTGCTTCTAGCTTAACAATCTCGAGAACAGCCCTTTTCTTGTCTCAGTAATAAGACAGTTTGTCAGTGTTGCTAGACAGCTCCCTGCAAAGCTGGAAAGACTAGAAAAGATCACGTAGATGTTGGTCGCATGAGGCCGTAGAAGAAATATTAATGTCTAGGCTGCTTCTGAGTTTCCAAGATTTAATGTGCAAATGCAAATTCTGGCAGAGATTACTCTCAAGATCTAAATTACAAACACGTACATGATTACATCTTCAAGATCCGGGCTGCAGCTTGCATCAGGAACTAGGCAAATCTTTTTTGCAGTTTGATTAAAATTCCAAAATAAGCAATATGAAAGTAAGTATCCTCTCACCACCCTAAAAACACACCGAGCTTCCCCTGTGCGCTACTTGTGTATTTCTATCTTTAGTGTCACTCAAAAAGCACAGGGTGAAAATATATATATATATATAAATCATACAAAATGTTGGGAAAGATTAAAACGATACACAGGTAGCCTTTGACTTACAACCACCATTCAGCCCAAAATTTCTGTGCTTAAGTGAGACGTTTGTTAAGTGAGTTTTGTCCCATTTTAGTATGTCATTTGTTAAGTGAATCACCGCAGTTGATAAGTGAGTAACCCAGTTGTTAACTGAATCTGGCTTCCCCATTGCTTGTCAGCAGTTCTGAACAGGGGATCCCATCATCCCCCGGGATACAGCCGTCATAAATACGAATCAGTTGCCAGTCATCTGAATTTTGATCACATGATCATGGGGCTGCTGCAAAGGTCATAACTGTGAAAAATAAGTCGCAAGTCACATTTTTCAGTGCCGTTGTCACTTTGAACGGTCACTAAATGAATTGTTGTATGTCTAGGACAGGAGTGGGCAACCTTGGCTCTTTTATGACTAGTGGACTTCAACTCCCAGAATTCCTGAGCCAGCCATGCTGAGGAGAAAGGGAGAGGTTTCCAAGCTGAGCCATGCTGGCTCAGGAATTCTGGGAGTTGAAGTCCACCAGTCATAAAAGAGCCAAGGTTGCCTATCCGATTAAGCTTAGTTAACATTAAACAATAATACAAAATGGGTGAATTGAAACTATATATTACCAAAAGGGGGCTGGGTAGGGGCGGGAAAGGCCAAATATTTTTGGCCTCATCTCCAGTTTAACCCTTCAGAGCTCTCGGAAGCCAGAAGTAATTTTAAAATGGAAGGCACCTCCCTCCTGCTTCAAACAGACTGACTATATATGATCTAGCCTCCCCCCCACCCTGCCCCCCCCACTCAAGAACTGTTTGATTTGAGTTCTTATAAGCCTCGCCTTGCAAAAGCCCTCCCTTTCTTCTCTGTATATCTGTGCTCAATCTTGCAACTTGAACCATTGTGATTTGCTTTTGCATCTGGCTGTGTTTGCCTGGGACGGCAATTGCTCTCTTTCATTTGTAGTTAAGCTCCAATATTTCGTCATCTGGAAAGATGCAGCCTCAGAGTTGTGCCAAATGGCAATAGGTAAGGGAGCATAGAAAGGCCAGCTTGTTTAAGAAGAGGCAAAGCCATTTTCTGCTTCCTTCTAGGTTAATGTTCTTTCCTATTATTGTTCTTTATCCTTATACTATTTTTGTCTTTTTTCCCTTCTATTTGTTCTTTGTTTTTAAAAGGTTTAACAGTTATAAATTGCCAAAAGCTGCTGGGACTTGGGTGGCATAAGCATTTAATATATCATTATCACGGTTGGCTCCACAGTCAGCCAGAGGTGAAGACTGGATTTGACATTTTAATTCCCCTATCTAGTCCTTCCCAAGGACCTGAGATAGGCAGATGTTCTTGTTTCATGGTATTAAATGTATTGTTGCAGGATGTAAGCTGTTCCGAGTCAAGCTGCCTTTTGTAATTGACTGTTGGGGATTTTGTCAATGCTGATGGTATTTAAGAGATGCTCCAGATGTTTCGGGTTTGCACAAGGTGCCTGTTACTATTCATTATTCATCCATTATTCATTATTATGGTTGTTTGCATAGTTCGCCAGATGTTTAGAGTGAATCTGGCATTTTTATCCACCAATTGAGTCCTTCCCAAGGACTTGTGATAGGCGGTTATGGTTTGATCCCAGGTCCTTAGGAAGATTTACTGTGGTTCATCACACAATCAGCCAGATGTTCCGAGTGGATCCGGGATGTTTATTCACCTATTGCATCCATTTCCCAAGGACCTGGGATAAGCCGAGTTTGTTGTTCAATGGAATTAAAAATATTGTTGTAGGATGTCAGCTGTTCCAAAGAGAGATGTCTTTTGCCATTGACAGACGGGGATTTGGCCAATGCCGATGGCATTCTTTCCTCTATCAAATTCCAAGCCAGATGTGTACAAGAGCAGAGGTGAACCCAGCCTTCCCACCGCCTCACAAGCCTGTCCCCCAGCCAGAGAAGTTCAGCAAAACATTTCAGGCTCTTACTTGTGAGAGTAAACATTCTTGCAGAGATTCAGATGAGTCAGCTTTAGACAGCACCCACCAGCCAAGGCATCGAAGAGCTGGCGAGAGGAATAAAAATAGCCAGGAACATTGGTGAGAAACAATTCAACTCATGGACCAGATGTTTAGCTTAACATACAAGGGTTTCCGTGTCCTTTTACTACAGGTGCTCATGACATTCTTTGCAATCATGATGGACTTCACCAAAATGATGCAGAAAAAGGACAGGGTGTCACAAATTCCAGGAGGATCGGAAACAATGTTTGCTAGTTGCTCACCATATCCAAAGCGCAGTCTGACCCAGAGAGATTAAGATGACCCATAGTGTTTGGCTGACTCAGGAAGCAAAACAAGCTCTGAAAGAGACAGAGAAGAAGTAATGAAAAGAGCGATTTCTACTGTGCTGTTCTCAAGAATTTCTAGTTAGGCCACGACAGGTAATCCTCAACTTCTTACAGCCACAATCAGGATCAGATTTTTTTTTTTGCCTAAACAAGGCCATTCTTAAGTGAGCTGCACCCAATTTTACAAGCTTTTTTTGCCATGCTTATCAATTTTGGTGTTTAAGCACATGTGGCTCTCCCCATTGATTATGCTTGTAGGAAGCCACCTGGGAAGGTCATAAAGGGTCCCGGGATGCTACATACCAGTTGCTAAGCATCCAAATTTTGATTATGTGGCTATGGGAAGTGTGAGGACGGATTGCAAGTGATTTTTCTCATTGCTGTTGTAAATTCGGTCGTTAAAACAAATGGTTATGAATCAAAGACCACCTGTGCATAACATTATCTACCCCTGAAGCATTCAGAAATGGAGCAAAAGTCCTGCTGTAAAAATGATTTTATGAGATTATACCGCAATTGGACCCAAAATTCTGTTGCTAATTGAGAAATTTGTTAAGCTAGTTTTGCCCCATTTTAACGACCTGTTTTTGCTGCATTGTTAAGTGAATCACTGCAGTTGTTAAATTAGTAACATGGCTGTGAAGCAAACCTGGCTTCCCCATTGACTTGTTTGTCAGAAAGTCGCCAAAGGAGATCACATGATCCCTACAAGGGTCATAAGTGTGAAAAATGGTTATAAGTCACTGTTTTCACTGCCGTTGTAACTTTGAATGGTCGCTAAATGGACTGTGGTAAGTCAAAGGCTAATCTGTAATATCTGCTGGAGCTTCATTAGTGATGTTTCTGGTCTCCATTGAACTATCTTTACAAAAAAGTTTAAGGTTGGGATAGCTTAAGAAAAGGTGCGACGCTACACATTTGTCAGTCATTTTTGTGACTTTTAAAGAACTTTTAAAATTTTGGCCATGTGACTGTTAAAAATCAGTAGTGCTGATTTAATCTATAGCACAAGATTTTAAAAGAGTTTTTTTTTTTAAAAAAAAGAGCAACCCTCCTGCATTGGCCTCACCAAGATGAGTGATCTAGTCATTATCTGATTTCTTGATTCTTCAGCCGTTAAAGGTGATCTTAGTTCACCAAAATATTCCCCTTTACTTGTAAAGCATGAACTAATTATGGACTTGATTGTGTAACACAACAAAGTGAAGGCATTCAATCCACTATCTTACCTAGGTAAGTAGGATGATAGCTGGCGGAACAATATTACAAATATTACAGCGTTGATAAAAGGACTCATGGTACAAACTCAGATTAAAATCCAATTGTTAAAAACCCACATCAGTTACTGAGCATCTCTGACCACAATTCTATTTAATTAGTAAGGAAATTGTTTCAGAAGTACAAGCACAATTAGTGAACCATGAATGTTATATCTCTTTCATTGGGGAAAACCGCCAATATTTTGCCTTATTTACTCTTTTACCAATTATGTGTCAATTCTAGAAGGAACATTTTCTCAACAACAGAACAGTTCCTCAGATACTGATAAGTCATAAAATCTCTGATGGGTGAAAACTATGTAATCACGGGGCTGGTTGCAAAGGTTGCTGAAGCAGCGAGAAAATTGAGAGCAATTCTTCTCTTGTGGGATGCAGTTGATTGCAACGGATATGAGTATGTGGAATGTTTTTATGTTTTGAAATCTACTTTTATTGGTTTGAGAGCAATTAAATGGAAATGCCTCTGCATTTTAACACTTCTTTTGTATGCTTGAATTGAAAAGCCTTTGGCTATAACCAGACAAAAGTGTATCAGTTCTTTAACTGCCACCAGCAAGCAAATCACCACATAATGTAGACTTAATTTATCTTTTCATCATACGGATCCACTGTCCCATCTAATCCTTACGACTGGTAGTCCTTGACTTAAGGGTTTGCTTAGTGGCCATTCAAAATGACAATGGCACTGAAAAACGGGGTGTATGACTGTTTTTCACACTGATAACCCTTGCAACATCCCCATGATCATGTGATTTACATTCAGATGCTTGGCAACTGGTTCATATTTATGACAGTTGCAGCATCCCAGGCTCAGGTAATTCCCTTTTGTGACCTTCTGACAAGCAAAGCCAGATTCACTTAACAAGGATATTACAGTGATTCCTTTGACAAATGTGGCAAGAAAAGTCATCAGATAGGGCAAACTCACTTGATTTCTGACTTAGCAACAGAAATTTCTGCTCGTAAGTCAAGGATGACCTGTATATATTCCATTCGGCACATAAAGTCATCCTCTTATCAACTTAATTGAATGGAGGGATGAAAAAACAAGACTGGGGCAACAAGACTTTGGAATATCTTTCCTAGAAGGGACTGGGTGCCTTCCCATTACATTATTTGAGACTAAGCATCAAGATCTGGTTCTCCAAAAAGACTCTTCTGATATTACAGGTAATCCTTGGCTAACAACCACAGCTGAGACCCAAAATTTCTGTTGCTTAAGTGAGACCCTTGTTCAGTGAGTTTTGCCTCATTTTATGACCTTTCTTGCCACAGTTGTTACGTGAGTCACTGCAGTCGTTAAGTTAGTGACACGGTTGTTAAATCAATCTGGCTTCCCCATTGACTTTGCTTGTCAGAAGGTTGCCAAAGGTGATCACATGAGCCCAGGACGCTGCGACCGTTATAAATTGTGAGTCAGTTGCCAAGCTTCTGATTTTTGATCACATGATCACGGGGATGCTGCAAAGGTCGTAAGTGTGAAAAACGGTCCTAAGTAACTTTTCCAATGCTGTTTTAATTTTAAAGGGTCACTGAATGAACTGTTCTAAGTCAAGGACTACCTGCATTGGGGGGAAAAAGAGTGTTTACTATCTTTCAGGCTCCTCGTGGCTTTGTCATCTTGTCTTGATTCTTTTTGTATTTGGAGAAAGAAAACCTCTCATGTGATGATGGATTTACCAGTGAAGAACTGGGGTCCAAAGTCTGAAACTCCAAAGAGCTGAGCTGATTCAACCCTTCTTCTCTAAGATCCATTGTCACTAGATTGAAGTCTACTCATCTAGTCCCAACTGCCAGAAGGCATGTGCAGGATGAAGAAATCTGAGTTTGGGTTGTGAGACTGAATATGGCAGCTCACACCCCCTGGCAGCTCACATGGCCAACAAAAATGGCTAGGATGACAGCTTTAAAGTTGAGAACTAGGATTTCTCTCTGTCCTAAGGAGTGAAGAAAGCAGACTTATTTGTTAAACTGCTCCCAAAAGCCATTCACACTTACATTTCCACCTTCAGCCAGCAAACTTCCTGGGTTTCCAGAGAGATCCAGATGGGACAGGCTGGTTCTGAATTGTCCATTGTTGATGAAAGATAGACATAAGGCCATCATTCCTGGCAAGAGACAGTAAAAAAAATATCATGTTAGGAATATTGCTGGGCAGAGAAATTCCCCAGGGCTCAATCAATTTCATGAAAGAGAATTTTCTTCAGAACTTCCTCCCAGAAGAAATAATTTTAGAGAAAAGTTTGAGGATGGAATGTGCACAGTGTTGGATTTAAACATACGCTGAACAAGCTATAGTTTGTACAAGTAGAAGGCCTTCGGTCATGGTGAGAGATCTCACAGTAAAGCAGCAATAGTGATCCAATGAAAAAGAGAGTTTATGGATTTCAGACAGAGGGAGTTCATTATTAGAACCTTTGTAGAGAAGAACAAGGATGGGGTTTACCTTTCTGAGTCACACAAGTCCTTGAGAAGTTCAAGGAATGGAAACCCTTGTTCCTTTGCTCGAAGGTCTGGCTTAGAGCAATTATACCTGTAGGCAGAGTAAAGTCAACCAGAGATAAGTCATAGAGATGGTGTAATCCACCATTTATAGTTATCTGCTGATAGTGTACCACAGGTTTCTATAGTGAAGACTATATGAGCAAACTCAAATCGATGCATACACCCATATGAGATTCTACCATAATTGGCTTTATAATTCTCTCAATAGTTTTCCATGTCTAATTGTGGGCTTGAACCTGGATCTCCCTAGATCTGATCAACATAGAACCAACTCTACAACAGGCTCCTTCATGGTGGGCACCCATGGTGGAGAAAGATGGCACCAACTGTAGAACCCCACCAGCAAGTTCAGAACCATTTCTATCATTCCATTTTAATCATATGATAGTTGAAAAGCTGAACAGTAGTGATGAATCCACAATGTATGGCAGTGAAAGTTGGACCATAAGAAAGGCTGAGCGCCAAAGAATTGAGGACTTTGAACTATGGTGTTGGAGAAGACTCCTGCGAGTCCCTTGGACTGCAAGGCAATCAAACCGGTCGGTCCTAGAGGAGATCAACCCTGACTGCTCTTTAGAAGGCCAGGTCCTGAAGCTAAAACTCAAATACTTTGGCCACCTAATGAGAAGGAAGGACTCACTGGAGAAGAGCCTAATGCTGGGAAAGGTTGAGGGCAAGAGAAGAAGGGGACGACAGAGAATGAGGTGGCTGGATGGAGTCACCGAAGCAGTAGGCGTGAGTTTAAATGGACTCCAGAAGATGGTAGAGGACAGGAAGGCCTGGAGGAACGTTGTCCATAGGGTCGTGATGGGTCAGACATGACTTCGCAGCTAACAACAACAAGTGATGAATCCAATCCATTTTTATGGCCAGATTATGGGAAATCCTACTTCAAAGCATCTGCTGAGACATTGGGAATGTCCTACCTCGGTCCTCCAGGAGGTTTCTAGAGAGATTAAGGCTGTTTAAAGCAGAGTCTGGATATTCTTGAAGGACAAGGGCCATCTGCTGAGCAAAGTCACTACAAAAGAGAGACAATTTCACACAATGACAAGAAATCCATGAAGAGAGATATACAAGGCTGTGGGCAAATATTTGTAGTTGTCTGGAGTTTGCTTCCTCCTTCAAGGAGCTGTGCATGAGTTTTTTAGTGGTGTGGATGGGCTGCATTTGTGCACAGCATGAAATAACTGAAAATACAGTATTCTGATTTCTCCAAAACTATAATGCAGCTATGTGTAAAATTAAAACAAATAAAATTTGTTGAATTGCCCAGAGTAATTGGGACTCAGCCGGTATACAAATTTTACTGCTGCTACTACTACTAATAGCAATGATTCATTCTATTTCATTAAATAGCTTTGTTTTGATTTTGTGGGTTGAAGTTCTTTTGTTTGGTTATTTTCCAAGATAGTTTTAAAGGTAAAGGTAAAGGTAAAGGTTCCCCCGCACTTGCGTGCTAGTTGTTTCCGACTCTAGGGTCTGGTGCTCATCTCCGTTTCAAAGCCGAAGAGCCAGCGTTTGTCCAAGGACGTCTCTGTGGTCATGTGGCCAGCATGACTAGACGCCAAAGGCGCACGGAGCGCTGTTACCTTCCCACCGGAGTGGTCCCTATTTTTCTACTTGCATTTTTACGTGCTTTCGAACTGCTAGGTTGGCAGAAGCTGGGACGAGTAACAGGCGCTCAACTCTGTTATGCAGCACTCAGGATTCGACCCGCCAAACTGCTGACCATCTGATCGACAAGCTCAGCGTCCTAACCCACTGAGCCACCACGTCCCTCTAAGATAGTTTTACTCACCGCTGAATAACTGCAGTGCTTCTTCGACTACGGTTTGCTTTAAATTTTCAGATCTCTTAGTTGTTTACTCTAAAGCAAACTCACTTTTCAGAAAAGCTTCCACATTTTACCACAGCTAGAATTTTATTTCTTAAATTTCTATGGGAGCTGTGGTTCAGACCCCTTTGCTTACCTTTTTAAACCACAGTTTTCCAGTTCCAACTCTTTCAAAGTCACTGATTTTCTCAGGGCCAGAAGAATCTCCTCCAAAATAACGTGACTCTGTTGTAAAGAAAAATGAAAAGAGCCACACCCAGACAAAGCTAAGAAATGAAAGCACAGGGAAAAGTTACGGAAAAGATTGAAAGTTGTGATCAAAGAACGGCCAGGCACTTCTTGACCTTTTACTGGTCTACGGCAGGTTAATAATCAATAATCAGTATTGAAAACCCCTATTGCATTTCTATCCAACTTCATCTATTCTCTCATTTTCCCTTCTGATCATTATCCCATCCTGGGCTGGTTTATGGGAACATTAAAACTTATTTTATTTCAGAGAGACTGTAACCTTTTCCACACAATAATCTTAGCTCATCAAGATGCTTTTTATACAACGTGCTAAACGTGATTAGGATTAAACCTGTTTAGATGGGAGATGGGTGGGTTTAGGTCTCTTGGCTGCACTCACCAGTTTGAAGTCTTTGCAACTTAGCTTTGTAAACCACTGATTAAATGATAAGCTGGCCACACAAAGGGCGACATCTCTGCAGAAAAATAAAAGCAATGTACTTAATCTCAGTGTCCGTAGGAAAGAGTTGTAACTAAGATAGCAGTGCAGGAAGAATCTCATCAAACCACAGTGAGAACAATTAACCAGTGGAACGGGTTGCCTCCTAAAATGGTGGGTGCTCCATCGCTGGAGGTTTTAAAGAAGAGATGAGACAGCCAATTGTCTGGAATGGTATAGGGTCTCCTATTTGAGCAGAGGGGTTGGACTAGAGGACCTCCAGGGTCACCTTCCAGCCCTATTATTCTATTATGATACTTGACTTTAGGCTGTCCTGCAAATATAAAGAACAACTCCTGTTTGGTCAAACAGGGATGTGATTTACCTCTCTGTGGCATATCCAGATACCCATCAACCAAACAGACGATTTGCATGATCCCCTCCTTAGCTTTGCTAAGGGGTTGAGAATTAAAAAGCTGTAGTGTTACCTTAGTCGAAGACCTCTACTCAAATACAGCTAGTCTGTGACTTACAATCATTTCGCTTAGCGCTAAAAGTTACAGTGGCGCTGAAAAAAGGGACTTATGTCTACCCATTGCAGCTTCCGCATGATCAAAATTCAGCCCCCCCCTCGCCCCCACCCCAGCAACTGGCATTTGTTTACAGTTGCAGCATGCTTGGACGTGTGATTGCCATTTGCAAACTTCACAGCCAGCAAAGCCAGTGGGGTGAGCTGAATTCGTTTAAAAACTGCGTCGCTCACTTAACCGCTGTAGTGATTTGCTTAACGACATGGCAAAAAAAGGTTGTAAAATCGGTGTGTGCGTGTGTTACTCCCTTAGCAACTGCCTTGCTTAGCAACAGAAATTCTGGTCCCAATTGCAGTCGTAAATTGAGGACTCCCCATGGAAGGCTAGAATTCTGCTTCCTTTGGCAAAGCAACAAATGGAATTGTGGATTGCAGGTGTTTCAGCTTATTTGAACACTCTTTCACGATTGCTGTCGCACAAACTCCAGCTTTGCACATCTAAGCCCATCCGCTACCCCAGCATTCTTTGATAGAGACTCACTGGCTGGGCAGATGGTTGAAATCCAAGAGGTTGAATTCTCTGCATCCCCGGGCACGATAAATATTATCCACATCCTGGGAGAGAGAGAGAGAAAGTCTTCTCTTACTATCAATAAGAATTTGTGATCAGTGAAGAGTCGCTATCTTTGCTGAGCACCCGAGTGATTTGAAACGACCTTGTGAAAATTGAAAAGACGTTTTCTAGTGAAAAGAAGGGCTATGGGGGTGACTTGATAGCAGCGTTCCAGGACTTGAGGGGCTGTCACAGAAAAGACGAGGTCTACTTATTCTCCAAAGAACCTGAAGGCAGGGCAAGGAGCAACAGATGGAAACTAATCAAGGAGAGAAGCAACCTGGAACTAAGGAGAAACTCCCTGACAGTTAGAACAATCAACCAGTGGAACGGCTTTGCCTTCAGAAGTGGTGGGTTCTTGGTCGCTGGAGGCTTTTATGAAAAGACTGGACACCTGCTTTTCTGAAATGGGCCTTGTGCTTGAGGAGGGGGTTGGACAAGAAGAACCCCCCCCAGGGTCCCTTCCAACTCTGCTATTCCGTTCTGACCTCAAGCCATTTGTTTCATCCCTCCTGCGAAGGAGGTCAGGTTGACCCCAACTGTGCGTTCGTCGCTTTCTCTCCATATTCCCCTGACTCATCTCTGCTGCCGGATACAAGTCAGCTCTACATGACTACTTCTCATGCTCCACTGAGTTCTAAAGGCAAAGTTTGTTTAGGAGAGAAAAAAGACTGCCCAATGACCTTCCTTAAAATTGAAAATAACAAAAACGAGGAGCCTATAAACCGAAGCTCCCTACAATGTTAAAACTGCCAGGGGTTCCCTAAGGATCCACCTGAAGGCCTGAGAGAACATCTACTTTGTAGGCATACCGCTAAAATGTGGTAGGCAAAGTGCTAAAAGCAGCACCTTAAAGGTAAAGGTAAAGGTTCCCCCGCATGCTAGTCGTTTCTGACTCTAGGGGCCGGTGCTCATCTCCGTTTCAAAGCTGAAGAGCCAGTGCTTGTCCGAAGACGTCTCTGTGGTCATGTGGCCGGCATGACTAGATGCCAAAGGCGCACGGAACGCTGTTACCTTCCCACCACCGTAGTGGTCCCTATTTTTTTACTTGCATTTTTACGTGCTTTCAAACTGCTAGGTTGGCAGAAGCTGGGACGAGTAACAGGTGCTCACTCTGCTACGCGGCACTCGGGATTTGACCCGCCAAAATGCCGACTTTCTGATCGACGAGCTCAGCATCCTAACCCACTGAGCCACCGCATCCCTAAAAGCAGCACCTTATATTTCTGTAAATAAGGAGGGTGAAATAAAAACACAATGCTGATTTTTTCCCCCTCCCCAACGGCATTCTTGAGCTAATTTCTTATCGGGTCTAGCAGACAAATTTGCCACGTACGTTCCACCTTTACCCCGAAGAAAATCTGTGTGTAATTGATCTTGGCAGAAGTAGTAATTTCGGAACGTCAAACCTCAAATCCTCTATCCCTGAACCTTTCAAAGAACTTAACTGGTTGACAAGAGAAACTGTGGTAAAGGCGCAGGCACTCCCATTCCCAAAGGCAATAAACGGACCGTCTCCAATCTTTTGAAAAATTCACAGCAAGGATGTCTGGGTCTCAACCAAAAGCGATCCTTGCCTGGATTCTGGGTTGATACACCAAGCCAGAGAAAGCGAAGAAGTTGGTGGTTCTACAAGGCCCCAAATTCTTCTCGTGTTTCTGGCTTGAGCTAAGAATGACTCATCTTTTTTCTAGCATGCCACCTTACCCACTGGATTTCCTCTTGGGCAGAAAGGCCACTGTAATCGCAGAGGGCAGCGTAGGTCTCTGAGAATCCACCTGCAAGTGTGAAAAAATGGCAATTGTTGTAGATGGCAGGGGAAGAGCTTGTATAACTTTGTTATTGTTGTTGTTAGCTGCGAAGTTGTGTCCGATGCATTGCGACCCCATGGACAACGTTCCTCCAGGCCTTCCTGTCCTCTACCATCTTCTGGAGTCCCTTTAAGCTCACACCTCCTGCTTCAGGGACTTCATCCAGCCACCTCATTCTCTGTCGTCCTCTTCTTCTATTGCCCTCAATCTTTCCCAGCATTAGGCTCTTCTCTAGTGAGTATAACTTTACAGAGAGCCATCAATTGATCTAAAGATCCCTGAAAGGATACTAAATAAGAGTACAATGTAGTTGTAACTAATGCATTCTCAAGAGCCCTTGGGAGACGGGTTCAGTTCCCAGAGTCGCACTCGGTTATCAGGGACATGAAAGGACCCTCCTCAAAGATTGCATTACAGGCAGTCCTCAAATTACAATAGCTCACTTAGTGACCGTTCTAAGTTATAATGGCCTTGAAAAACGTGATGTATGACTGTTTTTCACACTTACGACCTGTTGCGGCATCCCCCATGGTCACGTGATCAGGCTTGGCAACTGACTCATATTTATGAGGGTTGCAACATCCCGGGGTCATGTGATCTCCTTTTGTGACCTTCTGACAAGCAAAGTCAATGGGGGGGGAGGGGGCGCCAGAATCACTTAAGAACCGTGTCACTAAGTTAACAATTGTAGTGATCCACTTGACAACAGTAGCAAGAAAAGTCGTAAAATGGGGCAAAACTCGCTTAACAAATGTTTCACTTAGCAGCAGCAATGTTGGGCTCAACTGTGGTCGTAAGTTGAGGATTACCTGTACTGTTGGCAATTGGGAGTCCTCTGGGCAACAGTGGTGTCACCGGCAAATCCTTTCCGCCCAGGAGGCCCCCCCCCACCCCCCAGTTACTTTTGTAGGTGCTTCTGAGATGAATACGGACAGAAAACATTGCTTAAAATGCTTTCCAAAGAGGGGGAAGGAAAACAGTTCAGAAGCTTAGCAGTATTTCCAAACTGAAGGTCATTAAGATCTTGTGGCACACCTAGACGTTCTGCTTCAGGAAGCATGCAGATGTTTAGACTGGACAGTAACATTTATTTATTTATTTTGAAAAAAAGATTTTGAGAAAGATATCAACAACACATTTGTGCATTAAATCAAGGGGACTAGGTATATGGTACCTTCAAGGCTATTTAGATGCTGACTCTCCTCAGCTACAATTCCCTTGGAGAGAGTATTAAGAAGTTGTAGTCCCAACCATTTTGGAGGCTCTTGGGTTATCTATTCCTTCTTCAAGAAACTTACCCCAGTTTCAGGGAATAATGATATAGCTTTATCACCACTTTAACCATGCATTGAGATCAACTGTTCTCTAATTGCCACTTGGATCGACTATTACTTGAAATATTTCTCCCCCCCCCATTAATTTCCATATAGTTGAATTACCACAAGGACTTTCTTTCCATGCTTCTTCCAAGGAATCAATCATCCCTTGGATTCTTGCAAGCAAGCTGGGAGAGGCATTCTGGAGGAGATCTCTGTAACATCAAGTGAGTGATTAAATTTGCATGAAAGAAATCATTTTATTAAAAAAAAGTGCTGAGTACCATTTTATATTTCAGAGCTTCTTCCTTCTGAGTCGGATGAGAGAAACTACTGCCTTTTGAAAACATGTTCCTTCTAAATTTCTAATCCTTCACAATGGCTTTGATATCAGAAGATATAAATATTGTATTGAATAATTAAAAGGTGGGCATGTTCAATCTTAGCCTTAGTCACAACATCTAAACCATCCCTTCTGAATAGAATTTTCTAACACAGAGGAGAGAACTTTGGTTATCATCAGCCCTTGTTACATGGCTAGGGAACAAGAATGTGGAGAGCTGTAATTCAACAAGATCTGGAAAACCAAGGTATCAACGGGCGGGCTTCAATGGGCATCCCTAGATTCCATCTTTAGTGGTTGTATGTCTATGGAGATTCTCAATCATCTTCTAGGTCATGGTTGTCCCAAAGGTGCTTTTTCCAAAAAAGCAACTGGACTTTGTTTTTTTTCCTTGAAAACATTTCACTTCTCCTCCAAGGAGTTTCTTCAGAACTTCTTCAGAACTTCTTCAGAAGCTTCTTCATCCAAGAACTTCTTGTTAGATGTTTTGTGCCAGCCATTGGCAGTTCCCCAAAAAGGTCATCCGATGGGAGCAAAGAGGCTTCTTTGCTTCCACTGATGGGTCAGGGGTCCCCGGCCCCTGCAGCCCCATTGGCAAGAGAGTTTTATGGTTAGGGAGGGGCTGAGACCCCCCATAAATACCTCTGCTCAAGGGGCTGCTCTTTGTCTAGTCTAGTTCTAGTCTAGCTATGCTATGCTTGCTTGCTCTCTCTTTGTTCTTCTGCTAGCTTACAATCCAGGCATGGAGGCCTCCATGCCAGGAAACTCTTTCTATTTACTTTATCGTTAAATAAAGCTTTGAATGATCGCATTCTTGCGTGATGCCTTTCACTTGGAAGCACCTTAACGATCCATCGACCTCATGAGACCATTTCACAAGTTGATAGCAGAGGATGGTTCCGATCCGTCGACCTCTTGAGACCATTTCACACTTCTCATCCAAGAACTTCTCATCCAAGAAGCTTCTTCAGAACTGAAGAAGTTCTGAAAAGAAGTTCTGAAGAAGGAAAAAAAACTAAAAAAGTCCAGTTGCCTTTTGGAAAATCAGCTTTGGGACATCTTTACTGGTTTATCATCCCAGCCAACTCCTTACCCAGGTGAGGATCCTGGAAAAACCTTTTTGAGTGATGTAATCATGTGACTGACTGCTTGTTCCAGATCGTCCGATGACAGGAAGTCAAACTCAAAGGAAGAGGTGTCAGTTTCTATCACAATCTGGACAGATTGAGGGGGAAGAAATATGAGAAGCCAGTACAGGTAATTCTCGGCTTACAGCCATTTGTTTAGTGGCCGTTCGAAGTAACAACACTGCTGAAAATTGCGACTTATGATCGGTCCTTGCAACTGCTGCAGCATCCTCCGAGTCGTATAATCAAAATTTGGGTGCTTAGCAACTGACATGCATTGATGATGGTTGCAGCATCCTGTTGTCATGTGATCACCATTTGTGATCTTCCCAGCCAGCTTCCCACAAACCAAATCAAGGGGGCAAGCTGGGTTCATTTAATGACCATTCCAGAACTTCCCAGCCAGCATGGGGAGTTGAAGTCCACACATTTTAGAGTTGTTAAAGTTGGGAAACACTGTTCTAGAGTTTCAAGGCAGGCTGGAAACAGCCATCTCCCAAACACCAGGTGATTTCAGCCATGGCTGCCAGCAACATTAAGCTAAGTCAACCATCCCTTAGATTGTAAGGAAATGCTGTGTTCCTGGGCTTGATTTCTTAATGAGTAGAAGGCATGCAATTTTATTCTAAAAGGCACTGGTGGCCTTTCGCTCCTGGACATTTGCAATTTCAATCAGATTAGACTGACTGTTGAATGTCAGGGCTCTTAAGAGTTCTGGGCACCCTGTCTCCTGTGCCTTTTCCTGCAGTCATCAGCTAGACCAGGGGTAGGCAACCTCGGCTCTTCTATGACTCATGGACTTCAACTCCCAGAATTCCTGAGTCAGCTATGCTGACTCAGGAATTCTGGGACTTGAAGTCCATGAGTCATAAAAGAGCCGAGGTTGCCTACCCCTGAGCTAGACCAATGCTTCTACTTACTTCATTTCTAGTGCCATGAAAATGTTCCCATCCCTTAAATGTCTGTGCGTCATTGGTGCTCAAAAAGAAAGTGAAGACAAGTGAACAACAATGAAGATGTCAGGAGCTGCCAAGGAGAAGGCTGCAATTTTTTTTTTAAAAAAATGTCTTGTTCTGTTGCAAGCAAAGATTGGAGATCGGATCATATGCAAATTCTTATGACAATTTCTTTGGAACATTTTCTATAAGAAACAAAAGGGTTTTACCCAAGAAGAGACCATTGACTCAACAAGCAGGGGTGGGAGAAAAGCCTATTTTATAGAGGAGGAAGGAGATCTCACAGTCCATTCCCCAACCTCAACTTACCTTTTTAGCTTCTCTCATTTGGATAAACTGCACAGCTAGGAAGCTGAAGCTAACTTGGATCTGCAAAGAGAAAGGGACGAGTGTTATTCCACGCATGCATTTGGCATAACAAGCAGAGAGCTAAACATTTTAAAGAGAAAGCTGAAACCTATACAGGTAGTTCCCAACTCATGACAATAGAATAGAATAGAACTAGAAGGGACCTTGGAGGTCTTCTAGTCCAGCCCCCCTCTTAAGCAGGAGAACCTACACTGTCTCAAACAGGTGATTGTCTAATCTTTTCTTAAAGATCTCCAGCCCACGATTTCTGGAGGCAAGCTGTTCAACTGGTTGATTGTCCTCACTGTCAGGAAGTTTCCCCTTAATTCCAGGTTGCTTCTCTGTTTGATCAGTTTCCAACCATTGTTTCTCGTCCTTCCCTCTGGTGCTTTGGAGAATAACCTGCCCCCCTCTGCCTTGTGGCAGCCCCTCAGATACTGGGACACTGCTATCATGTCTCCCCTATTTCTTCTTTTCTTTAGACTAGCCAAGCCCAAGTCCTGTAGCTGTTCTTCATATGTTTTGGCCTCCAGGCCTTTGATCATCTTAGTTGCTCTTCTCTGATTTTTTCCCAAACTCTCATCATCTTTTTTTGTAGTATGGTGACCAAAATTGGCTGCAGTATTCCAGGTGTGGTCTTACTAGGGTTTTATAAAGTGGTACTAATACTTCATGTGATCTTGATTCTATGCCTCTGTCTATACAACCCAGGACTGTATTAGCTTTTTTGGTTGCTGATGCACACTGCTGGCTCATAGTCAAGTGATCGTCCATTGGGCCCAAAATGTCAGTTGCTAAGCGAGGCAGTTGTTGTGAGTTTTTGCTCCATTTCATGATCTTCCTTGCCACAGCTGGTAAACAACTCACTGCATTTGTTAAGTGAATCATGGAGTTGTTAAGAGAATTGGCATCCCCATTCACTTTGCTTATCAGAAGCCATTTGGAATGGTTACAAATGATGATCACATAATTCCGGGGACAGTGCAACTGTCATAAATACACGCTAGTTGCCAAGTGCACAAAGTTTGATCGCCTGACCCTGGGGATGCTGCAACAGTCATAAGTGTGAATACCAGTCATAAGTCACTTTTTTCAGCTCTGCTGTGACTTTGGTCACTAAAAGAATGGCTGTACGTTGAGGACTTCCTGACAGAACAATTAATCAGTGGAACGACTTGCCTCCAGAAGTTGTGGGTGCTCCAACACTGGAGGTTTTCAGAAGAGAGTGGACAACCATTTGTCTGAAACGGCATAGGGTTTCATGCTGGAGCAGAGGGTTGGACTAGAAGACCTCCAAGGTCCCTTCCAATTCCGTTATTCTGTTAACTGAGGGTGAAGGTTCGTTCTCTGAATTTGTGGGTTGGTTTCTGAACGTTTTGTTACCAGGCTAGGTAGCATCTCTAGCGGAGTTTAGGGGGAGTCAGTGTCACCTCCCTATCACAAAACCCACCACAAGACTCTCGTTGATGACTCACACCTGACCCATCACAAGACCCACTACAAGACCCTCACTTGACACACCCACACCTGACCCATCACAAGACCCTAACTTCACACCCACACCAGACCCATCACAAGACCCTCACTTGACATACCCACATCTGACCCATCACAAGACCTGCTGACCACACAACGCCTTTATAAACAGAGCACTGACATCCCCTAAACTCCGCTGAAGATGTTGCCTAGCCTGATAACAAAACTTCTGGAAACCAACCCACAAGTGCCTTCTCCCTCATCCTACACCTGAGCTACAGATATTCACCACTGTTGCAAACCGATACTGTATTGATCACCTGACTAATAATAGGGCCAGCACCTGCATTTCTGCAGGTGGCTGCATAGGACTATACCAGGGGCAGGCAACCTCGGCTCTTTTATGACTCATGGACTTCAACTCCCAGAATTCCTGAGCCAGCATAGCTGGGAGTTGAAGTCCATGAGTCATAAAAGAGCCGAGGTTGCCTACCCCTGGACTATACTAAGAAAAGAGTAGCTAAGTCAGTCATGCTAAGGACAAAATAGGACTTAAAATACCTTAAGAGGAAGCTTTGCCATCACCACCAATGCTCGCCAAGGCATCAAAACCTAGAGAGAGAGAGAGGGAGAGAGGGAGAGAGGGAGAGAGAGAGAGAGAGAGAGAGAGAGAGAGAGAGAGAGAGAGAGAGAGAGAGAGAAGAGAAGAGAAGAGAAGAGAAGAGAAGAGAAGAGAAGAGAAGAAAAGAAAAGAAAAGAAAAGAAAAGAAAAGAAAAGAAAAGAAAAGAAAAGAAAAGAAAAGAGAGCCAAGTAGAATGAAGCTGAGGTTGGTCTCCATGTTTGACATCAACCAGGACTTGACAGGGAAACTCCTATGCAACATCCACAAAGGGTTGAAGACTTGCAACATGTAAACACACTGGCAGTGGAGTTGATTATCTACTTCATACCCTCTAAAACAAGACATACCACATGGCAGGACAAGCATTATGAAAAGAACCGATCTATGGCACCCTGCAGTTTGGATCCATTTTTGAAGCAGGAAATAAATGAGATAAGATTGCTGTGAATATTAATTAAGCCAGCATTTAAAATCCAGATAAGGGACAGGTTCAATGATTTAGAGCTGTGTTTCTCAGCTATGCTGGCTGGGGAATTCTGGGAGTTGAAGTCCTCGTATCTTCAAGCTGCCAAGGTTGAGAAACACTGATTTAAAGAGCTCGGCATACGCAATTGCTTTATGCGCTGAACATGCTTTGGTAAAAAAGATCTCCACCATCACCAGCCCATTTTTTTTCTGAGTAGTGAAATGAGAACAGATATAACATAGTATTCCTCGGTACTTCTTAAAAGTCTTAGCTGAGAAAGAGGTGATATTTCCTAATACCGTATCTCCATAATATATACAGCTCAGTAGCATATGAGCTATTGTGTTCATCTAATTGGCTCCTTGTGAGCAGATACAATTGGAGCATGGTGTGACTCACAACGTGGGGCCACTGGAGGAAGATTCAAATGTCTCCATGCAAATCCTCTTCTCTAATTTACTGCAGTCAAATTGGAAAGGGATCTGGCTGCACGAAGAGCTTTCCCTTTGTTTTAATTAGGCACGATATTTCCCTTTACGTCGGATACCAGTCTGAGCTGGTTCAGCCTTTGCTTAAAACTTTCCATGTAAAATCTGCTAGGGTCCCTTGTAAATGCTTTAAGCTCTGGATGTTTGAACTTTGCAAATACTGTTCCACATTACAAAAATCTGGAGAAGTACAGCGCGGTGTTTTGGGGACCCCCTTACCTTCTGAACGAGAGAGTAAGCTTTGTAATAATCTGTATTTAGAAGGTGGTTCTTGCTTAACAATCGATTTAGTGACCGGAGTAAAGGAGAATATTTGTAGCTCAGGGCTGGCATGAGAGGCTCTTGGTCCTCTCTGAGCTTGGTTGCTTTCTTGCAAATGTTTCATGACCCAACCAGAGAACATCTTCAGTGCTAGAAGGGAGTGGGGTTTATGGAGGGAGGAGGAGGAGGAGGAGGAGGAGGAGGAGGAGGAGGAGGAGGAGGAGGAGGAGAACTGAGGGGTCCTTGGTGCTCTCTGAGCTTGGTTGCTTTCTTGCAAATGTTTCATGACCCAACCAGAGAACATCTTCAGTGCTAGAAGGGAGTGGGGTTTATGGAGAGGGGAGGAAGAGGAGGAGGAGGAGGAGGAGGAGGAGGAGGAGGAGGAGGAGGAGGAGGAGGAGGAGGAGGAGGAGAACTGAGGGGTCCTTGGTGCTCTCTGAGCTTGGTTGCTTTCTTGCAAATGTTTCATGACCCAAGCAGGGAACATCTTCGGTGCTAGAAGGGAGTGGGGTTTATGGAGAGGGGAGGAAGAGGAGGAGGAGGAGGAGGAGGAGGAGGAGGAGGAGGAGGAGGAGGAGGAGGAGGAGAACTGAGGGGTCCTTGGTGCTCTCTGAGCTTGGTTGCTTTCTTGCAAATGTTTCATGACCCAACCAGAGAACATCTTCAGTGCTAGAAGGGAGTGGGGTTTATGGAGGGAGGAGGAGGAGGAGGAGGAGGAGGAGGAGGAGGAGGAGGAGGAGGAGGAGGACTAAGGGGCCCTTGGTGCTCTCTGAGCTTGGTTGCTTTCTTGCAAATGTTTCATGACCCAACCAGAGAACATCTTCAGTGCTAGAAGGGAGTGGGGTTTATGGAGGGAGGAGGAGGAGGAGGAGGAGTAGGAGGAGGAAGAGAACTGAGGGGTCCTTGGTGCTCTCTGAGCTTGCTTGCTTGCTTTCAGACATTTCATTACCCAACTAGGTAACCTCGTCAGTGCTAGTAAGGAGTGCCGTTTGCCGTCAGTTTATGCGCGGGTGGCTTGCCCTGTCAGTATTGGTGGGGGTGGTCTTAGAGATTCTTTGCTTGGGCTTCTTTGGCAGTTTCTTGCTTGGGGGTATCCTTTACCTGATTGTTGGTCTGGTGTTATCCTTGGAGTTAATCTATGCTGATCTGGGTGCTGATTGCTGGTGCTGATTGCTTGGGTCTTTTTGTTCCTTTGGGGGGCTGGGTGATTGTCTCATTTGCGTAGTCTACAGATGTTGTTAATGATTTAGTGATCATTTGAGGTTATGACACCTATCACCACCACCATTTGATGTTATGACACCTGATCCTGGAGTTCCTATGGTTGTGTGCGCGCACACACATGCGCGCGCGCGCGCACACACACACACACACACACACACACACACACTGTGTGACATGACTATATTTTGGGTGCTTGGCAAGTGGTTAAATTTTATGGTCAGTTGCAGCATGCTACAATCACATGACCACAATTTACAATGTTGTTTTTTTTTGCCAGATTTCAGTCTTTTCAGCTGGTTTCTGGCAAAAAAAACACTGATAGGAATACACTGATTTGCTTAACAATCACTGCAAAAAAAAAGAAATCATAAAATCAGGTCTAGCCACATAGGTCTCTTGACGTATGAACGTCATGGCTTACAATGGAAAATTCAGGCTCCTTTATGATCGTAAGTTGGGGATTTTCTTGCGCACATGTTCACATTGAGCATGTATTACATGCATGGGCAAACACACGGAAGTGCCAGTTTGCAATAAGCATCAAACAGTGGAATGCAAATGGGCTTTTTCCCACTCATTATTTCTGTTAAAATTGTAATACATCCCTGCTGTCAATCAAAAATGATTTTTTTCAAGGACTTCAAAGTCCATGGTGTTGTTGTCTGTTTCCGCACAGGAATTACACCCACACATACATCAAACTGACAGATCATGCAAAATAAACCACACATACATACCAGGACAATTTCCTCTACTTTGGACTTGATGTGGAACTGAGCATCCAGTAAGACAAACTCCTGCGTCCCTAAGAAATTAGTGATGCTTCCTGAAAAAAAAACATAAAGGGATAAACAGAACTGGGAGAACTGTTATAAATAAACAATAGCTGAAACCTCCAAAGGCTTCTTAGAAAAGGTTACTTTGCTGCTGTAGGGGAGGATCCAGCATTGACTTTTACTCAAAGTTAGCTAGTTTATGGTATGGGTAGGTAATGTGGGTCTCCACGTATTTGGGCCTTCAACTTCATCAGCCCTCCTGAAAACTAAGTTCAACTAGTAGGACTTGAAATCAAATATAGGGAGAAATTAATACTAAAGAAATTTGGCTTAGAACAGGGGTGTCAAACTCAATTTCATTGAGGGCCACATCAGCATTGTGGATGCCCTCAGGGGGCCGGGTGGGCGTGGCCTACTGGATGGGTGTGGCTAGAGTGCATATGGCCTACTGGGTGGGCGTGGCCAGCTCTACATCGTTCCCATCAAGGGCGCCTATGGGGGCCTGGGCAGGAGTGGGACAGATCTGAGGGTCTCTGGCAGAAAGAGGGTCTCTGGGCCAGGGCCAAGGCAGTGGGGGCCGTTCCCTCACTGTTTCTAGGATGGCTTCGCGGGCCACATGAAACCACTTTGCGGGCCGGATCCGGCCCCCGGGCCTTGTGTTTGACATGTCTGGCTTAGAAGAATGAGCTAAATTTACTGTTCGAAGTTACAACGGCACTGGGGAAAAAAGGTGATTTTTGATCATTTTTCACACTTATGGTTGTTGCAGCGTCCCTTGTGGCCACGTGATCAAAATTTGGGCACTGGCAACTGCCATGTTTTTATGTTGGTAGCAGTGTCCTGGGTTCACGTGATCACATTTGTAATCTTCCTAGCTGGCTTCCGATATTCACTTAATGCAGGGGTCTTCGAAGTTGGCCCTCTTTATGACTTGTGGACTTCAACTCCCAGAATTCCTCAGCCAGCATGCGCGCTGGCTGAGGAATTCTGGGAGTTGAAGTCCACAAGTCATAAAAGGGCCAACTTTGAAGATCCCTGGCCCGTAGTGTAAACCAAAATCCTCAGGTGTGCAGAAATCAGTATGGATTACAAAAGATTGCAGAATTCATCCTTCCAGTTCTTGCTGGGTGGTAAGCCATTACATTGTTTTAACTGTGGTTGATTAAATCAGGTGTCCAGGCTTGCAGGTAACCAGAGAACATGAGCCAATGGGCTGGAAAACCCTCTTCTTGTTTAGATAGATATTTTACTTATTACAATTATTTGCATGCTGCCCAACTCCAAGAGTTGGCATATAATCAAGACCTGACATAGAACAGCCATTTAAAGAAAATAAACCAAATGCCCAAACACCAGCCTTTGGAAGGATGTCAAAATAAAATGATTTAAATGACCTTGTGGAAGGTCAACACTGAGGGGGTCAGGTGTATCTCCAGGACAAGGTGCTGTACAGCATTAGGGCTACCATGGAGAAAACATATCTCTAGGTCTTAAATGTGTGTGTGTGTGTTGAAACTCTAAAGCAGGGGTCCCCAACCCCCGATCCGTGGACCAGTATCGGGCCGCAGCATGCCAGCAACTGGTCCGCACAAACAACCAAAGCCCCATCCGCGAGATGCAGGCAGCACACAAAACCACGCAGCCTCCAGTCCACGGAAGACCTTCTCTCCACGAAACCGGTCCCTGTTCTCCGTGATCTCAGAGAAGTGGAAGGATTGTTCCAAAGGAAGAATTATTCCAAATTATTCCAGCAGCCATTGAAAGTTGGCCAAATGAGTTGACTTTAAAGATAAAACTCACGTGGCATTCTGACTTCTACAAAAAAACACACACATGTTTTTGAAAAAAAAGATGAGGAACATTGCACCGTTGAGAAAGAGGTGCATTTTGCATCAAGCTCAGAAGCTGACAAGGAACCAAGAATGAACTTCTGCTGCTGCATCTCATCCACCTGAAGCTCCAACTTGTCTTCAAAGATAGATCAGGTAGATCCATGCGGCAGCAGCCCAATTAGGCAGTCATGAAGGTACGAGCCACTGTTCTCAGAACTTTCATAGGAAGAATAATGCTTGCCTTCAGAGGTTGTGGGTGCCCCCATCACTGGGGGCTTTTAAGAAGAGACTAGGCAGCCACTTGTCTGAAATGGTATAGGGTCTCCTGCTTGAGCAGGGGGCTAGACTAGAAGTCCTCCAAGGTCCCTTCGAACGGTATTATTCTGTATTCTGAATAGTGCTGTGGTTTAACTGTGCTCAGCCTAGTAAGTTCAAGATCCAAAATCTGCCTTTGCACAACTGTTCTTTTACGTATGACTTAGCAGGTTGTACAACTTAGTTCATTCAGAAAGAGTAGGATACAATGATACAGCGTGTGATTTAAATTCAGGAACCAAGTAAATGCATTTTGCAAGCCCAGCCCAAATCTTGTTTATCTGCTGCATGTATCTTGTAAAACTCATCCCAAGGTAACAGCAGTGATGGGGAAGAGATAAATCCATTCTTGCAAATGTTCAGGCTGATGTAATTTGCATTCAAACAATTACATGTGCAAAATTAAAAAAGGAAAATAAAAAAGCGGCAGGTTCAATTTTGGCCTACAAATCTTGAGCTATCTTCTTTCCCTTCTGTTAGCACGCGGCATTGTCAGAAAACATAAATAAGAACCCTGCCACTTATGCCTTGATCTGGTGAGTCTTTTTTATTTTTTGAAACATATTGATTTATTCAGTTTGTACACTGCCTGATTCTCAATGAGTCTGGGTGGTGCGCAAGAAAACATAAAATAGTACAGCAATAAAAGAAGACACAAGGATGGCACAGTCAGTAGCAATCAAAACACACCCAGTCCTTGAAAAGGATTATACCCATCCTAGCCAAAGGTCATCTGAAACATCTGTAGGGTGGGATCCATCTGAATCATGAGCTTCTTTCTAGACTTTCCAGAACTATCAGTCTATTGTGTGTCTTCATTTAACCATAAGATGTAAAAACTGCTGCAAACTGATGATGTAATTGACCATATCCTGTTTTTCTTTGTTTTATGCAAGTGAATGTTAACCATTGTCAATCAAAGGGAATTGGCACACTGCTTACAATTTCTTTTTCCGCTACCACGTTTTGTTGGACGATTGGATGTTATCCTACAGCAGAAGATTTTCTATGGGAGAGATTGCACTTAAAATACCTTTTGTGACTATGAAATTGGCCTTAAGTCTTTTGGAGTCTATCTGTTTTGAGATTCTCTGGGAGCTGTTGAAGGCTGAAGCCCAAGCGCCTGGGTACGCATAAGAGACAGAGGTAGAAAATTTGAATTGCCTGGAGCTATTGGAGCCAGGTTGCAAAAATCCAGATGACCACTAGCCAGCAGCAAAGAGTTGGAATTATTTCTCTAGTGCCATCTAATGATCATCTGAATTTTGGCCGCCTTGAACTGATAACCTTCATATTGTTCTAGTTCATTTACATTTTATGGAGAGAACCTAACCAGTTAAATCTACAGAGTTAGTTATCAGCTGTATAATACAAGAGAAACCAACATCAACCAACATTTCTGAACATTAGAAATGGACTTCAATTAACTTCAATTAATTAAATTGCTCATCTTCCTTCTCTCTCTCTCTCACACACACACACACACAAGCACACTTCTTAACAAATAAGCCCATCAAATATGTCGGTTTCGAAACTAAACTCAGATTCTCTGTTTTTGGGGAGTTGATCAAATGGGGACACCAAAAAATTAGAGGATTTTCTTCTTAAGCTAGCCTCCTGAAGACGAGTAATTGTAGCCATCTCCTGGCCTTCTTTGCTCATGATGACTAGGACAAAAAAAAAGGACTTGCTTACCATGCAGTTCTGCAGATCTCTCTTTGAAGGAGGCAGCCATCTTCTAAACTTCTGCAAAGACCTACTTGGAAGGAAGTGATGTTTCCGTCAGGCACAGCAGGTTACCAAGGCACAAGAGGAGAGTTTGTGTTGTCTACCTCCTTTTTTCCCCTCCCCATACCTTGAAATGCCTCTTCCTGTCTTCCAGACACTTCAACTTAAAGTAAGCCCTGAGCAGGGAACCAGACACTAAGGGTGCATTTTGCAAGAGCAAATAAGGAGAGGAGAGCACCACAGGTGGGAAGCTACTTATCCACCTACACCATATGCAAAGTCAACAGCTCATTGCATTAAGATAAATGACTAATTAAGCAGCCCGTTTGATGAATGGAAACAAGGACTTCTGAAGCACCACATCCCTCCTGCATAACAGCAAACTGAACCTTGCCTTCTACCAGGGGTCTTCAAACTTGGCCCTTTTATGGCTTGTGGACTTCAACTCCCAGAATTCCTCAGCCAGGCAAGCTGGCAGAGGAATTCTGGGAGTTGAAGTCCACAAGTCATAAAAGGGCCAAGTTTGACCCTTGCCTTCTATTATTCCCCCAGCTGTTGAAGGCTTCAAGGGCAATTAGTGGTGGAAGAGTAAATGACTCTCCAGAAATTGCTGAACGACAGGTTCCAGCCTCTTTCCTTACTGAGGGGAATTACTGAGGTAATTCAACAGCCTCTGGAAAGCCAGACTTTGCCCTTGTAAGATAAGCCAAATTCATAGCAAGGCCTCCCAACCACGAAAAAAATACTACATATGCTCCCCTCTTGGATAGGCATGCTGCCTTTTAGGAATACAGGAGCTAATTACACCATGATCTGGGATATAAACTAAGCTAAAACAGATTGGAATCCACCAACTGTTCAAACGCCCCAGTAAACCACCAAGGGTTTTATTTTCACTCAGCTAACAAACTTCTATATCCTTGTGAAAACTGGAGTTTACCAGGAACTAGATAGTTGTGTTGGTGTTGGACTGTTTAATTCTCAAAACTCACACCTGGATTCAGAAATCTTTAATGCTAAAAATATTTTAAACTATGGGTTCTGGTTGGTGGGTCTCTGGATTACTGACAAAACAGCTTCAATCCTTCTAAATTTGAGGCTTCCTAGTTCTGCTTGGAGATGTTAACAAATATGACAAACTTTATCTTCCTCCCCCCTCTCTCTATACATACATACATACATGTATGTATGTACATTCTGGTACTCCATTTCTGGATAACATTTTAGATGTTAATCTGTTAGCACTAGCTACCTGCTTCTACAATTAGGGTGTGACAGTTCTAGAAAAGCTCTGGGAACAATACGGGAGGGCAATTAATTCATTACTGTTTTATAGACTTCCTACAATGCATAATTTGTTTTAATTTCATTCAGCTCCGCAGACTTCATGGCCCCACCTTTTAAAGGATAGAGAAACCAGAGTAAGTTCAGAGGAAACTTAGTATGCTGAGGGGTTGTAGTAATCAGGCCGTATGAGTAATGGCTGAAGAAATGACCCCTTTAAGTTGGAAGAGGAGCAAAGGTATTGTACAAATCTATAATTTTCTAAAAGGTGGTTGCATGCAAGTGGTCCAATCACCACTCTATTGAAACCAAAGGCAGGATAAATTTAAAAGAAATATTCAGACTGAAAACCAAATAATTTGCTGATGGTAAATTTTCTTTAAAGCAGTGGAAGTCTGTTAAGACAATCGTGAATTCCCTTTTGCTGGAGATTTTGAAGCAAGGGTCAGAAGCTCTCAAGATAAATTTCTCTACTGAACCTTATGTTAGATCAGGGATGTCCAGCCTCGGCAATTTTGTAAGATTTGTGGACTTCAATTCCCAGAATTCCTTAGCCAGCATCGCTGGCTGGGGAATTCTGGGAGTTGAAGTCTACAAGTCTAAAAGCCATGTTTGAAGACCCCTGGATTAGATGTTAGAAGAACCCTTTCAGCTTATACATTCTATGAATTTAATTAATTTTACCTTGCCTTAGTTATGCAAGAACCACCAAATATGATAGAATGTAGAAAAAATAGGGCCTTTTGATCTGGTCTAGTAAGATTATTTTTCACGCTTAGTAACATATGCTTAGAAACCAAAACCTTGCTTTTGAAGTTCAAAACAGGAAATCACAACATTTAATGAAAAATTTGCTGAGACTCAATATATGGATGATACATGGAATATTTAATTTGCTCAGTTGCAAACAGCACAGTCAGTGAACTCGGAATTTTAATCCATCCCCCAAGGCTGGTAACATTTAGTATCTTGACTACTTGGGAGTCAAGAGAAATCTCCGAAGAAGTTTTCTCATAATCTCAGAACAGGCTAGGCTCAAAGATCACATTAAGCTCTGAAAAGTTTAACCACTCTTATTGAATTAATTACAGTATAATGCCTGGAGTTCACATGATAAACTAATATGAAGCAGTAGATTAAGATTATTGTCCAGCTTCATCTTCCGTTACTTAATTATTGCAAAGCTCTGCAACAATATGACTCTTAGAAACAAATAAGCTTTTTCTGAGAGCGTATTTATTTTCTGTTACTAGCAAATTAACAAACACTCTTAAATTCGCACTACTTACTAGGCTTAGAATTCTGTTTGATTTCGAATACAGCATAAAAATGCAACCCTTTTTGAATTAGGAACGATAGCAAAAAGCACACAGGGAATAAAATCTGTGGAACGTACATTCTTTATTCTAGTTTTGCAAGGCTCAGACTTAGGGTTCAATCTCCTTAGAAAACAGTGTTAATTAACTGTCAGTGATCCAGAATATTCTTGTAATAATATCTTAGTGCAAAGAGCCATGGAAAGATACACGCTCCGCATTACAAGACAAGACAGGAAGACCTGCATGTGGATTAGAGAACAAACAAAAGTATAGTATCATCAAGAGAGTAAAAGAATTCAAATGGGAAACACGTTGATCACATAGCAAGGATTGAGGGCAGGTGGGCCAAGGTCATAGAATGGGTCCCACTTGATCAAAAGCATCCATGAAAGCGACCTAAAACAAGATGGATCGATGATGTCAGCAAGTATTGCGGGCCCAATTGGCCAAGGAAAGCTCAGGGCTGTATTCGTTGGAAACATGCGGAAGAAGCCTTCATCTTGCAGTGGATAGACAATGGCTAGAATGAGGACATCTCGGCTTCAATCCTACTCTGCGTCACCAGGTTTTTCTAAATAAAATGATCAAAGCAAAACACTGGAGCAATTCAGAAAAGTCCAAACATTGATTACGCCAGGGGTAGGCAACCTTGGCTTTTATGACTCGTGGACTTCAACTCCCAGAATTCCTGAGCCAGCATGGCTGGCTGAGGAATTCTGGGAGTTGAAGTCCACGAGTCATAAGAGCGCTAAGGTTGCCTACCCCTGGATTAGGCTTTGCAATGTTCATGGCAGATCTTGTGTATTTCTTCTGACTACCACCACCACCATCACCCGAGCTCAGTTTTCCAGACAGCAAAAGTGGAAACTGCAGCAGTTTTGGGAAATGACATTTTCTTAAAATAGGCAATCTCCAAACTTGGCAACTTTTAAAACTTGGGGACTTCCAACTCCCAGGATGGCTGGCTGAGGAATTCTGGGAGCTGAAGTCCACAAGTCTTAAAGGTTGCCAAGTTTGGAGACCTCTGTATTAAAACACACATCCAAGGCAACTCAAGTAAAGAAAACCTAAAAGCAGCTTTAAGTGAAGAAGCTATACGGCAGAAAAAAGTTCAACTGCATTTTTGTGAAGAACGGCCAGGTTTTGAGCAAGTACAAATGGCCCCAAACCAGAGTCTGCATGTTTGTAAGGATGCCAAAAAGTGTAAGCTTTAGGTAGAAATGGAGGTGTGTCTCAAGCTTTTGTCCATTTTTGAACTATTTTTTTAAATGGGGATTTGCATGTACTATCCAAGGGTGTTTGCAGGTTCAATGGCACTCTCAGATATTTTATGCCCAATCCCTGCCTACTAAAATATTCTTTTATTATAAAAACTATAGCCTTAATTGCATTTTGGCATGAATATCATGCAATCATGGAACGTTGCACATCTCCATAATTATGCACACTTCTTATTCCTGTTACTGTATACATAAAGGTGCCCCAAAGGGACAAGCAACAGACAACAAATTGAGATGTATAAAAAATGAGTATTTTTAATAGGAAAAACTTTCTCCTGCCTACCCCCCCAAAAAACAAGATGTGCCCCATATATTTGCTAAAATTGACCCCCCCCAGAAGAGTACCCCAAAACCTAGAAAGCACATACAAACTCACGCAAGCAGTGGATAATCATTATTATTTATTAGCTGTACAGCAGTATATTCTCCTTCCCATAGTCCAAACCCCATTATACGTTTTATGATGTTTTTATTTCATGTTGTTTTCCTAAAATAATGAAAAATATCACACAGTACAGCTAAGTACAAAAATGCATCAACCTAGAATTGGATAGCTAACCTGATAGCTCTCTTAAAAGCGATACATAGAACAAAAGTTCTTGGTTCTGAAATCAGCAAGACCGAGGCTCTATAAAAAGCTTACGCGTTTTAACATGTGATGGTTTGATATACAGGCATCCTTTTTTTTTAAATTTCACATTATTCTTAATTTTTTTAATTTTAATTTTAATTAAACCCCAAATTTTATGATCACTGACCTAGTAAAATTTCCTGCCCTAGGTTTTGACGGGCCGGGAAGCCCTATTACAAATTAACACCTTGGCTTTTAACACAGAATTCATAAACACGCACGCACGCACACACACACACACCAAAAAAAAAAAAAAAAAAGAGAAAGAGAAAAGAGAGCAAAGAAAACAAGTTATGACAACTTGAAACTCAAGAGGGTGCTTTTGAAGTGACACACACGCTTTGAGGCCAAGTTCATGTATTTATTTAGAAGCTGAGCTGGGATGTGCATGTCTGCCACCTTTAACCCCAGCTCGCGCTCTCCCACTGACTTGATAGGTTCCAGTATTTCATTCGGTACCAATTCCTGCATAATTCCTAGTTGCAATAGTTAAAAATGACAGGGTTTTCCTTTTTAAACTATAAGCCCCATCCCACCCCAAAAACCTCTTTAAATGGAAAAAAAGATTAAAATGTAAAAAAAAAAGTTATTTACAAGCTTGATCATTACAAAGATGCCCTACAGACAGCAAAGCATCTGAGAGAGACGGGGGTGAAGCATGCTGAACCTACAGTGCTGACGTGGCGCCGGGGGAGGAGCGGGGTCAGGTAAGAAAAAGCAAAACTAAAATGCAATGAGTTTTACAACCCTCCTGAGTCCGAATTTACAATTAAAAATCTCTAGACAAGAGGAAAAAAAAAGGAAGCCGGAGGCTTCTAGAAATGCATAAACAGCTCCAGAAGAGTCTGGATAAGCTCCAGACAGAGAAGGCCAACCACGGCCTGGCACTAACAGTTAAATGGATTGAGTGATTTGCAAAACGCCCTTAAGGAACTCAGAAAATCAACCAGCAAATTTTAATTTTTTTTTTTTTTAAAAATCACCCCATGTTCCATGATCCGGTTAGGTTAACATTAAACACGGGGGGAGGGGGGAGAGGGGGAGAGAGAAAGAGACACAGAGAGAGGCAAATCACATCCTATCATCATTTGAAGTTTTGTTTCTCAGGTTGTTTGGTAAAATGGTCTAAAAAAACCACAAAAAAAAAAAAAAAAAAACAACGATGCATTTCCCAAAGCCAAAAATAAGGTAAGAAGGAAATAAAATAAAATAAAAACGGATTGAGCCAGTTCAAAAGAGCCCAGGCCAGTTCAGTTTGAGCGTTAAACCCTTCCTCCATCACCGGTCCATCATACTAAGGATCATCTCTGGGGTGAGGTCTCCATTGGGTGCTTCCACTGCGACTGGTTGAGTTCCTGGAGTGGCCCCGACAGTCTCTGTTTCGGGCTTCTTCTTCACTTCCACAATAATGTTTTCAATTGCACCAGTGTTCTGGTCTTTCACCTGAATGATTGCTGTAGCTAGTGGATAAAACAAAAAGGGGAGAAATCAGGCTCTGACTGGAGGTCATGAAAAGTCAGTGACTTGGTTTGCCCCTTGCTAGGCAATTTCACAGCATCTAAGGCAGGGCTCTTCAAACTTGGCCCTTTTATGACTCGTGGACTTCCAACTCCCAGAATTCCTCAGCCAGGCACGCTGGCTGAGGAATTCTGGGAGTTGGAAGTCCACGAGTCACAAAAAGGGCCAAGTTGGAAGACCCCTGGTCTACGGAGGCATGTGACATGTTTGAAGCTCCTTCCTGTGCAGAGTTCAAGAAGGGTTAACCATTTTGATGGTCTCTCTGCTCTATTTGAAGAAAAAAAAAAACACCCCATAACAAAGATTGCAATGGATATTTGAGATGAGCAAAAAGCTGAACCGTTTGGAACGCTGTGGGTGGGATAACTAATTTTTAACAGTGGACAAATCACGCAAGGAATGCTTTCTTAAGGTCCCTGCAATGGGATGGACTGGAAATGGGGTTGCCAGGAGATTCTTAACTAGAGACAACTTAAAGCAGGAGTCTTCAAATTGGCCCTTTTATGATTTGTGGACTTCAACTCCCAGAATTCCTCAGCCAGCGTGCCAGGCTGAGGTATTCTGGGAGTTGAAGTCCACAAGTCATCAAAGGGCCAAGTTTGAAGACCCCTGACCTAAGGCAAGGGTGGCTGGGGAATGCTGGGAGATGAAGTCCACAGGTCTTTAAAGTTGCCAAGGCTGGACACCCCTGAACTAGATCAACCCAGATGAGCCCTTCCAACTCACACCTTCTATAAATCTAATTTAAGTTTATCTTGCCTTAGTTATACAAGAATCACGTATTACGATATGATGTAGAAAAAAAAAATAGGGGTGGGGAATTCTGGGAGTTGAAGTCCACAAGTCTTAAAGTTGCCAAGGTTGGATCTAAAAGACAGGGGGCTTCTTTTCAGTGAGCCAGAAATCTGTTTTAAATCCACATATGGCGCACTGCAGTTGGGTGTTACCATAATGGCCAGACAGGAGCCCTCCTGCATTGCTCTTGAGATTAAACACTTCTGCTCTCGATTTTAAATTAATCACAGCTGGTGTTCGACGTGAAGCCCAAACCGTGGTTAATGTTAATTACAGTAAGTAAAAGGGAGTCACAAGCCAGTAGATGTAAATTATGACCTGCACTCATGATATCTTGAAATCTTGTCAAACAGCAAAATCTTGGCACTTCTTGCTAAAGGGATTACGCAGGCTTGAAACTCAGCCTGAGCTGGCCTCAGGCAGATGTAATTTGTGTTATCTGGTCCAAAAACAGCACCAGGGACCTCCAGTTTTCCTGAGGACGCCTCCTCCGGTACCAAGCTCCTCATCTTAACCTGACTTAACTTTCCTCTTTGTTTATATGGCTGGACCCTACAGTCATTGGTAGAAAAATGGGAAACTTACGCTGGGGCTGTTTGGATTGATTGGCTTTGCCTGGCGGACGTCCTCTCCGTTTCTTGGCTGGCGGAGGAGTTGGGGCCACGGGCTCCACTTCTGGTTCAGCCTCAATTTCAACCGCTGTTTCTTCTTCCTCCTCATTCTCATCCAATTCTGGTTCAGCGTTTTCCTCTTTAATAGGAGCAAGGATTTTTTTTTAAAAAAAAAAAATAAAAAAAAAAATAAAAAAAATCAAGGCAACGAACAAGGAAGAAAATAAAACCTGAATTGCCTAAGTAGGTTCCCCGCTAGGCAAGGCGGTCGTGTCGATATTTCTACCCGGAAAGAAGCCTTCCATTCAAAAGGTGGCAATAGAAGGAAGCTACAATGCCCCTGCCGGACAGGTCAGCTGGGTGAAAATTACTTTGCTACTTGCAAACCTTCGATGGAAAAGTGATGACTCTGGGTGTATATAAACATGCTTGCGTACAAGTGGGCACACACCATGATTATGTTTAGCTTCACTCGGTGAACGTTTTAAACTGAAGGACCTCAATTACCTCAATAACCCTAAACTGTTTAATGGAATGACATGGCAAGATGTTGAAAATAAGTATTTTCCCGACATCAGGTACACCAACGGCTTTCTTAAAACTTTCTGTACTCTTATCAACGTTTTTCCGCTATTGCTCAGAAACTGGAACAACTCAGAAGTGGCTACTGGCAAGTCGCTGTTTTGCATTTTGTGCAATAGCTGACGGCATCTGCCGTGGCTTATGAATCCTTCGGCAAGTTTAGGAGAACTAAAATGTTTCTGGAGCTTCTCTCTTTCTTACCACTGTCAGAAGAATCCTCTTTCTTCGAGCGCATCTTTCTCTTTCGCCCACGTTTTCCTTTCTTGGGCTCCCCTCCGTTCTCTCCTTCAACCCCATCGGGGCCTAAACAATTATCTGCATGTCTGGCCATTGTGTTCTGGTTAAAGAAAGGCAGGTAAATGTTAGGTGTTGGCTGCGTGCCGAGAGGTATCTGAACAACCTCTTCCAGTGAATCAGGAAATACGTTAAAAAAACCCCACACAACTGCCTTCAGGTCATTCTAGACTTGTGGCTACTATTTGGACAAGTCCCTGAAGTTTCCTTGGAAATCGTTCCTCTTTGCTTTCCTCTTGGGGGCTGGGAGAGAGTGTGAGTGGCCCGCAATTACTCATCCAGCTGCCATTCCTAAAAGCTGAACTAGAACTCACAATCTCCTTTAAAAAAAAAGAAAAAAAAAGAATCCGCCTTAACCGCCAGCTTTTGGAAGTGCCAGCAACAAAGAATTAAGCTTGATGCAATCTGACCTCTGAGTAGAGTGATTCAATTTGCAAGAACATATAACAGGTTATGTGCCAAGGATGACCTGGGTCACGCAGTTTCTGAGACAAGGGACAGGAAAGCCCCACAGGAAAAACAAAAAAAAAACCAGAAGGCAGCAGCAAGTATTAAAGCAAGACTGTACAACTTCTGCTGGCTTGCTTCTGCCATGCTTGGTGGCATGTTAAATCCGGACTGTAACCTTGGGTGGGGCCAGGCCCATTTGGGAGAATTTCAGAAGCTTTACAAGGAAAAAAAACCAACACCACAAATGTCTCAAGCAAGTGTAAGGCTAATTGCACCCATTTGGCTCTTTAAATTTAATTCCCAAAAGTGAGAGGGGAAAAAAACAACCCTCCCAGCTTTTGGCTCCGAAACCATCGGAAGGAAGCTGGCAGCTGCGCCAGTCCAGACCACATCTCTTCTCTTCTTGCATCCAAAGTTTTGCAGCCCTCAAAACAGTTCCCGTGTTCAAAAGCAGCAAATGCCGTCCAGATGATCCCCACAGCAGGATTGGCAGAACACGCACTCTGGCTGACTTTGCCAGAAACGTTAACACAGAGGGAGTCTGGCAAACCCACTGGTGTTCAAACCCCATCCCTCTCCTTTCTCTTACTTACTGGAGCTTCACAGGGAGCTCCGTGAAACATTCGTCTCTCCCCCCCCCCCTCTTTCTCCTCCCCCCCCTCAAAATCTTCCCATGAGTTTTGAGCACTTACACGGCGCGTGAACGTTTTGCCACACTTAGAGCAGACGAAGGCAGCTGGGACAAAGTTGGGATCGTGGTAGCGCTTGAAGTGCATGTCAAGCAGCTGCTTCTGGCGGAAGGTTTTGTCGCAATGGCTACAGGCGTAAGGCTTTTCTCCAGTGTGGGTTCGCTTGTGCATGATCATGTGCCGTTCCTAGATGGAACCAGAGGGCAAGGGGTCAAAAGGGGTGGAATGACCCACAAACAGCCTGAAGGTGGTAAGTTAACTGGTCTAGGAAATCCCAGGCTCCCTGTGGGCCTATCCGTACCTGTCGGCACGCATAGTCGCATTGGTCACATTTGAAGCGCTTCTCATTTTTGTGTGACTTCTGGTGCTGGATGAGTGCGTATCGCTCGTGAAACACGGCGTCACAGTAACGACACTTCTTGCCCTGCTCAATGTAGGAATGCTGCTTCCGCAAATGGACACCTGGAAAGAGACGGTCACGTGGAACCCTTTATCTTTAAATCATCATCATCATCATCACGTGGGGAGGAGATTGAGGGATACGAACGGCTCCCTTGTAGGTGATTTTTGTATTTAAGCAAGCCACCAAATTCCTGCCTGATGCTGCTAAGGTAAACGTTTTGAAATGCCAGGATCGATCCAGTTGGGCCTAAGTGCTTAAGGAACTGGAAACCGTGAGACTCTGAGCTCTAGTCCCGCCTTAGGCACGAAAAGCCGGAGGGGAGAATTTGGAACAATCCGCCTCTTTTTTTTTCCCACAGAAGTCTCAACGCATCCCATAGTGCTCACCTAAATCGCTCTTTCGTGCAATCACCGTGTCACAGTGGGGGCAGTGAAACTTGGCCACGTTTTCCGTGTGCTTCTGCAGGATGTGCATCTTCATGGTCCCACTCTGGGTGAAGCGAGCGTGGCAAATGTAACACTCGTAGGGCTTCTCACCTTTGGGGATCAGGGAGAGAAACGGTTAGCTCAAGAGGCCCAGATGTGGAAAAGGCATTGTGGATTATGGGAAAGAGAATATGAGCTTGGATGTATGCGTGTGTGTGTGTGTGTGTGTACACAGTTTTTTTTATATAAGCCAAAATCAAAAGTACATTTTGCTGACAAACAACATATACACTGTTTGTTTGCAGTTTCCTAAACAATTGTCCTTTTTTTTTTTAGCTATTCTTCCATTTATTTGTTTCTTACAGGTTTTTTCAATCTTTTTCCCCTGTAGGAATCTTTGAAATTATTTCAGTTCTCAGGAAGCCTGAGTAAAAATGATGATATCTACATCCCGTAGTACGATACCATGATCAGTAGAGTTACAATGTGTAAACATTTCTACTATTGTGAGTGCTAAAATTGCAAAGCAAGCAAAGTTAAAGAGAGGGAGGGAGGGGGAGGGAAGGAGAGGGAAAGGGAGGGAAAAGAAGGGAGAGGGAGGGAGGGGGAGAGAAAGAGGGGCTTTCAGCACACGCTGCTCTGCGTCATCTTCACCAAAGTGTAATCCGTACCAGAATGGGTCCTCATGTGCCTCTTCAGTTTGTAAGTGTCTCTACTGGCGTAGCTGCACAAGCTGCATTGGAATGGGCGTTCCCCGGTATGAGAACGAATGTGGCGTTTCAACTTGCTAACCTGAAACCCAAGGATGCCGAAGTGAGATTAGCAATGCGCAGATCACTATAGCTAAAAAGATTTTTAAAAAAATAATCCCATGCACTTCTGGAATGATAAAAAGGCCTTTCGATATTAAAATAAATCCAGGTAGTCCTCGACTTACGACAGTGGACTAGTGACCGTTCAAAGTTACAACGGCACTGAAGAAAGTTTTTCACACTTGCAACTGGTCATGTGATCACACTTTGGATGCTTGACAACTGGTTCATATTTATGACGTTTGCCATCATTTGGGGGGTGGGGGTATCGCGTGATCAGCTTCTGCAAACTTCTGGCAAGCCAAGTCAGTGGGGAAGCCGGTTCCACTTAACAACCGTGGTGCTAACTTAGTAACTGCAGTGATTCTCTTAACAGCTGTGGCAAGAAAGTTCGTAAAATGGAGCCAAAGTCTTTTAACAAATGTTTCTCTTAACAACATACGTTTTGGGCTTGATTGTGGTAAGCTGAGGACTGCCTGTAGTACCAAAAAACACCCTTAAACTTTTCCCCTTTGAACAGTATTCGTTTATTCTTTGTGACGCAAAAGGGTATTCTTGAAATATTAAAAAATAGCTATGAAATGGTGACATATTTAAAAGAGGTTCTTTTAATATGATAAACTGAGGAAGGAGTAACAATTATAAAATACAGTGACAGAAACAAGCAAGAGATTATCTGGGACGATTCAAAGGCCAAATTATTAATATTGTAAAAATGCATTCTGGAATTGAATTTTGAAATATTAAAAAACAGATAGAAGCTGCTACTTGAAAGAGTCCTCTGGGAGAGATTGTGGGGGAAAAAAGGGCCTTTCTCTTTGGAACACCCATTCCTTGAAACGTTTTCTCTCTCCCTCTGATCCACAAATTCAGGAGGCAGCAGTTATTTTCACACTTTGAGCTCTTTATCCAAAGTTCTCCCGCTTGAGCGTTTGGTGGGAACATGCTTAAGCCCTTTACCTTTAAAAATGGTATTACTATGACTTTTAAATTTCAGGAGTCGTTTTAATCTGCTGCTGGTTGCTGATACAACACGACATTTTCAATATGGAGAAGCGCCAGCACAAAAATAAATCTACCAAAGACCACCAGAGCATCTGGAATTAGGAGCTCTTCTGTGGATAGCTGCATTTGAAAAAATATATTTTGTTTTCAACAGTTGAAACGCATTTTCAAAACTCAGCAATTCTGCTCACGACCAGCCTCAGAAAGTCAACTGAAAAATAATCAAGGGTTACAATGATAGGCTTGGTAAAGGTGGTTTCCTCTCCTCTCAAACTGCCCACCACTCAACTTGGTCATAAACCTTTTCATCTTGAAAGGTTCTCTGTGACCCCTCTTAATAGAGCCCAAGAGATTGTTACAGAGAAGTAACATGTTTGTTTCTTCTGGGGTGAAATTATGCCGATATGGCTGATAACGGAGTCATAACAAAGTAGAACTGCTGCATTTCTCCTGCTCAATGCATTTTCTGAAACGACAATAATTTAAAGTACAGGTAGTCCTCGATTTTACAACCACAACTGTGCCCAAAATTTCTGTTGCTGAGAAAGACACTGGTTAAGGGTGTTTTGCCCATCATGACCTTTCCTGCCACAATTGTTAAGCGAATCACTGCAGTAATATGGTTGTTAAGCGAATCTGGCTTCTCTGATTGACTTTGCTTGTCAAAAGGTCGCAAAAGGGGAGCACGCGACCCTGAGATGTTGCAACCGTCATAAAGCAAGTCAGCTTCCAAATGTCTCTATTCTGATCACGTGACCATAGGGATGCTGCTGAAAAACAGTCGTAGGCCACTTTTTCAGTGCCGTTGTAACTTTGAACGGTCATTAAATGAACTGCTCTAAGTCAAGGACTGGTCGCTGTCCAGTGAGTTGCTTAGAAAAGATGACCTGTCTTGAATGCAAGAATACAAGGAGTAATACTAAAGTCGAAATAATAAGCGTTGACAAGCATTTATAACTAAACCCTGACTTTATAAACAATCAAGCAAAATCTAGTGCTTTGAGGTCTCATGTTCCGAGAAACCCCAGCTTTCGATGTGGCAAAATTATAAATCCACAAAATGGTTTCCAAGCGATGCCGAAATTAAACTTAAAAGGTAGACCTACAACCAATTTCTACACAGAAAGAGGCAGCGCTGAAGTTTCCACTTTATATCAGCCACAATACACCTAAACGGTGGACCCACCCGAACACTTTTAAGATCCGGAAATAAATGTAAGCTATGAAGGGAACTCTTTCCAAGCTCCAGGCAAAACACCGAGCAGTAAAATTGGTGTAGCTGTCATAGAACGACGATAGAAAACTAGACATGAAACGCACCTCCACACTGGCGTAGTCACACATGGAACACTTGAATGGCTTCTCATGGGTATGTTTATAGCGGCGATGTCGAACCAACTCTCCGCTGGTCACAAAGGCCATGTCGCAGTCAGGGCACTTGTGAGGACGAGTACCTGATGGATGATGGAAATCAAAGAAAATTCAAACAGGCAATGGCTTCATTTGACAGAGACGACAATCACACCCAAGCCTTCGTTGTGCCATTTTATTATTTTTTTAAAAAGGAGATGGCTTTGTATGTAATGTTTGTGTTCTGATTACACAGCAAAGTATGCTTTAAGAGACAGGCCCCACTAGGCTGTTTGTATATAGTTCAGGATAATGTTCTTTTCCTGTGCCAGTTGGGTGCAACTGGTACGCAATTTATGTGCTGTATCCTCAAATTTCTGATGCGCCACAAATTACATCTACAATTCACAGTGGGACTCGACTAAGCCTTCCATTTGCACCTCTCCCAGGAGCCTGTCGGGAAATGGCACGGCAGCATCCCTGTTCACGGTACCTGTGTGAGTGTTGAGGTGATTTCTCAGCAGTGTGACTGTTCGGAAGGCTCTGCCACAAAGGTGGCACTTGTGTGGCCTCTCGTCCGTGTGGCTTTTCATGTGACGGTCCAGGTTTGAACGCCGGGGGCAGGTGTAGCTGCACAGTTCACACTGGAATGTTTTCTTCACCCCTGTTCAGAAAAGAACGTTCATTGCTCTGAGGCGTTAAGAGCCTGCTGCATTCTCCCCCTTATTTCCATTTCTAACAGACAATATGCCCAATTATAGGGAGAAACGTCCAGCACATCTGAGTGAACCAAGAGAAAACATGAGTCGTTATCAAGGACAACAACTTGATTTGTATCCTGTCTTTTCTGTCTAATGGGTAGAAAGTAGTGTTTCCCAACCTTGGTCACTTGAAGATGTGTGGACTTCAACTCCCAGAATTCCCCAGCCAGCAAAGCTGAAGTCCACACATCATCAAGTGGCCACGGTTGGGAAACACAGATGTAAAAGATCAGCTACATTAACTAGGTCGGGGTAGGCAACCATGGCTCTTTTAGGACTCGTGGACTTCAACTCCCAGAATTCCTGAGTCAGCATGGCTGGCTGAGGAATTCTGGGAGTTGAAGTCCACACATCTTCAAGTGGCCACGGTTGGGAAACACTATCAGCTACATTAACCTAGGTCAGGGGTAGGCATGGCTGGCTGAGGAATTCTGGGAGTTGGAAGTCCACGAGTCCTAAAAGAGCCAAGGTTGCCCACCCCTGAACTATAGGCCATAAAGTACAGCAGAAATCACTTGGGGGAGCAATCCTGTCTTTGCTGAGGGGAAACGGCTTCCGGCTTCCACATCCTGCTCACTGGCTATCACGAAAGCTATCTACTTGAACGCGAAACTCAGCTACGTGAATCTCGGGTCCGGAGAAACATACCTTTCAAGGAAGACATCGGTCACAATTAAGCCGTCATCAAGACTTGCCTTTTTTGAAACTAGCTGGGTTGTGTTTTTTTTTTTTAAAATCAATTCAACCTCTGCCCTGGGGATCGGTGAAATATTCAAGAGCCGTGGGAGAATTAATATACAGCCCCCCAAAACCTTGAAGGCCGACCTGCCTGCCCAGCCTTCAGGCGGAGTGCCCAGTGTTACCTTTCTTTTTAATTTTCGTTGGCTTGGGGGGCTTCATGTTGCCCACCACTTTCTCCGCGTTGACGTCGGAAAGCAGGCCTTCCTGCTGCTCCTCTTCGAAATCGTACACAGACACATCCACGTCCTTCCCCTCCTCGGTGTAGCGCAGCTTGCTTTTTTTGGTTTTCTTTGTCTTTTTGGTGGGGGGCTGATAGTCTGGGTCTTTCTGCCAGTTGGGATCCTCCTGAGGCTGAAGTTCCCCTTGCTCCAGGGTCTCCACCTCGCCGTTGGCCCCCACCTTTACCACCTGGAAGCCTTCTGGCAACGGGAGTGTGTGGCAGATCATGGGCTCCCCCTCCTGGAGGCCGCCCTTGGAGACCTCGTTCTCATAGGCCCCCTGAAGTTCTTCCACAGAAGTGGTAGCGACAGGGACAGACACCGGGACGGGGACTTGGACAAGCTGGAGTTCGCCCAGGTTGATAGGCTGCTCTTCCATGTTCACAACCTGCAGGGTGATGATTTGGGTGTCGTCCACGGTGCCTTCAGCTTCTTGTGGCACGGCACCTTCTATGACTTCGGTCTTCATCTGAAGCAGCGTCGGATCAAGCTGTTCCATCATGACCATCTGAACGCCGGCGTTCACATCCTGCACCACCTCAGTCCCGTCTGCTTGGTTGGGCGGCATCGGGCAAGCATCTTCTTCCTGCCCGCCTTCCCGGCGCCTCTGATAGGTCTTCCGTTCTTTGCCCTTGATGAAAGTTTCGGTTTCCTCTCCGATCGCTTCAACTGCGTCTGCTTCCATGTCACCTTCCTGGCGAAGAAACAAAAGGAGAACACCCAGCTTAAGCACTCCCTTTGCCACCTTGCGTGAACTGACGGTGCAGGTTCTCAGAAGCCTGAAGGCCTTTGGGTCAGACAAACGTTGGCCGATTGCGTCTGCTGAGAAAAATGACCAGACCTCCTGTCTTGTTAACAATTGCTAAAATCCCTCAAGACACCCTTCCGCTGAACACAGTGACTTAACTGCTAACCCCATGACTCTCTTGGCCAGGACTAGAAGAGAAATGGGTTCTGGTAGAAGAGAGTTATTTTATAGCTCTCCCAATCCGAACATAGCAAAAGTGACACTTCATAGGAATCCTGTGCCTGTTGCAGTAAGATGATCCAACCACTAGGGATCAGTAATGCGACAGTCTATGCTTCACAGCAGCGCCTCCCTGCAGCGATCCAGCTCTTTCTCCAATGAAAATTAGAAAAGCTACTAGACAGTTTGTAGACAGGAACAAGGGATTAGGGTAGAGGGGGAAAACCCCCCACAGGCTTCCCATATCCATGCCCAGTGAAGCTATTCTTGGGCACCGAGAAGAAGAATGGGAGATCAGTGAAATGTGTAGAGCTGCAGAAGGACAGGCTGTGCTGGGGGGGTGGAGTCAAGAGAGGAATCAGCCTGGAGTCATTACGTTCCCACAAGCGGTCTAAATCCAACCCCTAGAATTCCACTAATTCTTATCTAGCATCAGTTCAAAGCTAACCATTTTATGGCATTTTATTTTAATTCTGATCTTCAAATTACTGAGCTGATGTCTAAGCTCCCCTCTGAAGGAAGCTGGGGAGACGTAAAATTGGTATTGCAACACAGAATGTTCCTATGTTCTCAGCTAAGTTCCTAGACATGAATTTTAAAAATGTATGGAAATAGAAGTATTCAGATCTGTGAAGAAGCCTCTCTGAAAATAGCTTGTTTATTTAAGTAAATCCTTTTTACTATACAATAGCTGCTCACCATTGTGGCACATCAGTCACATAAACAATCTTCGTTGTTTCCTTTTTCTCCCAAGATAATTTCTTCTTATTCTGGTGTTATTTGTTTGGCCACAGGCATTGTATCCTGGTCTGGTTATCTGCAAAGATGAAGCAAGGCTTAGAAAGACTGAATAGCAATACATTTTCAGTCAAGAATAAGTGACATAAAAAGTAGCAATAACTATTTAGATAGCTTAGAAAAGAGGATAAGGTCATCAGTGTAAACTATCATTAGGTATCTGCAGCGATAATAAACTGTTTCAAATAAATATAACTCGTAAATACCACTACAGTGGGAGATAACTGTGTCCAGAAACCCCAGGTTTTTTAATCATTGCTTGGAAACACCAGCCTTATCAAAGAAGAATCTTTTCCCTACTCACCCCATAAATTCAGCCTACGATTCCTTTTGTTTTCAGCTGGAACCTGGAACAACAAAAAAACATTTCAGCATTTATTTCTGCCAAACCAATCCAAAGAATGCATTGTTAATTCCATCCAAAACAAAATGCATTTTCAAAATGAAACACATTTTCTATTTGGTGTGCATTTTCATTCTCATTTTTTTTCTTATCCAAGCCTGGGTTAATAAAAACCATAGTACATCTAGCATTCTGTAGAAGGTTGAACCAGCACGATGTAAAGGCAGGAAGAGCACCCAGCCACTCGTTTCCCCATTGTTTTTCAGCAACCCCGCATACTGTTGATATGAGCTGAATTAAGTGATGTGTTGTTCCAGCCTAAAGACAAAACTAACAGTGTTCCTTTAAGCTAAAGAGCTGGAGCTGAAACCAGAAGGCCCAGAGGGAGAACCTGCCTGAAGGTGCACCATTTAAACTATGGCAGTCTCAAGGCTCCTTGTCTAGAACTGGTAGGGAAGGCAAAGGGGCTAAGCCAGGGGTAGGCAACCTACGCTCTTTTATGACTCATGGACTTCAACTCCCAGAATTCCTGAGCCAGTTGGCTCAGGAATTCTGGGAGTTGAAGTCCATGAGTCATAAAAGAGCCAAGGTTGCCTACTCCTGGGCTAAGCTGGCTCAGGAATTCTGGGAGTTGAAGTCCACGAGTCATAAAAGAGCCAAGGTTGCCTAAACCTGGGCTAAGCAGAGAAGGCCACTGAAGAGGGTTTCAATGGCCAAGGGCCTTGAAGAAGCCAGTGGCAGGTCAATGGTTGGCATGGATGATCTACTGACGAGAACCCTGTGGTTAAGTGCAAGGGGCCACAGCACCACCACAAAAGCGGGTCAAGTGGCTGCCGACTTCAAGATAGGCTAAAATTGGCCAGGGCAGCTTGTCGAAAAGGCAACGGGGCGCGGTGGGCTGCAATGGGAGCAATTCTTAAGATAACATTCACAGCACATCCTGTAGACCAAATTTGCTGCTGTAAATGTCTAGCTGGCTTGAAAGTTAATCCTTATGGTTCCTAGAGGAACTACGAGGGCCCTTATAATTAGTCCGGACCATAGTGACCAGCAGCATTGGGATATTATGCAGTTTGGGGAAGGATTATGCTGCCATTCTGAAATGAATCTGCAAACAAACTTCACAGGATTTGTCATTCCACCTCTCTTTCTCTGCCTGATATCATTCTAGGCATTTTTTTAAATAACTTTTTTTCTCTTGAGGTTGCTTGGGGACTACACATGAGATCATGAGCTGTAGATAGTTCATTATTTAAGCCAGAGTCAGTAGATTCAAAGGAACTCATCCCCTTATTAGATAGCAGACTGTCTTAAACTGTGTCCACTGGGACTGGATACAATAATACATTTTAAGATATATGGTTTGTAATTCAAATGAATGTCAGGGTCAGAGAAAAAGAGACTAAAACCTGTGCAGTATTATCTTGAACACCTTTTATTCTATTATTTCCCACTCTTGGTTTCCGTATCATATAAATATGAATATAAATAAGCCACTTGTAAGGAAACTATAATTGAAAAATTACCTAACTTAAGACGTCAATAAAGGGGGCAAAATTACACATTCACACAGGCACACCCATTTTACCTGCTACCTATAAAATATATACTCCTGAGCACTTTAAAGTAAGTGCCAGAAAGCCCTAATGTTTAAGGCTAGAGCATGGCTATGGGAATTTCAAGATCACTTCTGATATAAACAGGCTGTGTTTTATATTCTAAAGACTAATTTTACAGTTTATTGCAATTATTTATTGAAAACACAGTGACTGGGAAATACTGAAGGACAATTTGTGTGTCTTACCTTCCCCAAGCAAAAAAGAAAGACAAGAACATTTGTTTTAGATTGTTATAATCACAATGAGTAATAAAGGGGAATGGATTCTCAAAAATCTTTTAAATTTTCTATAATCTATTATTCAGATGCGCCATTCTGCAATAAACTAGGATAAGATACTGGCATTATTTGTAGGTCTCTTGCCTTAAATATGCTCAACCTGTGATGCAATATGCACCTGGAGAGGGGGAAGGGGGGGTGGCAACAAAGGGTTTTCCTAGGGAGGCCTGGATTAAGAGACTGTGTAGTCCAGAACTGGATAGGGGAAAGAGGAAGAGGTTTAGAGCAGCCACACCTTAGAATCTCTCAAGATATATCTAGTACCATGGTGGTGAACCTGTGGCACGCGTGCCGCAGGTGGCACGCAGAGCCCTCTCTGTGGGCATGTGTGCAGTCGCCCCAGTCCTAGGCCTTCAGCTGGGTTTTATAAAACCTTTTCCCTTTAGGCCTCCGCCACCGTGTGGGGGGGAAAAAAGTTCAATCAATCAATTTCAACTTCTGGGGGGGGGGGGAAGATCTCACAAAGTTGGAATTGATTGAACTTTTTAGTCCCACCCGGTCTGCTGTTACCACCGCAGCCACGCCCACCCAATGGGCCACGCCCACCCGGCACCCGACAATACATTTGTTGAGTTTTGGGTTGCAGTTTGGGCACTCGGTCTCTAAAAGGTTCGCCATCACTGATCTAGTAGGTTAGGAGGTTATAACTTTAGTTTGGCAAGTGTTTTTCCATTAGGTGTAAACAAATAAAGAACTGGATCCGATTGTACAGGTAGTCCTTGACTTACAAAAGTTCATTTAGTGACAGTCCAAAGTTACAACAGCACTGAAAAAAACGACGTGTGACTGTTTTTCACACTTAGGCCCATTGCAGTAATCCATGGTCATGGGATCAAAATTCAGACATTTGGCAACTGACTCATACTTATGACGGCTGCAGTGTCCTGAGGTCACGTGATCATCTTTTGCAAACTTCTGACAAGCCAAGTCAACGGGAAAGCCAGATTCACTTGACAATTTATTTTTTTTATTTTTATTTTAATTCCATTTATATCCCGCCCTTCTCCGAAGACTCAGGGCGGCTTACAAGCTTAATTACGTTACTGACTTAACAACTGCAGGGATTCATTTAGCAACGGGGGCAAGAAAAGTCGGAAAATGGGGTAAAACTCACTTGACAAATGTCTCACTTAGCAACAGAAATTTTGGGTTTAATTATGGTGATAAGTTGAGGACTACCTGTAATTTGCTGTGTATCTTTGGGCTTGACACAGCCTGGATTGATTTTTCTACTCTAATAATTTATTTATCAATCTATTCGAATTGTACCCTCAAAACAGTCCATGTTGCCTGTGGCTTCCAGCCAGCAGTTCAATGCAGATATTTATGTATGTCAAAAGACTCATTTAATACAATAACAGTGTGAAATAATATATTAAAAATTTTAAAATCCAACATTAAATGAGATTTTAAACTATAAGCCGCCTTTTCAATTTGAATATTTGTATAGTAAATTCCTAAAATATTGGTCTTGGCTCAAAAAAAATTCAAAATATTTTGATTAATCAATACATTGGCTCCTGTCAGAAATACTCAGGGTACATTCTGTCTTTTACAGAGTTGCTAACTGAAAAGCCAACACGATTATGTTAGAAGTACAGATTGATAGCAGATAAATCCAGACATTGAAGGTAAGACTAGATAATATCTCATTCCATGGCAAGGTGAATGCAGTTAAGTTGACAGGAGAGCTAAGGAATTTTAAAAGCCTACACAAAACCCATGAGATTATTTCCAAAGCAAGGTAGGGCATAACAGTTTGTAATTCTGAACTATATTTCACAATAGGCTGTGAATTATCAGGTCACAGGAAGAAAGTATCTCCAATACAATAGTGTGAATCGCTCAGGAAAATGTAGTAAGGAATAAGCCCCCTCTAAAAATCAATTAAACTGCAATGCAGGTTAAATTCTATTTGTACAGTAATAAAGAAGTCATACAATATTTGCTGGACTGATTCAATCAGTTCCAGCATTTAATCAGGCCCCCTAACCTTTTGGGTTTTTTTGTTTTTAAAAATTCTTTATTGAAAGGATACAGAATATAAAGCAAACTACCAAGTACATAACAATAACAAAATGAAACCAAACAATGGATAAAAATAAAAATGATAAAAAGACAAGGAAAAGGAAAGCAAACAAAACAAATCTACATTTTATATATTAAACTACAGTCACTGTTTTACAAAAAATACAATATAATAGTATTGTCAAATACTCTCAGTATTATATTAACAGTACATAAAAATTATAAAATAAAATCTACGCCAAAGAATATATTGATTTATCCTCTGATTAATAGAAAATATTGCCTTTTCTAAGACAGACTAGTTATAGATTTCCAAAAGCCAATTTTTAATATCTGGAATATGATTACTTCTCAATTCTCAATATTATTCTTTTAGCCACCCCCCCACCCCCCATTATGCACACTAGAACTATAATTCCTTAAAGACAAGAGGTTCTGTCTACGTAAGTCAGGTTCTACTTATATAATATTACTTGGTACATAATTCAACATTACATATTTAAACATTTCCCCATGAATCATATACATTATTGCACTTTTGATAAAGATACGCTATGGATTTAACTTTTAAATATTTAACTTTTTTGTACAATTCAGTATTAGGCGAAAAAGTGCAGAATGGTAATTTAAAGATCATATGGCCTTCATCTATTTCATGGTAGCCAAAAGATTAAAATGAAAAAGAAGCTAAGCGTATCAATAAAAAGAACAATTAATTTAGTTTTTGGAAAGAAACCACATTTTGGGAAAGTTGAGGAAACAGACTAAACACAAATGGATAATATTTGAGAACCGTAATTTTTAACACAAATAACTAAGCTATCTGACTAAAAAGACTATATATAAAATTATCTAAAGATAATTATCTAAAAATATCTTTTGGAAACCTTTAATTGATATTTATATGTCAAAAGCAGAATTGTAACTATCAGGGTAAAATAGCAATTGTTCCCACCATCAAAAGCCTGTTGAAGATGCTGCTACAATGAATATCCACCACCAATCTAGGGATTTCTACTTTCATGTGTAACTTGGAATAATATCTATCCACTGTAATACTTATTTTAGCCTTTTCATTCATTAATATACCTAGTGACAACTTTAAGACTTGTGGACTTCAGTTCCCAGAATTCCTCAGCCAGCTGGCTGAGGAATTCTGGGAGCTGAAGTCCACAAGTCTTAAAGTTGTCAAGGTGGCAAACACCGGATCTAGCCTTTCACCTCCCTGCATGTAATCATACATTCAAGTCCACAGTATATCTTTTTTTCCCCTTTGGTTTTAAAGCAATCTACGCTGTTCATCTCACCTAGTGACTTTTTACATTCCAATTATGTGTGCCACGATTATCATCACGTGGACGCACAGATAATGATCTCTTCCACCCACCATGGCTTGGTTCAATTTAGGTTTTCACACAATACTTTTTAGTAACATAAGGTACAGATTAGATCATCAGCCTTAGTGAAGAGACTAACGCTCAATTTTGGCACATGTTGGCTAGCCTGCACAACAGCAACCAAAGCCCAATTTTGCCCTAAAAAGATATTTACAGAATTTTATGGAGGGTGAGATTTCTACTTTCTAATCTAGAAATTATGTTGCAGTCCAATATACCGTGGCTCAGAGTCCACCTTATCAAGAGGTATTTGCAGTTACAAAGACACTAAATTCATGCTTACATCAACTTTACAGCGTAATTTGATTTCATAAAACTGCTTTTTTAACAGGCAATACTTTGCCATCTCAGAGCAAAGCAAGCCAGTGATGTAAGCCAGAGGCAATTTACCCTCCATCCTTTTTCATGAGTTTCCCCCACCCCAAAAAGAGCAACCAGTTGGGGTGGGGGGTTAAGAAACCACACTCTTAAAGCCGCCTTTGGTCTGATCCTGCCCAGTTTATCTTCTCCTGTTTATCACAAACCACTCCGAGCAAATAAATTATCTCTGATCTTGAAGCCCTTGCCTAATTTTGAGGAAGAGAGTCAGCAGGCCTGCCAACTTTCCACCACCAGCAGCAGCTGCTTGATGGGGCATAAGCTTCCTTCCTTCCTTCCCAACTGTCAACGCTTCCAATCCAAGAAAAGAAAGGAAAAATTTAAAAAAAAAAAAGCAACACGGCCCAAATCGAGCCAGGCATAATAAGATAAAATAAAATAATAAAATGAAAAAAGTGCCTTTCTACTGAACCCCTCCCCTCCCCACCGATGGGAATCAAAGCAGAAGGGCGGGGGAGGGGAGAGCCGCCCTTTCCCAAGGCTGCCAGAATTAAAGCCCGGGGACAGATGGCACCGAGCCGGGCATTGCAAAATCCCCGCAGCCGCCGGCCCGGCCTCCCTCGGCCGGCTGTCTGAATTGCCCTCCGCCGAAGATGGCAGTCGGGCGGGGAGAGCCACCGGGAAGGAGCCGGCGGCGGGCTCCGAGCCGGGTATCCGGCCGAGAGGGGAGGGGGGACGGACAGCGAGAGCCCCGGAGCCGGCGGGCAGCCCGGCCTGAGCTCCTCCCGGCGGCTTCGGGGCGAGCTCGGGCGTCCCCGCCTGGCGCTCGGCCGCGCTGCACGGCGCTGCAGCTCAGCCTGCCTGGCAAGAGGGAGCTCGAGTCCCGCTCTTCAGCTCGCAGCGCCTCTCACGCCGCAACGCGCACAGCGAGCAGGCGGCCGGCGGCGGCGGGCGGGCAGGGACGGGCGGCCGGGCCGACCGGCGCCCCGCAGCACCAGCACGGTCAGCCGGGGCGGGAGGCGGCGCGGAGGGCGCGGGGGAGGCGGCGGGAGCGGGGCCGGAGCGGGCAGAGGCGCCTCCGGGAAGCCAGGGAGGGCGGTGCCGCCGCCGCCGCGGGACGGGGAAGGGCCGAGGCGACGCGGCTGTCGTAATGGCGGCGGGGCGATCCCCGGAGGCGGCGGGCTCGGGGCTGCGCGTCCCGCGGGGCGGCCATCTAGCGGCCGGCCGGGCTCGGGCAGCGCGGCCCCGGGCTGGCGGGGCGGCGGCGGGGAGCGCGTGTGGGCGGCGGAGGCGGCGTCGCGGCCTGGTTCCGGCAGAGGCGCTGCGCGGCCAGGCCGATGGGCGGCAGTACCAGGCCGGCATCGGGGCGGTGGGGACGGTAGAGGGAGACAAAGCCCCGCTCCCCATCGGCGGCGACGGCGCCGCGGCGGGTCCCAGCCCGAGCCCCATCGTGACACCTAGAGGCCGGAGAAAGCGACTGCAAACCCCCCGCGCCGCTTACCTGCCCCGGAGGCGCCTCCGGGCCGCCCCTGCTGCCCCGGGCCCCGCCCCGTTGGGCTCCGCAAAGCCTCCGCTGCCGCTGCCCCGCCGCTAGCGGCCACCGCCAGCGCCCAGCACCAGCTCGCGGTTTAATCGCTCCACAGTCGCCTCGGACACAAAATGGCGGACGGGGCGCGCAGTGCGCCTGCGCCAGCCCGGCAGCCGCGGCCGCCGGAGCCGATCGAAGGGAGGAGGGAGCGGGAGAAGCGCCCGCGCGGGGCACCATGGGAAGAAACGCTGGGCGCTAACTTTAAATGCCGACGGCCCGCTCGGCCGGCGGCGCTCAAGTCGGGCGCGGGGAGGGGGCGTGACGTCACGTCCCACCCCACAACCGCGAGCCTGGGAGGGCGGCCGGCACCCGGAGGGGCTCTGACGGGGCCCCGGCTGCCCGCCTGTCTCTTCCCTCGGGGCTCGTGGGCAAGAAGGGCGCCGGATCTTTCGGCCGCCCTGCCGGGTCGGGCCGCGGCTGAGCGGTTTTGGCGGGAAGGAAGAGGGCGAGGCAAAACAAACGGCAGCCCCGGGGATCTTTTCGCCGAATGGGCCACGTCGCCCTCTGGCGCCCCCTGTAGGCGGTGCTGCCCAGCGTGCGGGGACAGTATTCCTGTTTGTTTGTATCACAGCTTTATTTATTTTTTTCCCCCTACAACAGGGGTAGGCAACCTCGGCTCTTTTATGACTCATGGACTTCAACTCCCAGAATTCCTGAGCCAGCTTGGCTGGCTCAGGAATTCTGGGAGTTGAAGTCCATGAGTCATAAAACAGCCGAGGTTGCCTACCCCTGCCCTACAACAACCCTGTTGTTGGGCTGAGAGAGGGATTGGGCCAGTCACATTCTGGGCTAGCGTAAAGGAAGCATCTGTACATACATGCATAAACACACACGCTTACCTCTTTTTGCATACCTGTGCATGTGCATGTCTGTGAAAAGTGTATGTGGATCTGGGTATGTATGGTATAGTTAGTATTTTCTTCTTGAGCTGTGGGGTTGGGACTAGAAGGCCTCCAAGGTGCCTTCCAACTCTTTTACGATTATACTTCCACTTAAGCCACACATAGTGCAGCCACAGGCACATGGGATAAAACGAACAAAATGCGCACCATTGCAAACTTTTGCAGTCAAATATAGAGACAGACATAAAAGATTGCAAGGAATGGCCTTCATTTTGCAAGAAGATACTCAAAGATAATGCAAAATCTGAAAAAAAGCCTTGGTTCAGCAGTGCCAGGATGGGACATAATTGTAGGATACCACGACGTGATGCAGATGGGCATAATGGCTAATAGTTGTGAGACTAATCCAGAGTCATGCTTATTTTGCCAGAGGCATAATAGTACAAAAAACACGATTAACTGGTTGGAGGCCTTTAAAGAGAGTTATTACTTTCTTTGAAATTTCCAAGGACAGCACAGTATGTCCTAATGGGCAGATTTCAGATATTCCATTAATCCGTATGAGTTAATGTATTGTACTGCTTTCAGAACAGGAAGTGGTGGTGATTGGAAGAGACTAAAGTTCCCCATTTTGCACATATAAAAATCCATATTTCATTTGAAAAAGACTTCTGTCTTCCAATAATATAGGAAGTACTTGCTGTTAGCATTTCTTAACCCCCAAAATGGTTAAAACGCCCTAAATAAAGTCAGCTCTTGGGAACCTCATAGATTTCTTTCTTTTTTAAAGTTTTATTATTTTTTAAATAGAATTCAATAATTATTGTTCAACAAAAACCTGTTGTCTGAGTATCTTATTCACTAATACTAACTAAATTCCTAATCCCTAAATCTTTTCTCTAACATTGATAAAATAGGTCCCAAGTTTGAAAATATTCTGTTTCTTGTTTTTCTTTCAACCTTAAAGTAAGTCTGTCCATTTCTGCACAGTCTAATATTTTTTTGATTATTTTTTCTTCTGGTGGCATTTCTTCGTTCTTCCAATATTGTGCAAATATAATTCTTGCTGCTGCTATCACATGTAGAATCAAATATGTACTTTGCTTATCAGGTTTTTCTGGCATTATACCTAGTAAAAAAATTCAGGTTTATAACATTTTTTCTAACCAAGTCTGGATTATTGTCCAATATCTCCTTGCTTTAACACACCATGTGGATTTCTTGGCAATGCTACAGAAATGGTTTGCCATTACCTTTTTCTGTTTTTAAAATGCTATTTGGAAAAGGTGCTGCTAGACTTCAGGGCTTGTTTTGTCACCCCGTAGTGTACTAACTCGGACCTCTTCAATTTGTTCTACAGGTTGGGCCTACAATTCCTCTAGTTTTCTTTAATTAGAAATGAATTTACACTTTTCTGGGTTTCACTTCTTTCAGCAGAATGCACCTTAAAATGTCCTAAGCAAGGCTGGGAAAGGAAATCCATTTTACACAGTTAAATTATGATCTTTTTCATATTGCAACAAAAGGGTGATCAGGTTCGTTGCTTTGTGTCACAAATTGCGGCAGCCAGCATTCGAGGTGAAATTGTAAAGCCATCTATGCTCACCAATTGGAATTGTTGGATGGAAACCCCAGCTAACAGAATATCGATCGTCGAACTCAAAGCAATGAGTTTTGCCCCATTTTATCACTTCTCTTGCCGCAATTGTTAAGTGAATCGGGATATTTGTTAAGATTTGCTAAACGAATCTGGCTCCCCCACTGATTGCTTCAGATTGCTAATGGTGAGTCACATGACCCCAGGATACCGCAACCATCATCAATGTGAGCCAGTTGCCAAGCATCTGAATTTGGTCACGTGACCATGGAGATGCTGCAAAGGTCGTGAAAAACGGTCCTAAGTCACTTCCAGGATCATTGTAACTTCTAATGGTCACTAAAGGAATAGTTGTCGAGGACTACCTGTATAGTAGCTAATGCTTGCATGTGGTTTATTTAATTGGTGTCACCCCCTGCATATCCTGCACATACTCAGGTTGCCCCATACTGCCATGGTTAGAGTGCAATCAAGTTGATTTATAATTATTTTAAGAAATAAAAGATGCACTCATGGGCAAGTATTTCACCTGTTTCTTGTACGGTATTATTTATAGCCTTTCGAAACACACAGTTTAGTTCCTTCTTCACATTCCATTCCCAACATTTCCCGTTCAGGCATTATTGTTTATTTATTTCATTGACGATTAGCTGCCTTAACTCCAGTGGACTTCTGAGAGCAGAGTAACAGACTGAAGTTTCTTAGGCAATCTGAAGTTATCTGAATTTTTTCTTAGTGACAGTGGCAAAGATTGGAGTGAATGGCGACCCCAATCAAGAATTCTCAGCCGGAGGAACCATTTTCCTTTGTTGTTAACTTTAGGGTTCCCCCCCCCCATCTAGAATACAGGCACTCCTCGAGTTACAATGGTTTGTTTAGTGATCGTTCGAAGTTACAACAGCACTTAAAAGTGACATGACCATTTTTCTCACGATCATCCCCAGATCATCCTCACGGTCACCCTGATCAAAACAGAGTCACCTGGCAACTGACTCATATTTATGACAGTTGTGGTGTCCCCACATCATGTGATCCCCTTTTGCAACCTTCTGACAAGCAAAGTCAATGGGGAAGCCAGATTCACTTAACTGTTAACTAATTGGGGTGTGTGTGAAAGCCCTAATAAGCAGGCATATACATAGAATGAAGGCTACTGCTAAGCTTGTAAGCCGCCCTGAGTCTTCGGAGAAGGGCGGGATATAAATGGAATTAAAATATAAATATAAATATATAATTTAACAACTGCAACAATTCACTTAACCACAGTGGCAAGAAAGATCATGAAATGGGGCAAAACTCACAACAATTGTCTCTCAGCAACAGAAATTGGGGGCTTAATTGTGGTTGTAAGTCAAGGCTACCTTTAGGAGCCTCTGAGGAGTCTTCTTTTAGGTAATCGGTGAAATATTTTTGTGAGCTTGAGTTGTGGTTTCCCCCCCACACACACATTGTTTTAAAACTATTTTGAATATTTTAAAGGAAAACTAGAAACGAACATTGTATAGCTTTTCAGTCCTGCAAAACAGATATGCTGACTTGTTATGTGTGTTCGATCCTCAAATTTGCCCATCTGGCTTTTAAGGGCAACCCCCCCCCACTTAAGTCTTCTTTGTTTAATAGATGATAAAATAAAGCTGTTATATTTTGCTGACCAAATTTGCAGTACTTACTTCCTACAGCTACTGGGGAAATCTCCCGCCCCCACCCAAAAATAAATAACGTCCATAAAATTACACACTTTCAAACTTATTTGCTCAAACTTCTGTTTATTTCAGGCTTAAAGTCAAAATTAGCCAAACCTCTTGATAATTACATTATATATATATATATTTATAGCTATGTAGATGTACAGATAAATTTATAGATACTTTGTAAAAAAGGACATTTTGCTTCCATTTGGCTGCTGCCTCCCTCCCCACCCAAACACGCACACACGCGCACACACACACACACACGTACATAAAAAATATTAAAATAGCACAAGAAGAGGCAACTTTCGCCTGTTTCGTTTCCATCTTCCATAGCATCGTCATTAAAAAAAGACATTGGTTTCCCTTCCCTTGCTGGGAATAAAGGACTCCTTCCTGTGTCTTCTCTCTCTCCGCCTTGCAATCCAGAGGAGAAATTTGCAATTTATCCAAAGCACTAACAGAGGATCTAGCTGGCCCCAATTTCCTGCAAGATTCACAGTCCCAGAGGGTGGAGAAAACAGTGGAGGAAAGAACAGGTTAAGCATTAAGCAGGACTTTCAACATCCATCTCAAACTGATGGCCTTTCCTACTATTGCCGGGTTTGGTTTTTTTTCTTCCAGAAAAGGCATCTATTTTGGTCCTGGCTAACGATAACGTGCCCAGTTCAACACCGTCCTCCAAATTCAGTAGGCTTTTGTAGGAGGAGAAAACCGCAGAGGGGATCCCCTCCATGCCTTACATTCCTGTTTAGCTGCTAGAGCCAACGAGCTAAGGCATTTCTCCACGTAAGGCAGCAGGCCAGCGGTGCTAATACTGCTGTGTGGGCATGCCCCAGAAGTGACAGAGCTGCCCACTCTGTGATAGGCGGATCTGACTTTGAAGGACTCCTCTGAGCCTCTGTGCCATGCAAGGTCCGTGCCCAACGAAGGATCAGCAGGTGGGTCTACGCTGCATCCTTCAGAATGCAGTACTAGCCATGCTGCCTGGGGCAAAGATCCGTGGCAAATTGTCCAGGGATTCTTCTAGCCTTCGATGAGCTGACTTGCCATCGTCTCCTGAAAAGATAAGACAGGAATCAGGTGCCCATCAGGAATAATTTCTGCCTCAACTTTGGACACAAATCTGTAAATCAGGGGTCTTCAGACTTGGGCCTTTTATGACTTGTGGACTTCAACTCCCAGAATTCCTGCTGTAAATGCTAGATCAAGGGTAGGCAACCTTGGTTCTTTTATGACTCGTGGACTTCAACTCCCAGAATTCCTGAGCAGGAATTCTGGGAGTTGGGAGTCCACGAGTCATAAAAGAGCCAAGGTTGCCTACTCCTGTGCTAGATTGATGGTGCTGACCCCCAATCTAGACCACGTAGAAAAATCTGCCTTTCCTGGCCATGTACAAAAACTCTGACCTGGGTTTAAAAAAAATGTCCTACTTTCTTGGATGTTTCCTTTCCTGGCTGCTCACTTGCAGGCAAAGTGATGGCAGCTTTTCAGGAACATGGTTTATGCAATACAATGGTCTAATCGCATGTTGAATTTTGACCCTGGACCATGATCCAAGTATAATTGTTCACAATGCAAATGTTGACTGTCAAACTCCTTCTGTTAAGGAAGTGTTTGTTTAAGAATTAAGTATGTGCTCAATTCTTAAATATTTTTTGTTTTGTTACTGACTGTCTTATTCTCTGCTAAGTCTCGAATATAATTCTTCCATCTCGCTAGTCACAACAAAATTTTTCTTGAGGGGCCCCACCAAACATATCATAATGTGATATGTGAAGTCCTCCAGCTAATCATGTATTTCACTATTTCTGCCCTTTCTTTTGTGTTTAAGCTAGGGGGAGATATGTTTATCATTTGTTCCATAATGATATTTGTTTCTTTGGACCACATGCATGTAAACATGGGAAGGATGGTTGGGAGACAGACATCACTGGGCTGACAAACCGGAGAACTTTGTGTGTAAAATTCACAGCAAGAGACATCTTGACATGCTAAGCAGGTAACTCAGAGAACACAGAATGGCCGGGTAGACATTGCAACAGATCATGTCTAGCATGTGGATTTAGAAATTACACCTCTCATTTAAAGGCCTTTATCAAGCATTTCGTTCAATTTGTACAAACACATCCTTGGGGGACCTATTCACTGTCCCTTGAGTACTACATCCATGTTTGTTCTTCTCAGACACCTGAGCAGCAATTTTCAGAATTCCTAGGAACTTTGGGGTTTTTTGCACTAGATGGGAGAAGGCTAATAAAGCCCAGGGGAAATTAAATCACCTTGCTGCTTTTTCGAATTCTGAAGAATCTGGGTGTAGCTCCATTCCATGTTTTGAAAGAAATTAAGTGTCATGAACCTTTTCAGGCTGCCCCGAAGACAACTTTGGAGAATTTGCAGATTAATAAAACAGTATGTTTTAAATATATATATATATCCTGATAGCTATGAAATTTAATTCAACCAGAAGGTTAAGTAGATTTTCCAGGATACAAGCGTGTTGCACTTCTCAAGCCAAGGACCAGATCTGGCTTTCAAGTGGACACACCCTAAAAGAGCAAGCAAGGTTATGAAAAAAAAAATCCAAATTTACTTTCATTAAGTATGATCTCTTTGATCAACATTCCTACTATTGACAAGCACTGGGAAATTCCACTCTATTGTTTCTGAGCTTCTTGGCAAGGGTTTAAACTAGCTGCGTTTGGGTGGGTATCAGGATTGGAAGCAATGCAGTTTGAAGGAAGTACCCCAATCTGAGACTATTTTCCTCTTGCTCTCCCACTCAATAAATGAGGCAAAAATCTTTACTCTGCCAAACTGTTCAAGATTCTTAAAAATGCAAAATATTCTGAGCTGAAAGAACTGCAAAAAAAAGAAAAAAGAAAAAGAAAAAAGCGCTTTCCTTAAAATTAAGAACTAGAACAATATAGACAGGGCAGTGACAAACCCCAAAGGTGGGTGTGATTTGTCTTCAAAAGAACTAAGTTCAATAGCTGACTTCTCTGATTAAAAAGACCAGGAATCAGCTGAAGAGAAAGACCTCAATGAGTTCTAGATATCTGAGCATTCAAGCACTGCTTATTTCTTTGGCTCAGTCAATGCCTCTGAAATGGGATTCTACTGCAACCTTATTTATGATCTCTTCTGATTCATGAAAAACAAAATGAAATGGGTTAGTTTTATTGGGCTGGAGGAAAAGCGTTGTTTGAAATTCTGAATCCCACTTTAGATGAGCCTTCTCAACTGTGTGGGATCCTACCAAAAGCCATGGCAAGCTAAGGTTGCACAGCATGGACAGTGCAGTGCTAGGTGGACCATCACTAGCTTCACGCCACATGCTAACTCTTAAGCCCAAATTAACAAAACACAATTGCTGGGTTCATACCGCATGCAACACCTGAACAAATAAACCACATTTAGGGTTAAGGGGATAGTGTGGTTCACTTCTACTAAGACGGTTATTATATTCACACAACACACACAGTTATCCAATTTCATTTTAGTCTGTTGTAGCATCTTGTATGAACCTTTAATCTGGGATTAAGGCAGAGTCCCTCAACCAGCGTGCCATTCCATATGCAACAAAGACAGACGTGCAGAGCCAGAACACAAGCACAGCTGGAAAATGCCTACAACTCAGGGCCACAGTGAAGACGTAAACCCAACTGTATCAGGTCTGATGGGATGCAGGACAAGAGACACCAGTTAGACATGCAACAGGGGCAAGAGAGGGTAGCTAACCGGCTGGCTACGAGATCCCAACCTGTGCAGCCGCTGTCAAAGGGTTCTTTCAGTGCCATCTATCAAAGGATAATAAAACAGCAAGGACGACGACGTAAGTGCCTTTATTCTCTTTCCAGGATAGCACTAGCACCTAGACGTATATACATTTCACAGTGCTTTATAGCCCTCTCTAAGCAGTTTAGAGTCAGCCTAGTGCCCCCAACAATCTGGGTCCTCATTTGACGGACCTTGGAAGGATGGAAGGCTGAGTCAACCTTGAGCCGGTAAGAATCGAACTGCTGGCAGAGGGCAGAATCAGCCTGCAATACTGCATTCAACCACCGTGCCACCAGTTTTCCTTAAGCAAGGAGGAGTAGTGATACAGTGGGAGGCCAACCTCCGCTGTGGTACCAGCAGAGATCAAGAGAAGGACTAGAGATTTAGGAAGGACAGGGCTTTTATGCCCAAGCACTACACAGCCATCTAGTATCAAGTCAACTGAAATCGTTCCACGTGTACTGAGACCCTCCCGCTCTCCATCCCACCAACAATAAGCCCTTCTTCTAGGACAGGGGTAGGCAACCTTGGCTCTTTTATGACTCATGGACCTCAACTCCCAGAATTCCTGAGCCAGCTGGCTCAGGAATTCTGGGAGTTGAAGTCCATGAGTCATAAAAGAGCCAAGGTCGCCTACCCCTGTTCTAGGGTAGGAGAAGATTAAAGCTGTCTGGAAAAGGAGCACTTACCACACATAAGGAGGCTCTGTTTGGCTGCATCTCGCACGGCTTCCTTGTCAGTTTGGCACAGATACACCAGCTGCTCAATGCTCTCCTTAGCCTGTTGGTTGGAGGAGTGAAAAGATAAAGGCAATGACATCACTCCTCAAGGACCTGAAGGGAACTTGCCCAGGCGACAGTCACGATCCACCTTTCCAATTACAGTACTTGGGAGTCACAGCTTTCAGTTATGGGACACCAGAAAAAGAATTCCTTACAGGCAGAACACTTTGACAGTGGGGCCAATGACTTAAGTTAGTGATGGATCCCTTATGCCTGGCTGCATTGGGAGACACCTGTAGGGGACGCTTTCCAACAGAAAAAGAAGCAAAACTGGATTTTTCCCAAGGATGCTAAGTTAGTTTTTCAGTTCAGGCTGCTCCACAGACATGTTATGAAGTTGGCCGAGGACTCAAATACATCTACAAGCTTCTAAAAGCTCTTACAGACAGAACAGGATGGCCAACGAAGGCATCCGAATAGCGAGATGGGCAGCATATAAATATAATAGCAAACAAACAAACAATAATCTCCTCTAAAATCTTGCTTCTTCCGAATGCTGTCTCCACCAAACAAATTCATTCTGAGAAGCAGCGGCCAGTAAATATTGGGAAAGACGCAGAGTCACAGGTGATTATGCTCAAAAGAATCAGTCCTCACCTTAAGGCAGCCAAGAGCTGCACAGGCAGCGACCCGCGTCTGTGTCTCTTCATCCTCCAACTGCTCCAAGAAGCAGATAAGGGCCTGAGAAAAACATCAAACCAATTAGCCTTCTTGGCCTCCAAGGAAAGTGACCTCTTCTTTTAAGGTGATGTGTGTCACTGTGTCTGTTTTAAAAACCCTTGGCTTGGAAAGTTTATGCAGATAAAGAATAGAGAGGAGCAGATTTTATAAATGCCTTCCTCTCTCCATCATACAACCTACACCAGGGGTCTTCAAACTTGGCCCTTTTACGACTTGTGGACTTCAACTCCCAGAATTCCTCAGCCAGGCGTACCTGGCTAAGGAATTCTGGGAGTTGAAGTCCACAAGTCATAAAAGGGCCAAGTTTGAAGAACCCTGACCTACACCATGAAATTTCCCAACCCACATGCTCCTTAAAGCAAATGAACAAGTCTACCCATCTCCAGAAATTGTCTTTGGTTAAAAAAACAAAAAACAAGAAAAGAAAAGAAAATGTTTCCTTTGAGAATGTGTCATATGGCTGCACGTAGGAACCAGGTATCTGTCTTATCGATTCCAATGACCTGGTGAAAATATTAAATACTTGCCCGCTCCCGAAAACTGGGGGTCTCTGATAGGTTGCGTAATTGTGCTGTTACAGCTCCAATAACTTTGGTGTTTCCTTCGACAAGAAGCAAACTCAAAGCTTTCAGTCCATCCTTGTGTAGCCGGCTCTCGGGAACTCGCTTCAGTGCCTTCAAGACCACATCTTGGTCATCCGAATTCAGGTTCTGTGCTAGCAGGACTGCAGGCCAATTAAAGAACAAGCATTGGTATTAACGGCAGCATGATTCAAGTTGGATCTTGCCCAAAGCAGCTGATAATAGTCCAAGTGGGGAAATCACAAATGCAACCCCGTTGCTTTCCCTCTAGATGGCTTTGAAGATGGTCCATGCTGAAAAGTCTCACTTCTGAGGTCACACCAAGACCACTTTTATGGCATTTAATTTATGGCAGCTATTCACCCAAGCAAATCAGCTTGCCATGACACCCTTAAGCGGTGTCAAGCACACTTGGGCATCGTCCTTGTAGCCTAAGAGAGTTGTCTGTGGTGCCTCCACAGTACCTTTAGGCCAGGGGTGTTCAACCATGGCAACTTCTAAGACTTGTGGACTTCAACTCCCAGAATTCCCCAGCCACAAGTCTTCAAACTTGCCAAGGTTGGACACTTCTGCTTTAGACGGAGCCACTGAAACGTAGAATAAACATGGAATTTCCGCAATACATTATTTCCTCTTTGGGACCATTAGACTGTTCCCTGGTGCTCCCAGATGCAAAATGGCTGCCCACCCCATTGTAACATTGCTGAACACACGATACCTTCTTCAGCCAGCTCCATGATGTAGGAGTCCAGCGTAACCACAGGCAGGGCCTCAAAATGGCTCCAATATTGGAAGAGGGTGACTGGCTGACCCTGGCAGCTCCCTTGACGCCTGGGCAGCCTGTGCTGCAAAAGTTCTTCCACCAGCTTTACACACACTGCAACGGGAAGAAGTGGACACACAGGGGTACTCTGTGCATTAGTGTCACTCTACAACTTCCCGAAGCCACACCCAAGTGCCGGTAGTCCTCAACCTACAACCACAATTTGAGCCCAATATTTCGATGGCTAAGTGAGAAATTTGTTAAGGGACTTCTGCCCCATTTTATGACTTTCCCTCACCCCACTTGTTAAGTGAATTGCTGCACCACTACTGCGTTAATTCTAAAGTTGCTAACGTGGTTGTTAAATGACTTTGGCTTTCCCCCTTGACGTTGCTTGTCAGAAGGTCACAAAAGGGGAATCACATGACCCCAGGATGCTGCAACCGTCATAAATGTGAGTCGGTTTTCATGCAGCCAAATGTGAATCACATGACCATGGTGATGCTGCAGTGGTCGCAAGTGTGAAAAATGGTCCTGGGTCACTTTTTTCAGCGCCGTTGTAACTTTAAATGGCCGCTAGACGAACTGTTGTAAGTCGAGGACTCCCTGTAATATGTAATCCACCATTTGCTCTTTGATAAACTCGTGCAATAAATATAAACCTTAGGGAATAACTGAATAACTGCTTCTTGGGTAGGATTGAAATATATAAATGATTGTGGATCCATCTGCTTACGCCTCGAAACCAACAGTATCCAACAAGTACAGGTAGTCCTCACTTAGTAACCGTTTCATTCAGCGACTGTTGGGAATTACGATAGCACTAAAATAGGAGTTTCATGGCCAGTCCTCAAAGTTAAAACATCACAGTGTCCCCACTGTCATGTGATCACGATTGAGGTGCTTGGTAAACCAGCTCGTAGTTATAGCCTTGCAGCATCCTGTAATTATGTGACTCCATTTGTAATCTTTCGCCCAGGTCAGTAGGGAAGCCAAGAAGAAATCACAAGTCACAGTCATGTGACACCACACTTAACAACCCACAGTGATTCACTTAATTGCAGGCAGGATTGACAAACAGACACCCTAAAGTTGCACACGTGCAGGCGTGTTTTTGTTTCATGACTGCATCAATTAGCAGTAGAGTCACCCATCCCAACTGGAGTCAATAAGGATCCCTTTTATGGCTCAGCTGTACACATAAAGAAGAGAAAAAGTCTCACGTGCTTCTTATAGGTAATGAAACATTATTTATTTTTGGAAGTAATACATTTTGAGTGCGTTGTTGAAATAACACCATGTCAAAGAGAAACTTAAAGTTATCCTCGAGATAATTCCTCTATAAAAGCCAAGCAGCTGTCTACTTCTGTGGCTGTGCCTATCTTGCTCATTAATAAAAAAAATCATTACGAAAGTGTAAAATGTTGCCTTTGGCTCATAATTCAGCTCTCTGATAGTCCTAAAAGAAATCCCAAATATTTGATCCCTTACAGCAAAATAAAAAAAAAATGCAGTTTCTTGGTGACCACTCCAAAAATAAATAAAAAGGAGGGGGGGGGGGAAGATGGGAAGGAAGGTGGCTGTGGGGTCCTTGGTGTTCCCTGCGTTTTGTTTTCCTGCAGATGTTTCATTATCCAACTAGGTAACGTCAGCGATCAGTGGTGTTACTTAGCTGGGTCATGCAATGTCTGCAAGAAAACAGCCAAGCTCAGAGAGCCCCAAGGACCTCAAAATTCAACCCTAAGCTACAAATATTCTCTTCTGACTATTGGTACTGAAAAAGCTGCCTAGCAGTTAAGCTATTTCTCCTTCACACGCGACTCTCTCTGGATGGGCATATGTCCTGCTTCCCAAAGTAGATCTATGCTTCCAGGGCAGACTAGATTCAGAGCAGAAGAGTACAACTCCCTTTGAAAATCTAGAATCTGCAGAGGGGAAAGAGAGAGAAATAAGCAGAGGAGCCGTGAATTGCTTTGAATTGTAAAAATACACTCACCTGAATCGGCCAAGCTTGGCTGACGGCCATTGATGCGTGTCGCATACTCAGCCTTAAAGTTCTGCATGAACTTTTCCACGGAGCAGGTATACACGTTAGGGATGGCGACACAACGGTCCCAGAAAGAGATCACTCCTTCCTTCCATTTTGAGAATTGTACCACTGAGAACAGAAGGTCTGCAATTAAGACTTCCGGTTATCCCATCACCACCTAAAGGAAGGTCTTTGCCTCCATCCACAGCCTTGATTTTATGAAACGTCTTCCATTGTCCTACAGGAGGACCCATTGAGGAGCTGGATCCAATTACCTAGCAGGATTCTGTTCTCAAACACAGGCTTGCTAACCTCCAACTCAGCATCTTAAATCACGTGAACCACTGCGCTCCACTATAAATATTAATTATTTGTATCAATGGAAACACACGCAGCTTTATCATCAAGGTGTACCTTATTCCTCTACTACAGCTTATATCTGGGAAAAAGTAGCTATTCAGGTCTGTACTGGAAAACGGCTGTGCACCAAGATATTGGCTAGCAGTTTTGAGGTCATAAACACCTAGCTCAGAATTGGTTCTAAAAGGTGTTTTTTTTGTTTTTAAGGATCTTGATATTAGGTATACAACAAATATAAGGAGTGGATAAAATAATAGATGAACCCTTGGGAGGAAAAATAGAAAAGTCTGCCTGCCACGTGGAATTATGGGAAAAGTGGCATGGCCAATAACAGTCCCAAAGAAGTAAGTTCTTCCCATACACAAAAGTGAAAGGGAAGCAAATTCCACAAGGGAAGAGACATATCCCTATTGTGTTTGTTGATGCCTTCATATATCTCTTACCTCAGGGGTGGGGAACCTTGGCTCTTTTATGACTCGTGGACTTCAACTCCCAGAATTCCCGAGCCAGCCATGCTGAGGAGAAATGGAGAGGTTTCCACGCTGAGCCATGCTGGCTCAGGAATTCTGGGAGTTGAAGTCCACGAGTCATAAAAGAGCCAAGGTTCCCCACCCCTGTCTTAGTTACACACTCCGTATGTTTTCTTCCAGGAGAAAATGGATATTCTGCCCACATGTTCTGATTGTTCAGTGTTGATCCCCTCCTCCCCAAGAGTAAGCGCATGCCAGGGATTGATGCTGCCATCTCCGGATGCATCTGCCCATTGTCCTACCTTCCTCAGCAGAGCCGGCCATCCCTGCTCGGTCCACTATCAGGCGACTGGCCATCTCTAGAACCTGCACTTCTCTGGCCAGTCTGTCAAGAGCGTACATTTCCTGGCAGCGCAGAGGTCCGAAGTTGCCCAGCTTCTAGGGATCAAGACACGGCAAAAGAGGGTCAGGAGAGAAGAGGCGGTGCCAGGGTGGATGGCGCACTGCCAGCCGTGCGCCGTTCTGCAAAAGTCAGAACGAGCAAAACCAGCAGAGCCGCCCAAAGCCCCAGATTCATTTCGCTCAGAACCCCGGCCAAATCTGTGGCCGCGTTATCATTTTAATGTGGCAGACGTGGAAAAATTATTACAGGTTGTGCTCGACTTAACAACCACAACTGAGCCCCAAACCTCTGCTGCTAAGTGAGAGAGTTGTTAAGTGAGCATTGCCCCAATTTACAACCTTTCTTGCCACAGTTGCCAAGCGGATCACTGCAGTTGTTTGGTTAGGAACACGGTTGTTAAGTGAATCCGGCTTCCCCAATGACTTTGCTTGTCTCAAGGTTGCAAAAGGGGATCACAGGACACCGCCCCCAGGACATGGCCACCGTCATAAACATGAGTCAGTTGCCAGGTGTCTGAATTCTGATGATGTGACCCTGGGAATGCTGCAACGGCTGTGTGGGAAAAAAAACCCCGATCCTAAGTCGCTTTTTTAAGCGTGGTGGTAACTTTGAACGGTCACTAAATGAATGGTTGTAAGCCGAGGACTACTTGTACATCATCTATTTCACAACTTAAGGACCATTTAAAGGTATCTGTCAATTTACAACCATTCATTTAGTGGCCACTCAAAGGCACTGAGAATCTTCTCAGGAGTTCCACCTGGTGGGGCCTGGAGGATGGGCTTTCACTGCTGTGTCCCCCGCTCAATAAAACACCATTTCCTGGGCCAGCTTAGCCTAGCGGTTCCTTCGCAAACATTATTTGTAAGAAAATCTTAGAATGTGCAGAAATGGATAGACTGACGTTAAGAGATTAAAGAGAAACAAGATTCAGTTTAATAATTTTTACCAATGGTTAGGAAAACGAACTAGTGAGAAATGAATGCGATATGTTATTCTGAATATACATTAGTTAGAAGAATGACACGTATTAACTGATACTGTTTTTGATGATTGTTTATTACATTCTCTATCTATCACTATATTAATTATTGTTAATTGAACATATGTACCCGGACAATATGGCTGTGAAAGTCGGACCATAAGAAAGGCTGAGCTCCAAAGAATTGGGGCCTTTGAACTACGGTGCTGGAGAAGACTCCTGCGAGTCCCTTGGACTGCAAGGCGATCAAACCGGTCAGTCCTAGAGGAGATCAACCCTGACTGCTCTTTAGAAAGCCAGATCCTGAAGTTGAAACTCAAATACTTTGGCCATCTAATGAGAAGGAAGGACTCACTGGAGAAGAGCCTAATGCTGGGAAAGGTTGAGGGCAAGAGAAGAAGGGGACGACAGAGAATGAGGTGGCTGGATGGAGTCACTGAAGCAGTAGGCGTGAGCTTAAATGGACTCCAGAAGATGGTAGAGGACAGGAAGGCCTGGAGGAATGTTGTCCATGGGGTCGCAATGGATCGGACACGACTTTGCAACTAACAACACCCAGACAATAGCCTGTTTGCTAAAGAATGAAAGTGTTATTGGGGGTTAACGCCAATGTTGATCCCAACCCTGTCCTAATCCCAATCCCAACCCCAACCCCAATCCCAACCCCACCCTAAAACCTAATCCCTAACCCTATAAAATTCAATAAAATCCTTTATTAAAAAACCCACCATTTCCCCAAGGTGAGATTGGCCCCATCCCTGCTTGTCTTCCGGAAAACCCTCAAAAATGCTTTTTTTCACCAACCCTTGGGAACCTGGCAAGCAGCTGGATGTGACTGGTGCCAACTGCTCTCTCTCTCTCTCTTTTGGGTTTTTATGCGTTTACGTTTTCTATTGGTTTTAAGTTTGTCTGTTTTTTAATTGTGAGATGGGTGGCCGTGTAAATTTGCTAGGCGAATAAATAAAGCACCCAGACCTTTCCAGTCCACGGGGAGACACTGATTTTAAAAGAGATCAGGACAGACCCAGGCGAGGCGACAAAACCTGCGTCTTCACACTCACTAGCAGCAAGCGGTTGCAGTGGTTGAGGTGCAGGACCAGGGCCTTGTCGAGGAACTCGTTGCCGGTGCTCAGAGGGTCAAAGCTGCCTTCCGAGTTTAGGCACCCAGCGGAGTCTTCAGCCGCCGTGTCAGCGGACCCTGGCACTTTGCCCACAGGTGGAGCCTGGGCATTGCTGGCCGCCCTGTAAAGAGAGGTGGTGGGCAAAATATAAGCCAGCTTCATTCCATAAACCCTACTGGGTCCGTGTGCTTGCTTCCAAAACACATGGCAGCCAGATCCAGCATAGGGGGGAAATGCAAAGGCCCAAACTAAATAAATTTGCCCGTGATTCCTAGGCACCACCAGGGTGGAGAAGGCAGGATCAAAATCACTGTATTTGGGGAAAGTTGTTCAAAGGGTCAACATTTCCCACTTGCAAATATTTGAGGGGGGCAAGTGGTGGTGGGTGAACAGATCTTAGCAGCAGTGTCAGCCACTGACCACAGAGTGGCGCTGCTGCAGCATTTTCTGCCAGCTTCCACCTGTTAGACCAGATGGCTTTAGAGGGATTTCCAACAGCTGCATCAGTAGCGTGGGAAAAGCCACTGGCATCCTGGAGGAAGCCCTGTCCAGACCATCACTTGGAAGAAGCAGGGTCCAGCCAGACACAGGAGATAAGTGTAGTCCTCGACCTACGACCACAACTGACCCCCAATTTTCCGTGGCTAAGCAAGACAGTTGTCAAGTGAATTTTGTTCCATTTTACGATGACTTTCTGGCCAAAGCTATTAAGCGAATCACTGCAGTTGTCAACTTAGTAACCCAGCGAATCCGGCTTCCCCCACTGACTTTGCTTGTCAGAAGGTGGCGAAAGGGGAGCCCATGACCCCTGGGGACACTGCAATGGTCATGAATGTGAGTCAGTTGCCAAGCGTCTGAATTCTGATCACATGACCACGGGGAGGCTGCCACGGTCGCAAGTGTGGAAAACGGTCATAAGTCACTTTTTTCCAGCACTGTTATAATTTCAAACTGTCACTGAGTTGTAAGTCGAGGACTATTTTCTATGCAGCGTTGGCTACGGGCAGTTGGGGACAACTCTAAACCAGCTTTTAGCCAACCTACTCACTTGTCGTCCTCTCCATCCGAGTCTTCTGATTCAGAAGCATTGAGGAAGCTGAAACTCTCGAGCGCGTGTTCCACTGTCAGGCTGGTACTGGAGGCTCGGCTCAAGCACAGCCCTTGTTTCTGCTTGTGGGAGGGAAATTTGAAAAGGTGTCAGCCTTTTAAAATTGTCAGGTCCTCTTTTGGGCCCATTCTAGACCAAAGAATTTTCCTTACTGCTCTGCTTCTAGCCCTGTTGGGCCTGAGCTCCCACGTGCAAAAAGAGAAAACACACACACACACACACAAAACACTCGATGTCTAATTTTCAAACAAATGTTTTAAGAGGAAAGTGCCTGAAAGTTATGGCACACCTTTTCATCTGAAAATCTTGGGCCCTCGATTTCTGACGCAGAAGGTTGTCTGTCGGAAATGAGGTCCATGCTTAGACTGGAGCAGTCCAGCATCTCGGCAAACTGAGTTTTCATTCAAATCCAAAGATGGCTAGAAAACCGTATTTATATGTTCCTTGGTTTATGTGAATGTGGAAGCCTAAAACTGCAATCTAACCTACAGCGTATGAACTATGCAGAGTTCTCTGGGGTTTCTCTGCAGGGGCTTTGTATGTTATTCGTCTCATTCTTCCTTTTCAAAACAACCAGAGTGGGCCTCTAATGTGTAGGCAGGAAGTTGATCTTGTGAAAAGACACAGCGGAAGTGTGTGAGTTGAAGATATACCCTACGTTGCCCTCAAAAGTTCACAGGAGCAGCTGTGGTGAGAAATGTATCTGAAAAAGAATTTTTAGCACACCCGGGAGGGATATACACTCATTCACAATCATCCTTTGTCTTTGGAACATCAACAGTTCTTCTTCCTTGACTTAACATGCCACCTCCAGGTAAACAGCTGAAGGTTGCAGCTGAACTAACCAAAACCTGTTCCAGCTGCTGGGTCCCTTCATGTTTTGTCTTCCTTCCCAGAACTGGTCAAAATTATGCAAAACGTACATAAACATAATTTAAAGATTCACCAAGTGTAATTGCCTGCATAATTCAAGCAGCTTTTCAAAACCAAGTTTTGGAGGAAGGACTTCCAAAATTCCTAAGGGGCTGGACTCCTATGGAACGGTAATTAGTAGATCTCAAAACGTCGAGTGGGGAATTTCCAAAGTTAATGTACCCTTTGTTTTAAAGCGGGAAAAATCTCATGGAATTGTTAACTCTCTTGAGATTTTTGACAGATCACGAGGTGGTGATTCAGAATCTCATGACATCTGGAATAACACCAAAAAAAAATGTCCCTGAGATAGAAGAGAGATTTGCAACCTTCAGTTTTATTTCTTCCACCATGGCAGCCAGACAATCCTTCTGATCTCCTGGCTTAAAACACATCAGTATGAGAAGACCTCGGGAAAGCGGTGTTCCGTTTCTTTGTTTAAATGCTATGAGAACCCCTCCAGCTTCTTGTGTGGCCATAAGCTTTCTACCCACTCACTTACCAAGAGAATCTCCTCAAGATGCTTGAGTTCCTGTTCCAGAACCTGCAACTCAGGGAATTGGCCCCGATAATCATCCAGAGCAGAAGCCAGCGTGTTGATGGCCTCCTCCAGGCCAGAGTCCACAGGTTTGGGCTTTGGAGCTTCTGAGATTCCTGACTGCTGAAGCTGTCCCAAGGCTGATGGGGCCAATGAGGAGTTGGGCTGTTGAACCTCTGGTGCTGGACCAGGAGTTTCCTCACTCTCCTCTCCAACAGGGGTGGCCCCATCAGGCTCTCCCTCTTCATCCTCACAGATCTGAGTGTCTGGTGGCAAGCCCACACTTGGGGGTGAGGAGTTCGTTTCCAAGGGAGGGGCAACCGAAGGGCTAGGCTCTTTGGGGACAGGACACTCCCTCTCTTCTGCTATGGGCAGGTCTACACTTGCTTCACTGATCTGGCTAAGAGTCCGGGCATAGGGCACGTGTCCGTTGGCCACGCTGGCCTCCTCTCGGATTGCGGGCTCCTTGTCCTCAGGGTGGGTGAAAGCAATTTCAATGGCGGGTGCAGTGGCCTGCACTGCAGGTTGCACAATAGGCCTGGGCAATGAATGTCGGGCACTTCCAGACAGCTGGGGGCTGGAAGAGTCATCAGATGACTCTGAAGAGATGGACCAGGCTGCCCCATTCTCCAGATCCTCCTGCTGCCGCAGCATGTTCTGAAGAAACACAACACCACAAATGAGATACAACCACGCTGGAGCGTTGCAGGTCAAAATGAACACACAAGCAGAACCTCTTCTACCCACACGGAAACCCTCATTCACAATCATTCTTTCCACAGCCCCAACTTTAGCTTTGGAACATCAGCAGTTCTTCTTCCTTGATCTGACATGCCACCTCCAGTTAAACACAAGGCTGCAGCTGAACTAACCAAAACTTGGTCCAGCTGCTGGGTCCCTTCATGTCATCTCGCAAATGACCCAGGGGCAAATATACATATTCGCATTTTTATAAGATTGAAATCTTACGCTGGATATTCTTAATGACATACTTTGAAAACTTTGGAGTTTAATGTTGAGACAGGGCAGATGCCACGGAAGGTGGTTTGATAGTTTACATTGCCCAATCCCATATTAGTAATTTAGCCCTATTCCTTCTTATCCTCCAGCTAGTTAACTACACACAGGGAGGCTGTTCAGTGTGGGTGGGGACAGAGTCAGTGGCGTAGTCTATGTTTGGGAGAAGAATTGGCTTCTAATAGAATTCATTTTCTTCCATTGCTCCTCAATGTTTGCATCACAGCTCACCATCTGGAGAAAACCATCTGCCCAGATGTTGGTGCTGACATGTCTGCTACACTTCAGTAACTTGCTCTGTCTTCCATATACATTGGCAAACCCCCAGTATTTCTCAGCTGCTGACATGGCCTCCTGAATGATAAGGGAAATTCTAGAGTTGGCTTTTGGGGTAACCATTCTGAGTTGGGACTTGTTGTCTCATGCTATATCACCTCCAAAAGCCTTTAGCAAGAGGTTAGGACCAGGGTCTTCAAACCTGGCCGCTTTAAGACTTGTGGACTTCCAACTCCCATGCTGGCTGAGGAATTCTAGGAGTTGAAGTCCACAAGTGTTAAAGCGGCCAGGTTTGGAGACCCCCTAGGTTAGGTTAAGCAATGGCCATATTGGTAATATTGAATTGAAAACAATGTGTGAAATACAGCCCTTTTAATGAATCCCTGCCCAAAACTCTTATTCACAGAACTTAAAATTCTCCTTAACAATGTTATCCCTGGTTGGGATTACATCCTAAATGATGAATCATTTTAATCCTAATTTGTTGAATAGGCCAGATTTACCAGCTTCATTAAGCCATACAGCACTGCTGATAAATTACAACAGCTGAGTTTATACCCTGGGCTAAGCTAAACAAGCCAGATTATAATAGTATGTGTGCAGCAGGAACCCCTTCTCTTTATCTCATCTCTTAAGCAGACTTAACCGTACAACAGGGAAGCATCACTTTTGCAGAAGCACCATATCGTCTCAAATATCGACTTGCGGGGATGGGGTAAAAGTCAACAATGGGTGAAGATACCCATTCTTGCTCAGACATCTTCTCGTCGTTCTCGCTCTTTCTCCCAGACCAGATACCATCAAGAAAGATACAGATAGTCCTCAATTTACAACAGCTTGTTTAGCAACTGAAGTTACACTGACCCTGAAGAAAATGACTTATGGCCTTTTTTTCACACTTACGACCGTTGTAGCAGCCCCATGGCCATGTGCTCACCTTTTGCCACCTTCTGACAAGCGAAGTCAATGGGGGAAGCCAGATTCACTTCACAGCTGGGTTACTAAGTTAACGACTGCAGTGATTCTCTTTTACAGCTTTGGCAAGAAAGTGGTGGTGAAATGGAGCAAAATTCGCTTGACCGCTGTCTTGCTTAGCCACGGAAATTTGGGGGTGAATTGTGGTTGTAAGTTGAGGGCTACCTGTAGTTCTTACACAAAACCTGGCTGGACCAACTTCAGAGGGCTTCTGGAAGTATGCCCAGGGTGACTTCTAGGTAGACCAAGGTTACACACAGCCTACGAACCACAGCTTGCCAACTTCTAATTTGAAGGAAGACCTTTCCTGCTAAGTTTCCCAATGAGGGTCCCTCCCCACCCCCACCCACCCCGGCCTGCAGGGGTAGCAGATAGTAAACACGCAACCGGGAGTGACCACTACAAGGCAACAAGACAAAGGAAGCCTGTACAGTTCGCTACTGCCAAGTACCACTGATCCTAAAGCAGAGGCTTTAAAGCAAGAGGAAGCTCTGTTGTGGGACACCAAGCGATGCAGCGGTGCAAGGACTTACGCAGCCCTGAGACGCCCTTGTGCTGAGCTGCACCGAGGAGACGTCGCTGCATGAACAGCTCCACGGCAGCTTTTCCAGGACGCTCTCTTGGAAGACGTCCATCAAGGCCCGCCTCTGCTTGGGGACCGCCTCCCAAGGCAGGCTCTTGAGCAGAGAAAGAGGCAACAATTGTCAACACCCAACCTCAGGTGGGTGCCCCATGTCACCGTTTATGGCAGAGGTCCCCAAACGTTTGGACACCAGGGACCGGTTCCGTGGAGAGAGGTTTTTCCACGGACCGGAGGGGGCGTGGCTTTATGTGCTGGCTGCATCCCACACGGATGGGGCTTTGCTTGTTTGCGCGGACCGGCTGCTGGCATGCCGCAACCCGGTACAGGTCCACGGTCTGGGGGTTGGGGACCCCTGGTTTTATGGAATCAGGATAAAGCATGGCCTCCTCTGCAATAAATCTAACTAGGAAATTTTCTCCAGATTGGAAAAGTTGTTCTTTTTAAAAACGTTTCACCTACAAGTGTGAACAGTCTTAGTCTGATAAACACGGCTTGTTCTTGGATCCCACAAGAAAATATTTTGTTTGTGTGCTTTTTCTCTCCTTTCCTTTCCTTTGATGTGACCAAAGGTAATATAAGCACAGAACTTTTTTTTTTCCAGGGGCACGTGTGGACTTTAAATGAAGGGCTGGAGATACCCCTCCCAGAAGTAGACAAGGGCAGGATGAAATGAGAAGAGGCAGATCAAAATAAGATTGGGTTAAATAAAAGCAACTAATGGAAATCACCACCATTTATTTAATCACTGGCACCACTTCTTTCATTATATGTTAGAATTCAATTCTGGGGGACAAATTTTTTGAGATCTCTGGAGATTGCAGCCAAAGCAACATTTGTTGAATGATCTCAGATTGCACATCCCTGTCCTAATCCAGGGATTTCTAGATTTGGTTAAACCATAGATTTCTGGATTAGCTGAACCAAGATAACTGTGTTTCAATCTCTGATTACATACAATTCAAGATTAAATCCTGGTTGTTCAGTTTAAATGCAGTAGGAACTACGATTTGACAAATTCTATCCCAGGTCTAAGACCCATAAAAGCATTTAAATAAGAGAAACAAGTATGAGAATGTGGTGTAACTGCTAGGAAGAGAAGCCATCCAAGGGAGTGTGGCCTACTTTGATTTAAAACATCTTTTGAATAGTAACATAGGCTTTGTGTATAAGACTGTGGGACAGGGGTCTTCAAACTTGGCCCTTTTGTGGACTTCAACTCCCAGAATTCCTCAGCCAGGCACGCTGGCTGAGTAATACTGGGAGTTGAAGGTCACAAGTCATAAAAGGGCCAAGTTTGAAGACCACTGCTGTAGAAGAAGAGTGATGCATATTTGCTTATTGGACTACATCAGAGGTCCTCAAACTTGGCCACTTTAAGACTTGTGGACTTCAACTCCCAGAATTCCCTAGCCAGCTGGCTGGGGAATTCTGGGAGTTGAAGTCCACAAGTCTTAAAGTGGCCAAGTTTGAGGACTCCTGGACTAGATGCTCTCCAAGTCCTTGGTGAAGCTACTGTGAAGCCATAAAGACAAAGGGCTTTTCCCTCGCCCCATATCTTAATAAATGTAGCACCCATTGAAGTACTACTCACATAAAAGGCTTGTTCTCTCATGGAAGGTGTATCAGGAGGGCTCTGGTTGTATGTGGAGAATCGCTTGTTGACTGTTGAAGTCTTGTTCACAGTACTGGCAGAAGATGGCTGGTCCTCTTTATCAAAGGGACTGATGGAAGGAAAGCATAGAGGTTAGTGGGGAAGAAGGAAAAGTGAGCTGAGGGGAGAGGTAGCCCCATAGACTCTTTACATCACTTGGAAGATCTTCAAGGAGACACCATACACCCTCTCAGCAGAACCCTTCCTTTATGGTGGCTCAACAGGCACCCAACAATGTCCTCACATTGGAGAAGAACAGAACAAGCTTGAAGGCCAAGAGCACTCACTTCCAATTGACCTCCAGGCTCAGCTTGATTGTGCCTAGGTCATTGATATCCACTGCCACCACTTGGGGCAGGGCTGCAAAGAGGTCCTTGGTCTCACAAGAGACATTCCCCACCACTATATGGCTGGCCAAGCTCTTGAGTTCCGTCACCTGAAAAGAGAAAGGAAAAGCAGAATTATCGTGAATAAGGAAAAGACATCTTTTCTAGGTAAGAGACATCTGACTCGGGAGACATCAGTCACCTTGATAGACAGAAATTCTGTGATAAGGGGCAAGAAGATCATCTCCTCACTATCCCAGACTTGCTTGCTGTTGGCTTCAATGCGACCTCGTAGTTTCCATCGCTGGCGCCCGTATCTCATGAAAATCTACCGTGAAGGAGGAGAAATTTGGGTATCAGTTAGAAGACTAGCAATAACGTTCAGACTCACAATTTTAAGCCAGCTTGATTGCAAGCCTTTCTTGGATATCAAACAGAAGGAACCAATTCACCCAATCCTTTAAGTAACAGTGGGCAACCTTCCCACCTCTGGGATTATGCCAATATGAACATCTGGAAAGCACCAGGCAGTCACCCGGGATCCACACCCCCAAGGCTGTCAATGAGCAGAAAACAATCCCCTAACTAGCTCCCATTTGCAAATTCAACATTTTCACCAATCCTACCCAGCTCTAGAACCCGTATGTTCTACCCCCTCCATGACCCATCTTGCTTCTACAAACCTCATATTGGTCTCCCGCACAAAGCCTAGCAAAGCCAGCCAATCCTGCAAGAGAATGACAAGACAAGTTTATGGCTCCACTCATGGTCCACCCATGTAGTTCTAACATTGTTATCCTTCATAAAGAATCAGAAAACAATAAATAATAAGGTTACCACCACCCCATCACTTTTCTCCAGATGTACATTTATGAGAAAACTTTGTGATCTGGAGGAGATCTCAAGAGGCAAAGTGTCCACAGCCTTCTCCTCCTACTAGAGCTGCTGTACCAAACCATCTCCTAGACCAGGGGTCCTCAACCATGGCCACTTTAAGACTTGTGGACTTCAACTCTGCTGGCTGAGGAATTCTGGGAGTTGAAGTCCACAAGTCTTAAAGTGGCCAAGGTTGAGGACCCCTGTCCTAGACACCTCAAGGGTGTGGTGCAATCTGGTCCTGAGTTGAAAGGAGGTTGAAATGGCTGAGTAGCCTTGAGTCCCTTCTGGGGAAGAAGAGACCGAATGGAGATCCTCCCTAAAGCTTCGCAGTATTTATCTAACAGTTATCCAGTCTGTGCTTTAGTCTGGCAAGATTCCTGTCTACAGGCGAGCAGCAATAAACATAGCACTCTGATCGGCTAATGTGTTGATACTGGTCCTGTTGTACTCCTGACAAGGATGTTTTTAAAAAAACAGCTGACAAAGTTTCCTCCTGCAGATGTAATTTGCCCCTTCTTACCTTTCATCTTGATGTGGAACTCTCCCAACTGGCTCTCCAATTCACTCTCCAACAGACACATGTTCTGCATGGGGGGGGGGGAATCGACAACCAACTGTTAATGCTTGTCAACCCAGGAACTTTCCTCTTGTTACCCCAACAGATTTTCTTCCACCCTGAGGCGCCAGGTGTCTTGACTCACTTCCGTGTACTCCTTGTAGCCCTTGCCAGCTTCGGCCAAGCTCTCCCGGGCCTCCTTGCTGCCAGGGGAACCGGCTGTGTAGGCCTTGACCATGTTGTGAGCGCCATCTCGGAGTCGTCGCTGGATGCAATACGCCTCATAGAGCTCATCAATCTATTGGAAAGGAAAAAAGGAGAACGACCGTGAGAAGCTGCAAGCTGGTTGAACAGAAAGCTGACCCAACTGTGAGGGCACCTGCTGAAATATCCAGAAGGCTGACTCATAGAAATATCCAGAAGGCTGACTCATAGAAATATCCAGAAGGCTGACTCATAGAAATATCCAGAAGGCTGACTCATAGAAATATCCAGAAGGCTGACTCATAGAAATATCCAGAAGGCTGACTCATAGAAATATCCAGAAGGCTGACTCATAGAAATATCCAGAAGGCTGACTCATAGAAATATCCAGAAGGCTGACTCATAGAAATATCCAGAAGGCTGACTCATAGAAATATCCAGAAGGCTGACTAGGTTACACAGCAAACTGTTTTGTCTTCAAAAAGGCTCTTCCTGATCTTTATAGAATTACAACGTAACAGAGATGGAAGGCCTTCTAGTCCAACCCCCTACTCAAGTAGGAGACCCAATGCCAATTCTAGACAAATGGCTACACAATCCCTTAAAAATCTCCAGTGATGGAGTACTGATAACCTCTGGGGGTAAGCTTAATTAATTAATTGCATTCAGTGATAGGAAATTCCTCTTGAGTTCTAGGGTGGATTTCTTTTTGATAAGCTTCCATTTGTTACTTCTCATCCTGCCCGCAGTTTTTTTCGCCCCTCCTTCTCTTTGGGAAGGGCCATGGCTGAATAGCTGAGCCCGAATTTTACATACTAAAAGACCTTAGCATCTCCAGTTAAGAAGGATCAGGTAGCAGGGAAATTGCTTAGCCAGAAATCTTTGGAAAGCTGCAACCGAATCCTCTTGCTCTAGGTTGAAACTCTGGGTTTAAAACTAGCTTTAAACTAGAGGGAAACATTTACACAAAGGTTCTAGGGAATAATTTATAAAGACAATTTAAAAAAACAGCTTTTCTTGGCACAGCGATCCTACATGCAGAGTGGTTTTGGAAACCGTAAGTACCTTGCTGGCGTGAAACTCCAAACGGCGCAAGAAACGCTCAATGGACTTGACTTGCTGTGAAATAAGAAAGAAAGATCATTTTGAAGGATTCTAGATGCTCAACTGATAAAGGAATGTTAAAAAGGTAGAGGTTTCCCCGCCAGGCGTGTCTGCTCATCTCCGTCGTTTCTTGGTTGAGGGAGCCAGCGTTGCCCGAAGACCATTTCCGCGGTCATGTGGTCAGTATGGCCATATGCCAAAGGGGCACGGAATGCTGTGACCTTCCTACCGAAGTGGTACCTATTTATCTACTCGCATTTGCATGCTTTTGAACTGCTAGGTGGGCAGAAGCTGGGGCAAGTAGCGGGAGTTCTCCCCGTTGTGGGGAGCTGGGTCTTGAACCCAGGCTGTTAGCTATCCAACTGACAAGCTCAGCGTATTTAACCACTGAGCCATTGCACCTCATTCCTTGGTAGCCAGGCACACAGGCTACCATGGAAAGAAGTAAAAAAAAAAGATATTAGTCTATCTCACCCAATTATCACCTTTGGGAACCTCAGTACAGGTCTATGTTTATTTAACAGTAAGCCTTGGACAAGAGAGAAAAGAGTTTTTCCAGACCAATGAGAAACGTCAAATTACTCCTTAGTTTTAATTGTTATTCCTCTGCGCAGGATCCCAGCATGAGATTCCAAGAATCATTTGGGAAAAGACCAGAGCCAAGTGAAAACCATCCTGGAGAATCGCACAGGGAGTCGAGGGAAATTTAACTTGGTTTTCCTGGCTCCCTCCAGGGATTGCTGTCGCAGTTCATCATCAGGCTAGAAAGAACCAGCTTTCATGAAAACATCTGTGGGTGAGTGGGGTTAAAAAACAAACAAATGTGGATTGCGTCTCTTTTTCTCCCGCTGTCGCTTCTCATCCAGCAGGCTTTGCCTGGCGATAGGAAAAAAAATCTCTTCCCTGGATGTGAATAAAGTGGAAAGAATGTACCACCGATAGTAGCCCTCTTCTTGAATCATTTTCCAACCTTGAGGAGAAGTAGAAGAAAAGGAAGGAGTACAGGAACTCCTCAACTTACAGCCGGTCAATTACTACAGGTAGTCCTTGACTTAGGGCTGACCTGAAAAGGGATTTATGATCCAGATTCAAAGTTCTAACAGCCGGGATCATTCTGCAGTCATGTGACTGAACTTCAGGTGTTCAGCAACACCACTACAATTAAGGGCAGCATGCAGCACCCTGCGGTCACGTGACTTGAGTTTTATGAAGGGTTTGCAAAAAACAAAAAAAACAACCCCAGAACTTCCAGTTTTGGGAGAAACTATGCCTATAACTCAGTGGGTTAGGACGCTGAGCTTGTCGATCAGAAGGTCGGCAGTTTGGCGGGTCGAATCCTGAGTGCCGCGTAGCAGAGTGAGCGCCTGTTACTGGTCCCAGCTTCTGCCAACCTAGCAGTTCAAAAGCCCGTAAAAATGCAAGTAGAAAAATAGGGACCACTACGGTGGGAAGGTAACAGCGTTCCGTGCACCTTTGGCGTCTAGTCATGCCGGCCACATGACCACGGAGACGTCCTCGGACAAGCGCTGGCTCTTCGGCTTTGAAATGGAGATGAGCACCGGCCGCTAGAGTTGGAAACGACTAGCACGGACATGCGGGGGAACCTTTACCTTTACCTTATGCCTATAATGAACCACTGGTTCATTTAATGACCATTGCAAAAAAAAAAAGTTCTATTAAAGGAGAATAGCTCAAGGGGTTGAAATGAAGGGCCCTTGATGCTCTCTGAGCTTGTTTGTTTTCTAGGAAGACTTTTCATTCCCTGATGATGTTTACCTAGTGCGGGTAATGAAAAATCTGCAAGAAAACAACCAAGCTCAGAGAATACCAAGAACCTTGCAAAAAAGTTCGTAAAATCAGATCGGTTACATGACCGATCTGCTTCACGACTGTCACTTACATACAACCATAATGGGCAAACTCCGTTGTAGTCATATGTTGAGGACTGCCTGAAATCACCTCCTTTCCTATAAGCAGGTTTTTTTTAAATCCAAAGGAGATATCAGTGGCGGCAGCCATGCACAAAAAGAGTACTCATAGGGAGAAACAGTTTCACCCATTTCTCTCCATCCATTAAAAACCTTCAGCCTTCACACCACTTTCTTCCAACAAGGAAAAAACAAACAAACAGCAACCCAGGGTTCCTCTTTATTTGCTGCTCAAACACAAGTTGGAAGTTGCACGGCTTAGTTCAGCAGAGTTGCCCCCCGCCTCGCCCTCATTCAGTTACTGATTCCAAGAAAGAGGAGCCAATTTCTACATTCTTAGCTCCTTTAATCCTCTGAGGTTGCTTTGAGGAAGCAAAAGCTCGAGGCAGCAAATCCTAGAGAGGAGTAAGAGGGAGGGAGAGAGGGTGCAGGGTTTCCACTGAATCAATGAACTCAACCAACGTCAGCAAGATCGTTCTGGCAAGGTAGAGGAAGGAGACGGATCCAAGATCAGATGGGACAACATTTTGCATGCAGAAACATATGAGAGGCAAGAGGTGGGCAATCCTGTCCCACACAACATCATCCCTTGGGTTCTCCGCTTTCTTCCCAGCATGTCTTACCTTGTCAAGGTCATAGAGGAAGCCCTAAAGGAGGAAAAAAAGAGAAGGGCAAGGTCAGGAGAAGTGAAAGAACTGCTGAATACATGGCAATAGAAGAGAATACCTGTAGCTCGGGGCTGAACTGTGGAGCCCTTGATGCTCCCAGAGTTTGGGTATTTTCTTGCAGAAGTTTCACTATCCAACTAGTTGAACAATTAGTTGGGTAATGAAACTGAAGATGTTCCCTATTTGGCTAATGAAACGTCTGCAAGAAAACAACCAAGCTCTGAGATCACCACAGTGAATACATGGCATTATATCAGGAATTGCCAACATACTCTTCTGGACAGATCTTTCAAAACTGCAAAAAAAAAACAACCCGACATTGTGGCAAGAACAGAAGGACCATGTTTACATAGGCAGTGGGTACTGTGTCTGCATTATCCATGTACATATTGAATGCACACGGAGGTATTTTTGTGGGTGTCTATTGGGGAGGCATGCAAGTCAGAAGTGTAGTGCCATCACCATCTGTTCCACGGAAGCGCCTGAAGATCAGCATGTCTGCAAGGCTGAGGACTGGAGACTATCCACTGAACCTCTGCAAACTGGAAGTTAGTCTTGTGCCCGTCAGAGTTAGGCAGCATCCCCCAAGACAGGAACCACTTCACTCACCAAGCGAGAATTCCTCTTGGATTCACGGATCTGCGTACTCAGCTTCTCCAATTCCTGCTGATGTACTTCCAGGTAAGCACTGCATGGAGAGATAGAAGGGAGTGAACACACGAAGCGCAATAATCTTCCCCATCATTTGGAAGATTACAACAGCCAGCATTCTGGCTCCCCAATTCAAGCGACTGCCCAAGTTCATGCAGGATGTTATCCTTGGCAGTAAAACACAAGAGCAGAACACTTCCTTTCAGTCGATTCCCACCATACTGTCCACGCTCTTGATCTACAAGTTGAACTTTAGGTGGGAGGAAAAGGGAGCCACTGTCTACTGAATTGACACAAAGATGAATTGCCTTCAAGTCGATGTTGACTCCTGGCAACTGCCTGGACAAGTCCCTGCAGCTTTCTTGACAAGATTTCAAAAAGTGTTTTGCTCTTGCCTGCTTCCCAGGGCTGAGAGTGAGTGACTGGCCCAGTCACCCAGTTGTGCCTCAGGTGGAACTAGAACTCACAATCTCCTGGTTTCTAGCTTGGTGCCTTAACTACTATATCAAACTTTTGAGTACCGAGCGGCATTGCCACTCAGGCAATATTTATTTAAGTATTTATTTATTCACCTATTTATATCCTGCTTTTATTATCCTTTATAAACAAATCAAGGTAGTAAACATATCTAATTACTCATTTCTCCTCCTATTTTCCTCACGACAACAACCCTGAGGTGAATTGGGCTGAGAGAGAAGGATAGGTCCAAGCTGACCCAGCTGGCTTTCATAGCTAAGGCAAGTTTGGAACTCAGGATCTCCTGGTTAAGATTGGTGTCTTAACCACCAGACCAGGGATCTTCAAACTTGGCCACTTTTAAGATTTGTGGACTTCAACTCCTGGAATTCTCCAGCTAGCCATATAGGCTGGGGAATTCTGGGAGTTGAAGTCCACAAGTCTTACAGTGGCCAAGTTTGGAGACCCCTGTACTAGGCCAAACTGGCTTTCAATATCCTGCTGACAACAGTTACTCCTCACAAGCCTCCTCAGATACCAAACCCGTGCCAGAAAGGCAACCTTGGATATTTTGAGTGAACAGGGGCTGACGCATGTCACACACCGGGTGTTTGGTGATGCCCGCAGTGAGGCTTACCTTAGCCCTTTCTTCAATGCTTCGTACACTTCATCGACTCGCTCTGGCTGGGGCACCTTGGGTGGAGGGGATTTGTGAGACATTGAAAACATCCTACTGACCCTGGAGCCAGACTTCCTGGAGACCGTGGGTGTACTGAACGCAGGGAAATTCCTACCAAAAAATAATAAGGATGATAAATGCCCCGGGCAAAAGAGGATATGGTGGAAGAGGCTGGCTAGCCAGTACTTAATAATGGAAAACAGCAGCCCCTGTACCCATCCACACCCCTGCAGTAATACCAAAAAGCCTTAAAAATGTTTCAAGAAAAATGTTATCCATAAAGACATTTTTCCATGCTTCTCTTTGCTAAGTCAATTGCGCAATTTAGGACAGGGGTGTTCCCCCCCCAAAAAAACCTGTGTTCTGTGAAAACTGGGCGAATTTGATAGGGTTTCTGACCAGACTAAAAGAAAGAGGGGGGGGGGGGAAAGTTCCCTCAAATGCAGCAAATGGACTTCCGTAGAAAATTTTCTAAGGAAAAAGCAATCACATTCCTCTTATTGAATTTGGTGAAATTCAGCTTTTAATTTTTGGACATTAGAGATGTTAAACTGACATGTATGTCTTCTGTTGTTGTTGTTATTCTATTTAATGAACATTCTGGAACGCTCATTGGGGCATCTGCTTTTGCAAAATCCAAGTAATTTTAATATATACATTTGCATAAAGACACTTCCACGAGCATGAAAGCTTTTTCTGGGTTAGTTTTTCTATCACTAAAGTTTTGCCTCTTGATCATGGGGTCAGGGCCTTTTTCCTTCTTTTTTTTCAGCTGACAGGCTTTGAGGTCTGAACGAGTTTGAAAACCCATCATCTAGGAGACTGCATAAACCAGAAAAATGGCTTTGATCCCCTCTAAAACCCGTCATCTAGGAGATTGCATAAACCAGACAAGTGGCTCTGAGCCCTTCTAAGATCCATTAGTGATGCACAAAAAAATGTTCCTCATCGTGAGGAAAGCCAGCCATGTGGTGTGTTGCAAGGAGAAGCGACTCAGAATGTAGGGACTACCAACAGATCTTCATCCCACACTAGGCTTTGAAAGCTGGAGACAAAACGGCCAATTCTTTCCTCCTAAGAGAAGAAATTTAGGTATGAGTGGTTCCCACTTCTACTTAAGAAGAAAACCACTCATCTCAAAGCTGCCCCAATCAAATCACTCCCTAGATTTTGGCCAAGTCTCATTCACCCATAGTTTGACTTTGGGCCAGGATTTACCTCTCACCCCAACCTTCCTTCCGCAATAATTATGAGGGAAGAATCTCGTATGCCCCTTCAAGATTCTGAGCCAAGACTAAAAGGATTAAAAGATAATAGACAACTGCAAGGCATCGGAGAGCTGACCTGGATTCCTAAGACGACACTCTCCAGAGGCCTTCAACACCCAGGTTTTTCACTGGCCATTGGAATTTCATTATTCTCTTCTCAGTCCAAACTAGTCACCCATACACCAACTCATGGTAAGCCCGTTTACCAGCCATACTATTTTAAACTGGCATGGCTATCGTGGGTCATTATTTCCAGGTGCTGCAATCAAGCTAGTCTCCTTCGGCAAAAATTAGCCGCAGCCTAAAAGCTTTGCTCCGTAATGCGTGTTTGCGTTTTTGGACTAGGAAGGGTTTTTTTCCACTAGATAATTTTACATCTTTCCCGTACTAAGCGTAAAACAAAGGAAACATGGAAAATCTGACCACAGGAAAAGACAATGGCCTGCTCTTTATGTAATTTTTTTAATCATAAGGGGCCAATCATTACTTAACTGAATAGCTAACGATTCAAGGCCCACTTTTTATCTCAGACCAAAGATGGGGTGCTTTAGATGGAGTATTTTTCACCCCTCAATTTTTGCTCCCGTATAAATGCTCAGGTTGTGTTAAATTCCAGGACTTTACCGGGGGGGGGGAGCTTACCTGCCCAGAGGAATAAACAAAGGTGTAGCTGGAGAAAAAAAAAATAAAGATTTGGAGAAACAGAGCAAGAGAGAGGTAAGAGGCAAATTTAAAATAATTTGCTTTCTGGGGAAGAGAAACGTTGCAATTGCTATGGGGATTTTTCGGTGGGCACCTGTAAAATGTTCTAAAGTAGGGTTGAAGAGAACAAACAGAACTTTACAAAACCAAACAGGCTGTCCTTTTAGCCATCTGCATTTGTTTTTTCCAAATATATGATGTTTACCCCCAGGGCTCCTTTGGTGCAATTCGCCAGCAAGAACCATGCTGGAAATCAGAGGCTTCCCTGATTATCTCCGTTGCTTGGAGACATTTTTGCTAAGCCTACCTGAAAGATTTGTCCTGGGAAGAGTTGACCCCTGCAAACGACTGGCTCCTATTGATCCTGACCACCAGACTGCGCCGCTGGGGTCGTACAGAGAGGGACATCATGGAATTCCACTGGGAGGGACTCCCTACAAAACAAACCAGGAATATTAAACCAGCTGAGCTTCCAAATCAGTTACAAAATTTTCCAGGTTGTCCATTCGTGCGAGTGTATGTCAATCCTTTGCGGCTAACTGAAACCACCTGAAACGAACTACAGGTTACAGCTGTTCATTCAGCGACTGTTCAAAGTTACAACAGGGCTGGGGGAAAAAGCAACTTACAACTGGTCCTCACACTTATGACCATTGCAACATTCTCACAGTCGTAAGATTTGGGTACTTGGCCACTGGCATGTATTTATGATGGCTGCAGCATCCTTGCGTCGTGGGACCACCATTTGGGAATCTTCCCAACTAGCTTCTGACAAGCCAAGTAAATGAGGAAAGGTAGATTCGTTTAATGACTGTGAGATCCACTTAATAGCAGCAGTGGTTCATTTAACAACCATGATAAAAAAGGCAGAAAATTGAGTGTGGCTCACTTAACAACTGCCTGGCTTAACAACGGAGATTCTGGTCCGAGTTGTGATCATATGCTGAGGAGTAAATGTATATTGCTATGCTATGTTCACTGCCCAGAATTAGATCGGGAACCATATATAACAGGTAGTCCTCGACTTACTAGCACAACTGAGTCCAAAATTTCTGTTGTTAAGTGAGACATTTGTTAAGTGAGTTTTGCCCCATTTTACGACCTTTCTTGCCACGGATGTTAAGTGAATCACTGCAGGTGATAAGTTAGCAACCCGGTTGTTAAGTGAATCTGGCTTCCCCATTGACTTTGCTTGTCAGAAGGTTGCAAAAGGGGATCCCGTGACTTCGGGACACAGCAACAGTCATAGGTATGAACCAGTTGCCCATTTCGATCATATGGATGTTACAGAGGTCACAACTGTGGAAAACGGTCAAAAGTCACATTTTTCTGTGCCATTGTAACACTGAACAGTCACTAAATGAACCGCTGTAATTCAAGGAGTACCTGTACATGCATTGTCCTTTATGGCTCGCAGGCAAAGGCATCCCAATCTCCGCACTCATTATCAAGAGTTGCTGCCTAACCCAGGGGTAGGCAACCTTGGCTCTTTTATGACTCATGGACTTCAACTCCCACAATTCCTGAGCCAGCATGAGGGAATTATGGCCCATTCATGACTCGTGGACTTCAACTCCCAGAATTCCTGAGCCAGCCATGCTGAGGGGAAAGGAAGAGGTTTCCATGCTGGCTCAGGAATTCTGGGAGTTGAAGTCCACGAATCATAAAAGAGCCAAGTTTGCCTACCCCTGGCTTAACCCAAGAGTCAAAAAACAGGCACGGGAGAGAATTCAATTCCTTCCTGGAAGAGGAGAGCAACAGGCAGGAAGCTATCACGAACTAAGCAGAATTCTGGAGAAAACACCCCAACCGGCTCTACAAACATATCCTCAGACACCTCATGCTGTCTAGCAAATTTAGACTCAACAGGGATGAAAATGAGTCAGTAACAAGGACGGGGCCAAAAGCGCTCTATTATTTTCCCATCAATATTTACAATCACTAGTTCTCAGCTGGGAGAGTTCCGCCTCTTCCCGAATTATGTGCTGGGTGGGGCTGAGCTTGCCAAGAAGCAAAGACAAGGAACAGAAAATAAGATCCAACACTCCATCAACTAGTTTTTGGGTAGTCCTCAATTTACGAACGCAATTTCCATTGCTAAGTGAGTTGTGCCCAATTTTACGACCTTTTTTTTTTTGGTCATGGTTGTCAAAACGAATCATGGCGGTTGTTAAGTGAATCGTACGGTCACTAAGCGAATCCAGCTCCGCCTCCCCCCCCCCTGACTGCTTGTGGGAAGCTGGCTGGGAAGGTCGCAAACGGAGATCCCGTGACCCCGGGAGAGCGCAACCATCATAAAAACACACCAGTTGCCAAGCCCCTGATTTTTGATCATGTGATCCTGGGGATGTTGTGGCAGGTGCAACTGCGAGGACGAGTCATAAGGCACTTTTTAAAGTGCCACCGTAACTTCTAATCGTCACTACCTGAATGGTTGTAAGCCGAATATTTCCTTCATCTGATACCCAGATTTCCTTATTTCAACGTTTGGTCATACTCTAATAGGCAAAGGTATGCAATTGTTCGCTTCCAAGCACGGGATATCTTTTAGAAACTAAAATTAAAAAAAAACCACCCAAAGTTATTAAAAAGGCTCTGGGGATTCTGTATCCACTGGTATTGCAGGTTGGCAAAACTACAACCCGTGTTCAGTTCTGGAAAAGGCAGTTCAAGTGAGAACACAATTGCCCAGTGGCAGGAACTGAACGGCAAAATAAAACAGAGCATCATCACATCACGCCATATTAGTTTCAGCCGTAATGATGATTGATGATGTGTGTTTTAGGAACTGACTGAAATACACAACAGGAAGTAATATTGCTACAGTTTCCTATCAAGTATAACCTGTAAATCTAGTCTAATTATAGACAAACAGATTTATGTTATGCATTTCCCACATGTATCCATCGAGATGTTTGCTTAAACTGTATTTGTTTCAACTCAATACTGGTGTATCAGTTATTTTACTAACCGATCGAGTGTCTTTATTGCATATTTTTGTTTTGCTTCCCTCCAGAATATTCTTTCACTGTTTTCTACTGACTTTCCTGTCCTGACCAGCTATTTGTTTTGATTCTGCTGGTGCTTAGCCAGAGACGGAGACAGAAACAGTTTACTCAAAGGTCTACATCAGGGGTGTCAAACTCAATTTCATTGAGGGCCACATCAGCATTGCGGTTGCCCTCAAGGGGCCGGGTGGGCATGGCCTACTAGGTGGGTGTGGCTAGAGTGCGTATGGCCTACTGGGTGAGCATGGCCAGTTCTACATCGTTCGCATCAAGGGTGCCTATGGGGGCCTGGGCAGGAGTGGGACAGATCTCAGGGTCTCTGGCAGAAAGAGGGTCTCTGGGCCAGGGCCAAGGCAGTGGGGGCCGTTCCCTCACTGTTTCCAGGATGGCTTCATGGGCCACATGAAACCACTTTGCGGGCCGGATCTGGCCCCCGGGCCTTGTGTTTGACATGTCTGGTCTACATCCTCATTGGGGACTTTGTGAGATGGCATAAAAAGAGGAGGTGTTCTGCAAAGGGCAAATCACAAAGTATTTCCTTTTTCCTACGTTAGAAAGAAGGCCAACAGGATCCAAAAGTCCGTTAATTTAGGAAAATGTAAGAAAGATCACTTGGAAAGGGAACAACTGAAGATGAAAGTCCATGTGTCTTCCAATCCGGAGTGGGAACTGAGAAGGATGTAATGCTCTAAAAACAAGTGTTTTTATAGTATCGAGCAATTAAAATCAAGTGGCCTCCTCACCAGATGGATTACGTGAAATTGTTCTGAATCTAACTCTTTTTTAAAAAAATTCTGACTGATGGAAGGAGAAGAGAAAAAAAAAAAAAACAGGTAATGGAGCAAATGGTGCACTACCAACACCAAAGTAAATTTACTTCTGGCCCAGAGCTTTGACATCTGAATAACAGCTTCCTGGCTGATACACGTAAATGAAGACACAGCCAACCATACAGAAGAACTGCCTTCTTCCTACTTATTCCCACTGCTCCATATATTTGGATGTCATCCAAACCAAGTTAACCAGCACTCAGCCAACACATTTTTTTCAACTAATAGCTAAATCATGCCATTCTAGCAGAGAGAGGCCCATCAGGATGCTAGGCCGCCTCTACCCACAGAAAACAAGCCATACAGAAATTGTGAGCCAACACTACTTCATTCTTGGTTAATGAGAGCTGTAACCAAGAGTGGAGCAGCGTCGGGTCACAAGTGCAATAGTGCCCCAATTAAAAAATTAAGAAGGAGTAGTAGCAATCCCAAGTAGCAAACGGCTTTCTACCAGGCCCTTCAATTAGATCACTCAACAAGTTCTGCCTTGATTTTTCAACCTCTTCCTCTTCCTCTCCTCTAACTCCTCCAATTTTTCCACTAATTCCAACCGGTCTTTAGACACTACAAGGTTAGAATGAAAGAATTACAAAGTCTGCCTAATTCTGTCCTCTGGTCTGCTCTGGCTGCTAGAAGCTGGTCTTGCGCTAAAGGCAGAGTAGACAGCAAACACAGGAACCAGCTTCCTTACGCACAGTCTCCGTGGGCCAAGCAGAGTCACCGAGTCTGTGAAAGTAACTGTAAAATTCCAAAGCCCTACCTGGAGGTTGAAAATACCTGTCAGGTCCTCGGAGCCCCTAGGATGCAGAACCTCAGTCTCAAGGAGGTGAGGTTCTAAGTTTTACCGTGGCCTCCAAATTCGGTGGGGAAAGACACTTTCCCATTTCTGAACACACCGTATGCATACCGTTTGGCAAGTAGGAGACATCCTGGTCCCTTCCATTCAGGGCTGGGCTCCACTCGTACATTCCTAGCATTACAAAGATAATCAGCAACTGGTACTGTCAACAGCAGAGGCGTGGAAGGTCAGGAGGTCCTCCTCACGGGCTGACTAAGAGGCAGGTGAGTAAAGCACCCAGCATTGTAGTTTATTACACTAAGAATAAGTTAAGAGAGGAGTGGAGTGGATTCCCTTGGACCACTAGGATTTCTACATATTTCTTTTTTAAAGTTCAGAAAATGCTAGCTACGAACCTATTTGTAGCAGGATACCTTGGCAAGAGCAGCTCATACCCTGACCATCACCCCTTTAGAACAGGGGTCCCCAATCCCTGAGCCGCAGACAGTCCACGGCCTGTTAGGAACTGGAGTAACAGCGGGAGGCGAGCTACAGGCAAGCGAGCCAAGTTTCACAGTAGTCCTCAAATTACAACAGTTCACTGCAATGTCCCAGGGTCCCTCGATCACCTTTTGCGACCTTCTGACAAAGCAAAGCCAACGGGGAAGCCAGCTTCATGTCACAAACGTGTTGCTCACTTAACAACTGCGATGGTTCACTTGACAATTCTGGCAAGAGAGGTCATAAAATGAGACAAAACTCAACAACTGTCTCACTTAGAAACAGATATTTTGGGCTCAATTATGGTCGTGAGCCAAGGACTACCTGCATCATAGTATTTTCCCCCTTTGCGCTGCCAACCGAGCCACAGTTCTGAATTCCCATGGCTTCTCTCTTACCACCAGAGGTGACACATAAGATTTTTATCTGCTGAAAATGGTTCCACTCTTTCTGACACATTGTGGCTTCAATTTGCGTTGGCTCAGGCTTCAAAGCCTTGTTTAATTAAGTCAATGCCAACCCTAAAGCCTGCTCGAGCTAAAAACACACACACACACGTGCACACATACATGCAGACACACAAAAGATGTTTCAAAAGATGTGCAAGCAAAACTTCAGAAAGTGTAAGAAGCAGCGCAGTCTTCAGATGAATGCAGTCGAACCAGCAAAAGCTATCTATGTCTGCTGACACTCAATCAGCCCATAAATTAATTGCTACTCCAGGCTGGGCTGGAAAAAAAACAACAACCACCCAAGCAATTTGGGGACGAACTGTGAAAACACAAAGCAAATTTTAAAAACCCACATCTTTGGTTTCAAGACTTGCTGTCTCTTTCTTTTTTTTAAAAAAAAAAAGGGGGGGAAGGAAAAAGAAACATGTTTGTTGTATTTAACATTGCATAATCACCACAAACATTTAACTGAAAAGGAATACAATTAAAGTGTATTTTGAACTGGACAAGAACACTGAGGCTCTTAAATTTTCAAGAACATCTTACCATTTTTCACGGTTTGTCAATAGCGGTTTATGGTTTACTGTGCGATGCGAACCTGGCCAACTACAAAGAAAACTATGGTTGAATACAAAAAGTGGATTTATCTGTACATTTTAGCTGTAACTATCAGTCTGCCTAAGGAATAATTTGTCTAGAGCAGGGGTCAGCAACCTGAAACAGTGAAAGAGCCACTCGGAACCGGTTCCCTCACAAAAGGAAAAACTGGGAGCCGCAAAAAATGTGTGCACATGCGCATACATGCGCGCATGCGCAGAACAGGGTTTGACTGAAGAGTGGAGCCAAGGCGAGATATGTACCTACCCTGCATATTTGAATTGATTGGTTGAACCTTTTTAGTCCCACTTTTTTAGTCCCACTTTTTTTTTTAGACTGCACATGGCAGAGGACTGGGAGCCGCAGGAGACGGCTGAAAGAGCCGCATGTGGCTCCGGAGCCGCGGGTTGCAGACCTGTGGTCTAGAGATTTATAGAGGCAATTAGGAAAGGGTTTTAGAGACCAATGCCGGCTGCAAGAAACAGTCAAGGCAAGCAAGGAAACAAAAATAATTTTCCTAGATATTCCTACTAGCTTTTTAGCAATGGAATATGAGTTTGGGCAACAAAAGACATTCAGCACTTTTCTAAAATGAGCCCACCTATGAGAAACCCACCAAAATACGATCCCATCTTCAATTGGAGGTGGTACAGTCTGTCTCAGGACTGCTGTATTTCATCCTGTGGATTAACTCAGGGCTTTGAAGCATCCTAAATAAATCTCAGAGGGCAATAAGGAAAACTTCCCAATGGCTGGCACGCTATTCACAGAAGGAAGAGGAAAGCTGATTAGATGGGATTGATACTAATTTAGCCTGCTCCTTTGCTCAGTTCCAAGTTTAGCTGCTTGAATAGATCCTCAAAGGCAATCCTTTGGAAAACCTGGTGTAGTTTTTATTAAGCCCAATGAGTCACAAATCCTGATTTAATCAAAGACTGGCATGAATCACCCAGGGATTTTTATTTTTTTAGCGGTAGTGGGGGATGGCGAAGGGTGTGGAGGGGGCAGATGATCAAAACTTTCTAGGAGAGAAGAACAGGCTACAGAAATTCTTGAGAAATGGAAGAACACGTCCTGAGCTGTCTTTCCATCCACACCCAGGGGCTGCCCTTATGGGTCCTCTGGGGGTTTGTACTCAGGCTATTGAAAGTACGAAGTTACTTACAAACATGAGCCAACATGTCTATCTTCTATGGTCATCAAGAAGGAGAAATGGGAAGCTAGAAATAAAGTGTCTCTAAAGAGGGGATGATCAACATGATGACCATCTCAATGTATCTCCAAGCTTCTTCAGGGAAGCCTATCATCTTCTTCCATAGATTTACAGTATCGGTAAAACAACTCGAAGCTAACATTTGGCAAAGCACCAGCTCAAGCATCATCTTTATTAATAGAACCTTTGAGCTCTCTATAAAAAAATGAATAAAAGTGGTGGTTGCTTTAAACGGGTGCATGCCAACACCCCAAGAAACAACAAAGTAGGTTGGGGGGAGACCCACACAATAAATGGCTAGATTGATAGACTCTACAGAAGCTGGTCTTTGCAGTTACACGGACTATTTAGCACCGGCAATAGCAAGTTATTTATACAAACTTTCCCATGAAGATTCTGGAGTGCCATTTGAGTTCCTAGAGCACAGGTCTGCAACCCGCGGCTCCCAGTCCTCTGCCACGCGCAGTCAAAAAAAAAAAAGTGGGACTAAAAAAGTTCAAACAATCAATTCAAATATGCGGGGTAGGTGCATATCTCGCCTTGGCTCCACTCTTCAGTCAAACCCTGTTCTGCGCATGCGCGCATGTATGCGCATGTGCACACATTTTTTGCGGCTCCCAGTTTTTCCTTTTGTGAGGGAACCGGTTCCGAGTGGCTCTTTCACTGTTTCAGGTTGCTGACCCCTGGACTAGAGCAAGAGAAAATTATTGTAGCTGGCTGGAGATAAACCTTGAAAGCTGGTCTTACAGGATCAGAGGGGGTGATAGGGATTAACTTTGCAAGTTAAATAGTTGGAGTTTTCTTTTTCCTTGCAACACGCCAATCTTGTTTTCTCGTCAAGCAATTTTTTGCAGAGTCTTTCCGTTTTAAGGTCAAGGTTTGTCTTTCAAAGGAGCCCTGATTTCTCCAGGGGCAACGTGCTAGAAATGCCTAGCTTCCCCCCCTTGAGAACAAACATCTGGAGAAGGCAAGTAGGGGATGATGTGCTATGAACACGAACTGCTGGCACGGTGGCTTCGAAAAAGAAGACGCTGTCATGTACAACATGAGTTGTAACCTCAGTGCACTTTGTCCCCAGGCCTCCTTTACCTTAGGAAAGGCATTCAACACCTTAACACAGTGATGGCAAACCTTTTAGAGACCCGAGTGGCCAAACTGCAGCCCAAAACCCACTTATTTATCGCAAAGTGCCAACACGGCAATTTAATCTGAATACTGAGGTTTTAGTTTAGAAAAAAAAAACTTGTACATTTAACTTCTTTTGTCTTAAAAGAAAAACACAATAACAAAACTTTCAATGATACAAACAACTTTTTACTGAAAGGTAAAAGTTTGCATTTGGCATGCTTTTGAACAATTCATGTGATTTTTGCTGTCGAGTGCTTGCTGATAATTTGTCTAACCTTGGCTTATACTTTGTAAGCTTGAGAGCAACACATGCAGTCTTCTGTTACTCTGTTGCTGGTGTCAGATTTGATATAACTCAAAGCTGAAAAACAGTGTGCTCACTCTGGAGGCTTGATTTGGCTAGGAAGCGGCTTGAGAAATGCCTTTTTCCTATGAAAATGTAGCCAAAGAGCGAGGTGTGCGTGCCTACAGAGAGGACTCCGAGTGCCCCCTCTGGCACATGTGCCATAGGTTTGCCACCACTGCCTTAACACATTCTCTGCATGCACCAGAACGGTTCTCTGGACCTGCTGTCAGTCACAGGTTCAAACCTTCTTGGCTTTCAATTTTTTTTTACAGGTAGGAATAATGCTTGTTCAGAAGCCTAGCCTAGTCTACCACGTCTACCAATCTACCATGGCTGACTCACCACTGTACATACATGACTGAGAAGAGGATATTTTTTTTTCCGCTTGAGTTGCCCACTTGCCTGCTTTTTGGGTTTATACCCCAGGACTACATCAGAAGCAAGAACTCCCGAAGCCAGAAGACTTGCAGTGGACATAGCAGAACCAATCAGTTGACCAAAGTGGTGACTGCAGCCCTAAGATCAGAAGGCATATAGGAAGAACTGCAATGTCTGGCATGAATAGCACCTGGAAGAATGAAGACATCAGCCTTACAGCTGAATGCAGATTAGTTAATGCAACAATTTTTCCCCCCAATTGCTATTTATAGCTATGAAACCTGGACTCTGGAAAAGGCTGATAGGAGAAGGGTGGATGCCTTTGAACTGTGGTGCTGGAGGCGACAATTACACATCCCACGGACTGCAAAAATAACAAAGAAAGAAGTCCTAGACTGAACCTCACCAAAAAGATCACTTGAAGCCAAGATCGCCAAAAAGAAGCTGCCATACTTTGGTCATGCTGTGCAAGCTGACTCATTCGATCGTCAATCGTGCTGGGCGTGATCAGCGGAAAAAGGAGAAGGGGCCCACCCTAATACATGCCGGCTGGACACTAGAAAAGATGACAATGAGATGACCATGGAGGATCTGAAGCAGGCAGTGGGATACAGAAGGGCCTGGATGTGGCATTCAGAGACCAGTCAACGCAGGGTGTCCCAAATATGTCTGTCTGCCTACGCAGAGTTTATTGTATTTATACAGTTTTAACAAGCAGGAAATACGCACAGCAAAAGCATTGTTTATTGGCGTACTCCCTAGTCAATCTTAGAGAACATCGGAATCATCCAAGGCAGGGCAGAGTCTCTCTTATCTAGCTGGTTCTTTGCAGTGCTTGGCCAGGCTAATTGGAATGAGCTCATGACATATGGAACAAGATACTAAGGCAGGCAGTTTGCTGCGCAGGGTCCCTTCATATCCTTGACCTCCATCTCTTTTTGTTTGTTTGTTTGTTAAAGACATATTTGGGACACCCTGCATTGACTGGTCTCTGAATCCCACACATGGGGAGTGCTGAGGGTCAGACACGACTGAACGACTGACAAGGACGATGGACCCAGCAGAAAGAAAACAGGATCCCGAGGAACAACAATGCTTCTTATTCTCCTTGAGTGGTCCTGAGCTCTCACTTCAGCCTCTCCCCTTGCCTGCTTCTGGGCTTCCACTGAAATGAAAGAAGCCCAGATTGTGGCACTGGAGAAAGTGATGCAGATATGAATTGTGGGTTCCTGCCATCGGGCAGCCGGAGTGATAAGATCACAAACTTTGGGGGTGCGAGAATGAAACAAAGGGACTGGGTTGGGAGGAAAGGCCAGTCTCCCTTTCAGCACAGTGTAGATGAGGTTTTGTTTTTAAAGAAAGGGCCTCTCTCTTCCTCCTGTCTGGCTAAGTCCTTACGAGCAAGCCGAACAATGGGAGGAAGTTGGGGCGTCAACAGGAGGCCGGCAGAGCAAAGGCGCCTGCAATGTGTGTTCTTCCTGCTGCAGCAAGCTTAAGTTACACCACCTTCTTCTGGCTCTGCTGGTTTGCTGACACTCGTCTTTAAGGAGTCTTCTTCCTCCAGGCACTTCACAGTCCTAAGGTCAACAATCTGGAGCGGAGAAAGCTGAACTGCGGTCCCTGTTGCTCTGTTTCCTCGCTTTCAATAAAATAAGCTTCTCCAGCAGCACAGAGCACCCTGTGAAGGAGTTCTCTGCACAACAGCCGGTACTTTTAAGGATCTGCTTTACACCGTCCATTTCCCACTGCAAAGATTACCACTTATCATGTATAGGCAACTTACTGCCTTTCAGATAATACTGCAATTCCCCAGCAGTTCCCACCATCACTAACAACTTTTCCAATATGACCCATGGTGAGGGATGCTGGACAGGCTGTTTAGCATTACCCAGAGAAGTACATGTACCCCCCCCCAAAAAACAACAACACAAAGATGTAATTGTTAGAAAGCAAGCAAGCTCCATCGTTTTCCCGGCGCTATCATGCAACTTCTCTGGATAATTCAATTTTCTAACATTTTAGAAAAAATGCCCCCGTGTCATTTCAGTCATGATTATAATTCTATCAGATGAGTCATTAATATGCACAATGCACACACACACACACACACACACACAGAGAGAGAGAGAGAGAGAGAGAGAGAGAGGGAGAGAGAGAGAGAGAGAGAACTTAGTTATCATCACTTGTCAAACTGTACTTCCAACAACTATGAACTGGCTGGCACCAACTGCATATTTTCAGGAAATTGGGTGGATGGCGTGTTGTCATAAGGACTAGACACTTTTCGTCATTTCAAACCAAGGGCTTGGATCCTTTTTCCCAGGTCTGCATGGAATCCTAAAGCTCCAGAATGTGCAAGGGAAGTCTTTTTGAATCCAGAGCAAAAAGATTAACCTCTTGGTGCCACACGTTCCTTTCTCAAATTGTCATTCGTTTATTAAAAATACGAGGATTGACATATGAGCCAGAAAAGGCTTAAGGGTGGAGAGAGCTAAATCAAGAGGTAGTGAAACTCCAGGTCCAGAGGAAGCATACCACAATTACCAATTCCTAAGGTGACTAACAAGTAAGTTCTGGAGCTAATAACAGCAGACATGTCAGTGGAAGGCAAATACTGCAAAAATGTGTCTCGCTTATTTTGGCCATGTCAGGCGGGGAGGGGGAATTCACTGGAGAAAGCAATTATGTTGGGAAGAGTTAGCCGTAAAAGGAAACCAGGCCGCCAAAGAACACGGTGGCTGAACACCGTCAAAGCTGAGACCAGGCAGAGCACAGAACAACTCAAAGAAGCAGTGCAAGATACCTCAGGGATACCTCAGGGACCACCTGCTGCCGGCATCAACTCCCCTCCGCCCTGTGCGTTCCCACAGAGAGGGCCTCCTCAGGGTGCCGCCAGTCAAGGAATGCCGACTGGTGGCCCCCAGGGGGAGGGCCTTCTCTGTGGGCGCTCCGGCATTATGGAACCAACTGCCGGTGGAGCTCCGGACGGCATCAGACCTCCGAACTTTCCGTCGAGGCCTGAAGACCCACCTATTTGAAATGGCTGGTCTGGCCTGACGGGGGATTATGGGTTTTAATTTGTCGTTTTAGATTTATATTACTGTTTTTAACTGGGCATGGGTTTAATCTTTTTTTAATTTTTGTATTGTCTTTTTTATATATGCCCTGTGAACCGCCCTGAGTCCCTACTAAGGAGAAGGGCGGTATACAAATTAAATAAAACTTGAAACTTGAAACTTGAAGATGGGAAGAAACCTGACTCACAGAATTGTCAAGGCACAACTGAATGGATAACGATATCATCATCACAAGACTAATAGGCGAAGAGACATCTGGACCAGGGTGGATTCAAAAGACCGGGCGTCTGATAATGCAGATACAGCTGTAACCCAGGAAAGAGACCCAAGTTCACATTAAGAGAGGCCAGCTTGCTCCCTTATAGCAACAGAATGAGACGGTGCCCCATTCCTGCCAGCAAGGCTGAATCCTCCTTGCCAAGAGGCCTCTCCATCTGCCATGGCTTCGGCCAGCGTTTATTATTGGTAACTGGCAATTTAAAATGGGACGGGGAGAAGCCTCTTGGGAGGGCAGGAGAGAGAAAACATGAAGGGGAAACTTCAAAGCAATCGACTCATAAGCATGCACTGGATTGCTTTCTTAACTGTCGCGACAGAAACGGGACACAGCTCACCCTGCTCCTTCAAACTGAGGCCGAGAATTAGTTGGAGGCAGCCAAAAGAGACAACAACAACAACAACAAACAAAAAAAACAGGCGCTGCCGAACAACCAGCCTGGAGAACACAGATCTGAAACCAAAGTGAGGTTTCGGTTCTACCAGCCTGGCGGTTGTGGTCCAGAAGCCAACAGAGAGGCCATCAAAAGCGCTGCGTGTCCTTCCTTGCTCTCTTTCCAAATTCAACATCATAATGCAACATCATAATGTTCATGATTTCCCTTTGCTGAATTTGCCAGCAGAGTTCAAAAGCTCTGCAAGACTCCTTTCGGGATGCAAATTCAAGTTTAGGATCTGTCCTATGAAACGTCCAGGTGGCCTGGGATTCCCTTAGGCCCATCAGACCTGCCCAGCTATTAACATCTTCTCTGCAAGGCCAACACCAACATCTGGCAGCTACCAGCACCCCCAATTCTTGATGGGACTCTCTGCTGACTGCCCGCCTTGACTCTCCACATCTCACCATGCCTAGCATTCCAAGTTAAGACCACAGAACTGAGGATCAAACACTTAAGTGTCCTCCCAGAGCATTGCAGAGATTTAGAAGATTGGATAGACTTGACACGGCCATATTTTTTGAGGCCTCCAATCACAATTATCAGGCACTTCTGCAGAACCAGAGGTCTATGAGAAAACACTTTTTGTTCCTTAATTCTGGAGTCAGCCCTGGCTCTACAGACCATTCTCTTAGGATTTCTACCTCTAGGGCTACGTAGGACTTTCTTTAAGATAGTACCTTAGTAGAATCTTCCTTCCAAAAAGGATCAACTTGTGGAACTGCCAGGTCATGGTGGTCCCAAAGGTGTTTTTCAAAACCAAGTAAGTCCAGTTGCCTTTTGAAAAGTATCTTTGGGATGATCAACTTGTGCCTGCTGATCGCAATGGAATCACAACAGTCTGTACTGTCCCCAACCAACAAGGATGACAAAAGATTTGGAATTAATATAGCTGGGTGGTGATAATTGAGAAAGAGTTAATACGGATTCTTACAGGGAAATGGTGAAAAATCTGTTCCTTCCTACTACTGAACACATCCTGAAAAACGTGGTGCTTGAAGAGTTGGGGTTCCAAGGCTATCTGAATTCTCATCCTTTCTCCAAAGAGAAAGAAGGAAGAAGATATCAAAAACCAACTGCAAGGACAATAGGGTCGAGAAGTCAATCTGACCTTGTTCATATCCCATCGCAAATACTATTTTTATTGTTCCTCGGTCAATTCTGCCAGCTGATATGACCAGCTAATTATCAATGAAACCTATGCTTACAGGCTCTGAAATCTTCCCCTAAGGATAACTCCTACACAGAAAGCGGCCTTTTAACATCAGGCTGTGCCAAGGGCATTCAAATTATTAACTCTGTTGCACCGATGCCAAGCCCTCCTTGATGGTCTTATTGCCTCGTGATGTTTTATTATACCACTTATAGCATAATGTAAGCTCTCTTGAATACTTCCCAACTCCAACAGCGGGACAAAAAAAATAAAGAACACGAAGATCACTGAAGACACGTTTTCCTTCTTCAACGAAGTTTAGATCAGGGGTGTCCAAGCTTGGCAACTTTCTGTGGACTTCAGCTCCCAGAATTCCCCAGCCAGCCCTGCTGGGGAATTGAAATTCACAGGTCTTAAAGTTGCCAAGGCTGGACACCCAATGGATTAGACGCTTCCAGAGATTCTAGTCACAGCAGCTAAGGACCTGCCCTTCTTCTTTTTCACAAACAAACACATGACTTTTAGTGCGGTGTCGACTGTGGCCGGTGTCCAAGTCTGCAGTCATGGAAAAGAGTCATATAAACTCACAACTCTGGAATTAGCTAGTTAGCAAAAAAAAAAAAAAAAAACCACCAAAAAGAGACTTGCAGAATTGAGGCACCAACGGATGTCTCCTCTAAAAATCTTGTTTGTTCTTTTACCACCACAAGAACATAGTTCTTTAATGCAGGGTTTATTCTCTTAAAAAAATGTTGTACAGGTAAGTCCTCAGCCACAATTGAGCCAAAGGTTCCTTTGCTAAGCAAGGCAGTGACTATGTGAGCTGTGCCTCATTTTACAACCTGTTATGCCACCGTTAAGTGAAACGTTGCACCTGTTAAATGAATCTGCTAAGCTTGTAAAGCCGCCCTGAGTCTTCGGAGAAGGGCGGGATATAAATGGAATTAAAATAAATAAATAAATAAAATCATTGCAGTTGTGAAGCGAATCTGGCTTTCCACACTGCCTGTCGGAAACCGGCTGGGAAGGTTACAAACGATCCCACGACTCCATAAGCACAAGTGGGTCCTCGACTTACAACAGTTCATTTAGTGACTGCTCAAAGTTACGACAACTCTGAAAAGGGTGACTTATCGCCGTTTTTTCACACGTACAACCATGCACACTTACATCCCCTTGGTACACCTGATCAAAATCTGGACGCTTGGCATATTTATGAGAGTTGCCATGTCCCGGGCTCACGTTGATCCAGCTTTTGCGAGCTTCTGACAAGCAAAATCAACGGGGGAGCTGTAGCAAGAAAGGTCATAAAAGGGGGCAAAACTCAGCTAGGAAATAGTTCCCGTAGCAACGTAAATTTTGGGCTCGATTGCAGTCGTAAGCCGAGGACTATCTGTACATGCCAGGGGCCAAGCGCCGGAATTTGAATCACGTCACCAGGGAGATGCTGCAGCTGTCGTAAGTGTGAAAACTGGGCATAACTCTGTTTTTTCAATGCTGCTGTAACTTCAGTCACTAAAGTAATGGCTGTTAAGTCAAGGACTCCCTGTACTACATTGGAGAGTAATGGGAAGCGAAGGAAAGTGCTTCTCTTTTTAAAAAAACCACCGAGAAGTGAAATTTTATCCTGACCAACCTCGATAAATATTAAAGGGAACGCTAGAACTGAAAGTTGAAAGCTGGACCATAAGAAAAGCCGAGCGCCAAAGAATTGAGGCCCTTGAGCTACGGTGCTGGAGAAGACTCCTGCGAGTCCCTTGGACTGGAAAGCGATCAAACCGGTCAGTCCTAGAGGAGATCAACCCTGACTGCTCTTTAGAAGGCCAGATCCTGAAGCTGAAACTCAAATACTTTGGCCACCTAATGAGAAGGAAGGACTCGCTGGAGAAGAGCCTAATGCTGGGAAAGATTGAGGGCAATAGAAGAAGGGGACGACAGAGAACGAGGTGGCTGGATGGAGTCACTGAAGCAGGAGGCGTGAGCTTAAATGGACTCCAGAAGATGGTAGAGGACAGGAAGGCCTGGAGGAACGTTGTCCATAGGGTCGCGATGGGTCGGACACGACTTCGCAACTAACAACAAGAACTGAAACCGAGGATGGATCTTCCTGGAAAAAATCTTCACCGTGACAAAAGACCAAGGCTTTGCTTGCTCACAACCCAAGTCAGGGTTTGTTTGTTCAACAAGCCACTGTCACAGTCAGTTCTGCTGATGAAGAAAGCAATCATCACTGGTTTATTCAAACCCTGCCTTGTTTTTCTTCCCCTTCCTCTGCCAGGGAATTGGGTGGGACAAAACAAACAAACAAACAAACAAAAAGTCAGGGACGTGACAATGATGCTGGGTTCAAACACGACGTGCCTTGGATAAAACAAAGAAAGATCGAGGAAAGAAGCCAAGAGTTCAAATTCTGGCTTGTGTGGTCCAAAATAAACCATCCTGCCTCAGGCTGGGCGTGCATAACGCATTCAGACAAAAACAAATTGCCTTTTATATGCAGTTTAGCCCTGCAGATGAACTACAGCTACACCTCGACTTACAATCGTTGCTTTAACGACTGTTCCAAGTCACAACGGCACTGCGAAAAGCGACCTACGACCAATTCTCACACTTACGACCGTCGCAGCATCCCCATGGTCCTGTGATCCAAATTCAGGCGCGTTGGCAAATGGAATGTATTTATGATGGTTGCACCTTCCCTGGGTTGTGTGATCGCCATCTGCGACCTTCCCAGCTGATTTCTGATGAGCAAAGACAACGGGGAGGGAGCTGGATTCGCTTAATGACCATGTGATTCGCTTAACGACCGTGACAAAAAAAGCTTGTAAAGTAGGCCACGGCTCCATTAACTGCCTTGCTTAGCAACTAAAATGTTGGGCTCGCTTAGGGCTGTAAGTCAAGGGCTACCTGTAAATCTATTTCTCGCCCTTCTTCTACTTCTTCTGCCACTTCTTCTGCCTTCTACCTGCCCAAGCAAACATTTCCTGGGCAGCAACGACCCCTTTTTACTCTTCATCGGTCTCAGCTAGTCGGTCAAGCATTTTTGGCAAGCTGATCTGATCCCGCCCAACTGGAATGGGGCTGCGCTAGTATCACCAGAACTCCCACGACGCTTCAAAGCAGCCCAACTAAATATTATGTAGGGATCCTGGCAAGGGCCAAAGAAAAGGCACAGCAGAGCTGGCACTGAAAGGATTCTGTCCTGAAAAGCACAGCCGTCTCGTGGCATCTTGGAGATCAACAGCTCCATTACGGGAGAAGCTTTGGTGCCAAAGGGTTTTTGCCACGTGGCCCTGAGCTTTTGGCTTAACCCTCCCCCTAGAAAAATGTTGGGGTGCAGAATCAGCAAAGTAAAAATCTGTAGGACGACGCCAAAAGAGACAAATGCACCCCTCTATGGCCAATCAGGGGCAGGATAGCACCCCATAACCAACGCCTCTATAATACCCTCAGGGTCAAAATCTTGCCGTTCCTCATTTTATGAACCCAAAGTAACAATAATAATAATAATTGATCTGATTTGAATGCCACCCAATTCTTAACAACTCTTTCTTACCCTCTTCTTTCAACTATGGGGCAAATTTATAGATGCACAGATTAACAACGATAACATACATCTGCAGGTAAACACACACCACTAAGCGCAACACATATTTAATGGACCAGCATGCCACGAAAGGCCACATTTTGTAACTGCCAACTATTGTTAATTTATTTAATTTATTTGTCGCCCTTCTTGTGACAACTCTGGCTGCCTTACTGCAGCGTTAAGATATTTAAATCCTAACTTTTTTTGTTTAAAGGTTAAAATCATGGCAACTGGACCAAGGTTTGTTAATCTGAGAACTTTCATTACTCATCCAAGTAACGTCTTCAGTCAAAATAAAAAATTTAGTCAAGCAGAGCCAGAGAATCGTTGGAATGTACCAACTCTTGCCACACCAACTGCCAGGGTCTCTCCCCAAAATATATTGCAATTCGTCGATGAAGACTCCCATCATCCAGACCAAAAATATCTAAAACGGATTAAGATCATAGCAACTACAACAAAATTCGTTAACGCTGAGCTGTTTCGTTACTCATCCAAGTAAATTCTTCGGTTGAAATAAGATGTAAATGCTAACAAATAAATCTCTCTAAAACAATAAAAACGGAGAACTTTTCAGCAAGACAGGGTTTCCCTGGTCAACCTTGTTCAATTCTTCAGCCCTCCTGAGTTAAGCCAGTCCGAAGGAATTGATCTGCCATCTTAACGCTAAGGGCCTGTCAATCTTTTGCAGCGGAGTCATCTACGTTAAGATTACCATGGAGAATCAATGCCATTAGCCAAAACCTACCGGCCCCATTCTGTAAATCTGAAATAGCAATAACAACAGCATTCAGAGTTTATATAGGTTGTTGCTCAGCGGTTCCCCTTTTCCATCTCAAAGATGCCCCTGGAAAAAAAAAAGAATCCACCAACTGCAGGATTCCAAGGCTACAAGAATGCAGCCTTGGCTTCCTATAAAGCTCAACCCATTTTGGATCTGGAGATGGGAAAGCAAAACCCCACCTTTTTAAGGAGCATCCATTACCTTTGTACTTCCCTCTCATCCTGAAGCTGGGGCTTAGTCCATTGTCCTGAATTGAAGAGGAGTGGTCTGTCCTTCAAGGATCAACAGCAGGGTCCTAGATGCCTGATGCCACAGCTTCTCTGCATAGTCCCCACTAACTGCAGCCGAGAGAAGCTCTGGCCGGCCAGCCAAACAGTTTTGTCTCCTCCCCATCTTTCCTGACATCAGCAGAGTTCCTGCTGCTCCCAGGGTGAGTCAAAAGCCACACAGCCGTGCAGGAAGCCAGAAGAAAGGGAAAATGGAATAAGATTTCCCAGGAACAGTTGCTTTCCCCTCCCCCCCCCAATCGCCTTCTCCTTAAGAGATCTAAGGTCTCAATGTAAGAGCCGTGTGTGGTTCAGGACACGGATCAAGCATTTCTCCTTCTTTTTCCTGCATCATTTTTAAGGATACGAGTCTGTTATCTATTTTTTTTGTGTGTGGAAAAGTTCTAAAAATGAGAAGATGAAGCCACGGGTTTCAACAAGGTCTATATTTAATTATGAGCATATGGATTGAATGAATTTTGTACAGTAATCAGCGGTTCATATATGGATCTTTTTCCCTCTGCTGATTAGTTTTTTTTCTCCCTTTCTTGTCATGTTTAATTCACTTTAGTTAACACAATGTGTCTCTTCTTCTCCTCTGTCTTTTCTCTCTCCTTCCTTCCTTCCTTCCTTCCTTCCTTCCTTCCTTCCTTCCTTCCTTCCTTCCTTCCTTCCTTTCTGTATAACTACCATCTGTATAACTACCTTTATTTTCTCCCGTTGGAGCTGTAGTTGTTTTGTTTTTTATTATTTTTTTTAAAATATAAATATTGAAAACTCAGCGGTTTTTTTCCATTTATATATGGTTGTAATTTCCAGTATATCCAACCAGATTTAATGCACTGACCCTGCGTGCAGCTGGATGAGATCCAGATGTGGGAGAATTTTAATCCTCTTACTTGGAGGCCAACAGACTCAGGGTTTTGCTTAAGGCGACCGCACGCGAAGGAGGGGAAATTGGCTTTTTAATAGACACAGAAAAGCGAGACTTTGTTTTTGTTTTCTTTAATCAACCAAGCTTATTTTATAGGGGTGAGAAAACCACATATGAAAAACATCTGCTTCTGTTCACCATTAAAGATCAAGCAACACTGTCCTTAATTGGATTCCAGTCAACAGCTCTGCTTCTTTCAAGTAAAACTCCTTATCAAAGTCATTAATACTGATACTAAGGAGGAAGCGGAACAACTAATAATATTCTCCACCTTAGGGATGGGCACAATCCAGCTGTGAATCCCAGCCTCTTTCTCTTAATAAATGAAATTTCCAATTCTGCTTTCGTAACTGGGAGAAACAAAACTTCCCTGGGAGTGCCACCAGAGACAATCCAAGATGCTGCCACAAGTCAAATCAGAGTCTTATCAGACCCACCATGCTCCATTTTGCTGAGCCCAACCCTACATCTCCTCCCCATTTCATCAGAGGAACAGAAATTGAATTGAAACGATGCTTCAGATCACTTTAGAGAAAGCCAACAGGTCAAGGGGGAAGAACAGGAAACCATGTTTTCTATTGTTATGAAGGGACAGAAGGAAACACAATTTAAAATGTTGCTTTTAGGAGGCAATAATAATAATAACGCGGTGGCTCAGTGGGTTAGGATGCCAAGCTTGTCGATCAAATGATCGGCAGTTTGGCAGGTCAAATCCCGAGTGTCGCGTAGCAGAGTGAGCGCCTGTTACTCGTCCCAGCTTCTGCCAACCTAGCAGCTCGAAAGCACGTAAAAATGGAAGTAGAAAAATAGGGACCACTACGGTGGGAAGGTAACAGCGTTCCGTGCGCCTTTGGTGTCTAGTCATGCCGGCCACATGACCACGGAGACGTCCTCGGACAAGCGCTGGCTCTTCGGCTTTGAAACGGAGATGAGCACCGGCCCCTAGAGTCGGAAACGGCTAGCACGCATGTGTGGGGGAACCTTTACCTTTACCTTAATAACTTTACCAGGTGGCTAATCCTTACTGGAAGACCTCTTCTGCCAAGCTGCCAAATCCTTCCAAGACAAAAAAGGAAAAACTACCTTTCTTTGGGGGAAAAATGGCATTAGGGACAATTCTACTCAGAGGTCTCCTTGCCCATTTTCTGTGTAAAGGTAGAGTTTAGTCGTGGCAGTGCTCCAGGTGTCTCCAATTCCTGCCATAGAATGACACTCCTATTCTTTGCACACAGCAATCACAGCCAACAATGAAAGACACCAGATTTAAAATTCTTATAGATGAGTATTGCTTCAATGAAAGGGGCACAATTGGGTTACAAAGAGAATTGGGATGGGAAGTTCTTGCCGCTAAGTAATACAGTTATAAAGCACAACATCAAGTGCCTGCAATCCTAGCAGTCCCTGTTACCCTTGTAACCTGAGGACCACACAGGTCATTAAGTGAGGACCTCAAGTGACATGGGAAAGGGTGAGAGTTCCAAGAAAACAGGATGGTGGGCAAAAGCTACATGTGAGGACACTACGGGAGGTGAACGGGTAAGAGAAAAAGTGGGAATAGGAATAGCTTGTGACTTCCTGCTGGCTTCCCCAGCGACTTTATTCGTGGGAAGCCGGCAGAGAAACACATTACCAACCGCCTGAACTGTGATCATGTAACCATGGGGACACGGCAAGAGTTGCAACTTGGGATGGCTTAGGACCAGTCATAGGTATTCCTCATTCAACACCACTGTAACTTCAAATGGTCCCAGTAGCCGCAGGATGGCCTGTAAGTGCCATTCTACAGTTAGAATGGACATTTAAAGATCAACAAAATGACCATCTGTCTGCCACGGTCATGTGCTCCAACTGTAGGTACCGAATGGATGGACAGACAGATGGATAACTAGAAGATAAACAGGCATCCTTTTCAGACAGGGAAAAAAAAACACCTGCTGAAGTATAAGGACAGCCACAAAATGAACATCCAGAACCAGATGGCCAACCACAAATCCTTGAAGGGTGGGGGCAGGAGGGAGAGAGAGGTGATTAGTATTTATCTCATAATATCTACATCAGTCCTGCAACTGACCCAGGGCATTTCTTCCATTCTCTGCTACTTCAGAGACTTCCTCCTTAGGAGTGAGATCCCAGAGTCACAATTTTAAACCACAATGCAACCTGGGCAGCAAATTCTACAGCTTGCAAACACAAACAGGCCAGTCAGCAAACCTTCCTTGAAGCTCCAAAGGTTACTTCTCCCACGATGGAAGCCAGAAGAAAACAAAGCTTGTTCCTTCTAATTTGCAATCCACGCTACCTTAAACACGCACGCACGCGCGCACACGCCCCCACACAGATAGCTGAGTTGGCCCACCCTAGCTTCCCACAAACCTGATTGTCTGGAATCTTGTGGGCTGCCAACCGAGGGCTACACCTTTTTGCTAAAAGGTTAGCATTAAGTCGAAATCCGACTCTTCTCAGAAGTCGCCCCTAACCAGAAGTGGGTGGCACAACACACTGTCTGGAGACAGGTGATTCAATTCGAGCCCAGTGCAATGTGGGTTTCCTGAAATGCTTGAAGCAGAGGAAAGAAAAGAACACCCCTCTTCTCTTCCTGGCTCATAGTGCCATCTAAAGGCCACAGTCTTTCACCATTTTTAGGGCCAATTAAAAAGTCATCGTCTCCAACCTGGTGGTCCCCAGACTTCTTGATGTCAACTCCCATCACTAATTCAACTAGATGGCCAGAAAATATGGGGGATGAAGTCCACGATACCTGGAGAACATCTGGCAAAGGAAAACTGAATTGAAACATCTGGAAAGCAATTTCCGAGTTATTTAGGTTGCGACTTAAAGAAAACAAGAAAAAAAGACCTGAGATGTTCAGACCTAAAATATATATTGCTAGGCTCACAAACAATGAAAACAAAAGACTCCTAACGAAATTGCATTATTGTTGACCCAATGCAGGTCAGAAAACAAGAAAAACACAGTCTTAAAAATGAAGTAGGTTATAAAATATATTATGCATATATTCTGCATCACTTGTATGGTATTGCTAATGTGTGTGTGTGTGTGTTTATCACATCTAATTTTCTTCCGTTAAATATTCAATTTTGTCTTGCTAAATATTCATAGGCTTCCTTCATGTGTACAATTTTTCTAGTTAACTTGAGTAGCCTCTAAATTTAAATTACACCAGTTCTCCGATTTAAAAAAACAAAAACAAAAATGATTTTCATTATCTTACATAGGTAAGACTGAGGCATGATTCAATAAAAAGAAATCCTTTGGGATTACACATCAACCAACACCAGCAATATTTAGGGGTCCCATGTGATTCTTCTTTATAATTCCAGGAATATTATTATTGTGTTTATATGTTTATTTACCCACAAGTCAGAACGTGCAGCAATTTTTAAGACTGAGCAAGCTTCCTGTAGAAAACAAAAATTGTGTACATTTGTGGTCCACAACAGCTGCTTCTCTGTGTACCTTTTACTTTGAGAGTTTAGCTGGAGCTGTTTGAACAAATACAGGATTCTTGAACCGTGGTGGTATAATTCAACTTCAGCAACTTGAAAGATATGTGAACTTCAACTCCAAGAATTCCCCAGCCAGCATGGGAATTCTGGGAACTGAAATCCACACATCCTAAAGTTGCTGAAGTTGAAAACCACCACTATAGAGAACTTTTTCTTTCATTTTGTTATGAAGCCATGACAACGTGAGCCATGGTGGTGCAGTGGTTAGAATGCAGTATTGCAGGCAAACTCTGTCCACAGAGCCAAGAGTTCGATCTGACTGGCTCAGGGTTGACTCATCCTTCCGTCCTTCTGAGGTTGGTAAAATGAGGATCAAGATTGTTGGGGGACAACAGGCTGACTCTACAAACCGCTTGTAGAGGGCTGTAAAGCACTGTGAAGCGGTATATAAGTCTAAGCGCTGTTGCTAAGCACACTTTTTTCCCAGTCAAAAGGTTGCCCTGTGCTTTGAGCAGATGAGGCCAGGGCAAAGCTAAAATTACATTTCAGTTTGATTTCAACTGAATTAAATGTAATTACTATGGCTGCTTCTCCAATTACCTACGTAAAGTTTTCCTCTTTGGCAGTACTCTTGAGTAGAAATATGGCCACAATTTTAGAGTCCAAATATGGAGTCCTTGGTGCTCTCTGATCTTGGTTGTCTGCTTGCAGATAAGTTTCATTACCCAACTAGGTAACTTCAGTGATACTGATCCTGGATATATTCAACGCACAAGACAAAGCGAACCCCAGAGATTAAGCAAACACCAACTTCGAAACAAATTAGGCTGCTCCAAGGAGAAAAAGAGTTATTTTGTTCTCCTGCTGCTTCCAAACATTTATTTGTTAGACTTATAGCCTGTCTTTCTTTCAGAGGCTCAGATAATATACTTAGCATCCCCTTCTCCAACTGTCACCCAACCTTGTGAGGTGGACTGAACTCAAAGGCCCAAAGTCATAAAACAGGTGTCCATGGTTGAGAATGGACACCAATTTGATTCTTCCCCATCTTATTCTACAGACTGAAGCCCTAGTTCTCAAACCACAAGCTAAGAAAACTCGGGACTTTTTAAGGTCAACATAAAGTAGGTGGGCAATCTGATACTGATACAATGGCAAAAAACCTTCTCCATTCCCTCTTGCTGGTATTACAGCAGTAATTCCAAACATGGAAATTACATTTTTAGCTGGTGTGATCAGGACCTATCTAGCAGAAACATGTTGCGTTTCATAAGCAACATCAAAAACACAACATCCCTTTCGCATTTCCTGAGCATACTGCAAAGCAGTTTTACTTGTAACATTTTTCCAGTGCTAGCAAAGATTTCCACCACCAGGCTGTATGTAGATGCGACTATTTGATGCATAGCATGCAACGTTCCACTGGTTCAGGACGCAAGTCATAATTCCATAATTTCAAACTTCTACGTTTGGACTTCTTAATTGCCTGGTGATGTGTTGAGCTGCCAGGGATTTCGAAACGCAAACTGCAGCCATCCCCAATTTTTAAACCCGCCCTCCCCCTCTTCAAATGGGCACAAACGTACCTATTTTGCAGCCAAGTACCTATTTTGTAGCCAACGTTCTTAAGGAGCCTGGGGTGGTGGTGGCAAATAACATGCTGGAAAGCTGCGTGGGATGCTCACTCCTGTTCTGCAGAGTTATGGTTAGCAACCAGGATAGCAAGGCTAGTTTGTATAAATAATGATGCAACACAACATGTGAAAGCGTTAATGGCGCTGGTTTGGTTTTAGCTTCAACCTGTGTGAACGTTTGGCAGTCTGGTTTGTAAGTCACTGTTTAGGAATTACAGCGTGACACGCTGTACAAATCCAGCTGAGAGTGATTTGTTCAACAGATCAGAGTCAATCACCATATAATTAGGAATCCAGCCAATTGTGGATTCATCTACAAAACATGCTTTAGGAAACCACTGGTTAATTCCATCAGGGCTGTCTGTCACCTAATGTAGGTACTGTAACTCACACCTAGCCACCATAAGCTCTTTTCTTTTCTCCAGTTACTGCAGGTCTGAAAAATACTGTCCTTGAGTACTTTATCGCAGCAGGTGGCAGCACCTGCCTGACCTTGGCTGGGTTGAAACAAAGTCAAGCGGGATCCGATTTGATTAGTACCTGCAGGGGAGATAAGTAAAACACCCCACATCTAGAAAATCAGGATAATCACAATAAAGACAACAAGCTATTTCAGTCCTGCTATCAAGGATATTACCGTTAACATCCATGTCTAGATGCCATCCATATCCAGGAGTTACATTTATAGGTAATCCCCCAGAAATCGTGGGTGCTCCATCACTGGAGATTTTTAAGAGGAGACTATTAGACATTCACCTGTCTGTGACGGTATAGGACAGGTTCTCCTGGTTGAGCAAGGGGCTGGACTAGAAGGCCTCCAAGGTCCCTTCCAGCTCTATTCTATTCTGTTCTATTCTGTGTTCTATTCTATTCTACTCTATTCTCTCCCCATTTTCATATTCTATTCTATTCTATTTTATTCTATCCTATCCCCATTTTTATTTATTTATTTTTATTTATTTTAATTCCATTTATATCCCACCCTTCTCCGAAGACTCAGGGCGGCTTACAAGCTTAGCAGTAGCCTTCATTCTATGTATATGCCTGCTTATTAGGGCTTTCATACACACCCCCAAGCGGCATTATTACAAAGTCAGCTTAATTGCCCCCAACAATCTGGGTCCTCATTTTACCTACCTGGGAAGGATGGAAGGCTGAGTCAACCTTGAGCCTGGTGGGATGCGAACCTCTTCTATTCTATTCTATTCTAATTATTCTATTCTATTCTGTTCTGTTCTCCCCATTTTCATTTTTTATTCTATTCTATTCTATTCTATTCTATTCTATTCTATTCTATTCTATTCCATTCCATTCTCTATTCCTTATTCTATTCTATTCTATTCTATTCTATTCTATTCCATTCCATTCTCTATTCCTTATTCTATTCTATTCTATTCTATTCTATTCTATTCTATTCTATTCTATTCTATTCTATTCTCCCCATTTTCTATTCTATTCTATTCTATTCTATTCTATTCTATTCTATTCTATTCTATTCTATTCTATTCTATTCTATTCTATTCTATTCTATTCTATTCTATTCTCCCCATTTTCATTTTCTATTCTATTCTATTCTATTCTTCATTCCATTATTCTATTCTATTCTATTCTATTCTATTCTATTCTATTCTATTCTATTCTATTCTATTCTATTCTATTCCATTCCATTCCATTCTCTATTCCTTATTCTATTCTATTCTATTCTATTCTATTCTATTCTATTCTATTCTATTCTATTCTATTCTATTCTATTCTTCATTCCATTATTCTATTCTATTCTATTCTATTCTATTCTATTCTATTCTATTCTATTCTATTCTATTCTATTCTATTCCATTCCATTCTCTATTCCTTATTCTATTCTATTCTATTCTATTCTATTCTATTCTTCATTCCATTATTCTATTCTATTCTATTCTATTCTATTCTATTCTATTCTATTCTATTCTATTCTATTCTATTCTATTCTAATCCTCCACTTACATTTCGTTTAGTGACCATTCAAAGTTACAACGGCAGTGAAAAAAGTGACTTATAATCGTTTTTCACACTTATGACCAGTGCAGCATCCCCATGGTCATGTGATCAAAATTCAGATGCTTGGCGAGTGGCTCATGTTTATGACGGTCGCAGTGTCCTGGGGGTCGTGCGATCCTCTTCTGACAAGCAAAGTCAAGGGGGGGGGGAAAGCCAGATTCACTTAACAACCATGTTATTAGCTTAACAACTGTTCAGCAAAAGGCCGTAAAATGGGGCAAAACCCACTGAACAAATGTGTCGCTTAGCAACAGAAATTTTGGGTTCCGTTGTGGTCGTAAGTCGAGGGCTACCTGTTATTTGTTTTGGGTGTTGAGCGATAGGAATAAAACGTGCATAAATAAAAAAACAGACCAGGTTCCATGTTCCTCCTTTATAAGCTCTCCCAATGTCTGCTTGTGATTTTTTTTTGGGGGGGGGAATGCAAGAGTGAAGCTCCCACTGAAATCTGGTTGCTTCCAGATCTGAAGCCTATGGAAAAAAAAATGCCTCTCATCTACTCTCAGAGCAAAGCTTCAAAGCAGCTTCTGACACACGAGCAGCTGCAGGAGAGAGAACAGATTGCGGCTTTTGCAAATCCCTCTTTTCCTCCCATCTCATCAAACCTTGTGGGGGTGGAGAAAGGGAAGAAGAATGCAGACTTTTCCAAGAAAACGAATGGTGCATAATTTACTTTAAGTACTAGCTGTGGATCTGCCTTGGAGGAGCTGCTAATTAGCTATCTACTCCTCCTATATTTATTCTGAGTGGAAGCCCCAGAACTCTCACCCGTGAAATTCTTCCGCTAGGGTGGAAGGGCCATCGAGCTGCAAAAAAGGCTAATAGGCTCAAATTGGCTTCCTCCCTTTCTACTAACTCCCCCCCCCCATGGCTTTAAGAGGACAATGGCATTGGTTGCACCTTCCAGCCACACACACAACTTGTTGAAGCACGGTCCTGAATGCTGAACACTTTCTCGAGGTAGTCCTCAATTTACAATCGCAAAGGAGCCCAACATTTCTATTGCTAAGGGAGACACTTGTTAAATGAATTTTGCCCCCATTTTGCGAACTGGTTTGTTAAGTGAATCATTGCGGCTGTTAAGCTAGTAGCACGGTTTGTGAAGTGAATCTGGATTCCCCACGGACTTTGCTGATTGGAAGGTGTGAAAAGCTGATCACGTGACCCCAGGACACTGCAACCGTCGTCATAAATATGAGTCGGCTGACAAGCATTTGCATCACATGACCGTGGGGATGCTGCAGTGGCCATTAAATGTGAAAAAGCAGTCATAAGTCACTTTTTTCCAGTGCCAGGGTAACTTCAAACGGTCACTAAATGAATCGTTGCAAGTCGGGGACTACCTGTAACTTCATTGGAGACCTCTAACGTGAATAAATGGGGTCTCTCTCTCTCTCTCTCTCTCTCTCTCTCTCTCTCTCTCTCTCTCTCTCTCTCTCTCTCTCTCTCTCTCTCTCTCTCTCTCTCTCTCTCTCTCTCTCTCTCTCTCTCAAAATTAGGGAGCCTGGAACATATTCCTAGCTTCTGTTTTAAGCCACTGCAGGAAGAGAGTTGTGCATATGACAAAAAAAAAGTCAAAAATCGAAGCAACCTGTACAAAAACTTACAGCAAGGTTTGTTTGGTATAGCTTAGGATGAGAATCCAGCTATTACAGTTTGTCTTTCTTTTCTTTCTTTCAATTCCATTTATATCCCGCCCTTCTCCAAAGACTCAGGGCGGCTTACAAGCTTAGCAGTAGCCTTCATTCTATGTATATGCCTGCTTATTAGGGCTTTCATACACACACCCCAAGCGGCATTATTACAAAGTCAGCTTAATTGCCCCCAACAATCTGGGTCCTCATTTTACCTACCTCGGAAGGATGGAAGGCTGAGTCAACCTTGAGCCTGGTGGGATGCGAACCTGCACTAATTGCAGGCAGCTGGTGTTACTTAAGGAGGCATTAGCCCACTGCTCCACCAAGGCTCTTGTCAAGCATGTTTTGTAGAGTCGCATGAATCCAGGCACCCCAGTCGGTCCAAGAATGATTCAGCCAAATGGACAAAGCCAGCAAAAAAATAAAAATAAAAATAAAAATCAATTTACTGTGATCAAGTGACAAGGTTAGGATCTATTTTGTTTTCTCTAGAGCTGAAGTAACAACATAAAAAAGAATTACTGTAAGCCACTGCTATTGTTGTCAGAAGTAGGGTGCTTTTATGTGTGCAAGGACAGCATACTTATAATAATAATAATAATAATAATAAGCTGGAAGGGAACTTGGAGGTCATCTAGTCCAACCCCCTGCTCAGGCAGGAAACCCTATGGCATTTCAGACAAATGGCTGTCCAGTCTCTTCTTTAAAGCTTCCAGTGTTGGAGCATTCACAGCTTCTGGAAGCAGGAGGTTCCACTGGTTAATTGTTCTCACTGTCAGGAAGTTTCTCCTTTGTTCTAGGTTGCTTCTCTCCTTGACTAGTTTCCATCCGTTGCTTCTTGTCCTGCTTTCAGGTGCTTTGGAGGATAGCTTGGCGCTTATAACTGAGTGTCTTGGATGTTCTCATTCACTTTTAAGAAGAATATCACAACCAGGTAGGGAAAACGGGGAAAAGCAGAATTTCCAGGCCGCCCTATCCCGACTTCTATTTCTTTCTCATCTTATGCTGGTAAAGCCATCCCAATCCAGGCAAAATCATTTTTGATCTCAGCCTCCCTGGACTATATTACAAGAGTCTGCAATGTCAGAGAATACAGGGCATGGATGTATTCCCCACTGCTTCTAATGTTACGCTTTCTCTGATGGCTAACAGAGTATTCATTTAATTCGCACATCCTGGGTAGTTCTGATCTGTGCACCCCGAAGGAAGGAGGGGGGGGGGGAAAGACAGCCAGAATACACATTCAGAGGAGCAGCCAAATGGATTGTCATTAGGCAAATGATCCTAAAATGGAAAGAGTTGTTAAGCTCCCAGACAGATCCACACAAGCTGCTGAAGATTAAGAACAGGAGATGTTCAATGTGCCCGTCAGTAATTCTTAACAGCAGTTCTATAAAGTAGGGCAATATTCCATTTTACTAAAAGCTCCAGGCGAAACCCTATTACCGGTATTTCAGCTTCTGACTTTCTTCCCATCTCATACTACATGTCAAGATAGGCAGTTCCATCTACCTTGCAAGATTGTTCTACGTTCATCAGACATAGACTAACTAACTCAATGAGCACGGATGTTTTTCCCAACTCCGATGTAGGAGGAGGCCACTAAAAATATCAAGGACAGTCAAGAAAACAAACAAATGGATCACAGTATAAATCAGGTGGTACGCGACCATCCTAGAAAAGTGGTAGCGGGGGAGGGGAATGAGATGGCAGGAGCTGCAGGGGCTGTCAGGGCTCAACGGAAGCGCCAGGATCAGCGCTTCTTTGGGGCTGTCAGGGCTCAGCGGAAGCACCAGGATCAGCGCCAGGCTCCAGCTGGAGCTTGGTGCTGATCCTGGCGCTTCTGAGTCCAGAAGAAGCGCCGATGAGCTGGAATGTTGCAGCATCTCCAGGGTCTTGTGATTTACATCCTGATGCTTGGCAACTGATTCATATTTATGACGGTCACAGTGTCCCAGGGTCATGTGAAGTGACCAAAACCTGCTGCAACCACCCGGGGGGGGGAATAAAAACCAACCCCACCCCACCTCAGCTGCCAATCCTCAACAGAAATGCTCACAACAATGAAAACCTTGTACAGGAGGAAGAGCGCCGCCAGGCAGGCAGGCAGGCAGGCGTCTTGCTTGGCTGTGGCTTGGGGGGGCACTTTTTTCAGTGCCATTGTAACTGCGAACAGTCAATAAGCGAACTGTTGTAAGTCGAGGACTACCTGTACTTCATCACTTTTTGCCTTTTTGTTTTTTTGGTCAGGTTTTTGACAACTTGCTAGACAACTGGTGGTACTCGGATGTTGTCATATCCTAGAAGTGGTACAATGGGTGAAAAGCTTGAAAAGCCCTGATATAGGGCAGGGGTCTTCAAACTTGGCCCTTTTATGACTTGTGGACTTCCAACTCCCAGAATTCCTCAGCCAGCGTGCCTGGGAGTTAAAGTCCACAAGTCATAATAAGGGCCAAGTTTGAAGACCCCTCGTATAGGATCTCCTGCTTGAGCAGGGGGTTGGGCTAGATGACCTCCAAGATTCCTTCCAACTCTTGTTATTCTGTTACTTGACAAAGAAGCACACTGAGCCTCTTCTTTCCTGACTAGCTTCCTGGACTCCAAAAGCAGTCAGCTCCAGTTCTGGAACGCCTTCCCAAGAGCACTGCCACAATTATATCAACTCATTAGGCTGTCAATTGGTGGAATCCACGTGGCTCTTCTATATAATCAACCGTGGTGGTATTGTTTGGTATTGAAAGCTCAAGATCTGACTGCAGTCTAATTATTCTCAAGCCTCCCATTAAGAGTGGGGGGAGAGAAGAAGAAAAAGAACTCAGTCAAAGAATATTTAAAATCAGCCTTTGCAAAAAGCCAGAAGTAAAACAGATGGCAACTTCCATAAAACACAAGATAGTTACACCCATGCAGCCTGGTTCCCTGTTAAACTGTGGCCTCCCAAAATTGAGTTAAATGTCTGTTGATTCCACACGCAAAAGCTATTAAAATCTGCGGTGTATCCTTGTTTCTGTGTATTTCAGTTAGCAAAGTTATCAAACAAACTTAAAATGTTGAGGCGCTTCTCGGGGGGGTAATCCTGTGTGAATAATTGTACCAAACCCTTTAAGCTGAATTTCCCGTGAACCATGTAAATAAAGTTCGTACAGAAATAAAAGCAAAAGGCTTTCATTTTTTTTTATCCAAAATCAGTGGAAAGTTGTTCCATGCAATGTAACAAAAATAACAAAATAAAACAAAAACCAGCCAGGAGGCAGCATTAAAATGGCTCTCTGATCCGCAAACTTTCTAGACGGCGAGAATGTTTTGCAGACTACACCACGAGAACGGAGGCCTCTTGTTGGAACAGCTTCCTTGTTATGCTACCTTTCTGCCTGCCGGGTGAGTTTTGTTTATTTAAATAACGAAGAATTGCAGGAACCACCATATACAATGTGATACAGTATAAAATCAGTGCATTGTTATGACTTCAGTAAAAAAGAAACAGTTTCCTGCATTCGTTTCCCTTTTAGGATTTGCATTTATTCTGACAAGCTTCCATTACAGATAGTCCTTGACTTATTTATTTTTTTTATTTTAATCCCATTTATATCCCGCCCTTTTCCGAAGACTCAGGGCGGCTTACAATTTAAGCACAAACCAATGTACTTAGCAATAGCCTTCATTTTATGTATATGCCTGCTTATTAGGGCTTTCGCCCCCCTTAAGCGGCATTATTACAAAGTCAGCTTATTGCCCCCAACAATCTGGGTCCTCAATTTACCTACCTGGGAAGGATGGAAGGCTGAGTCAACCTTGAGCCTGGTGGGACTCGAACCTGCACTAATTGCAGGCAGCTGGTGTTACTTAAGGAGGCATCAGCCCACTGCTCCACCAAGGCTCCTACTTATGCTCACAATTGGGACCAGAATTTCCTGGCTAATTCTACAACCTTTTTTGGCCAGAGTTAAGTGTATGGTTGCAGTTGTTAAATGAATCACATGGCTGTTTCTCAAATCTGGCTTCCCCCATTGACTTTGCTTGTCAGAAGGTCGCCAAAGGGGATCCCCTGATCCTGTGACTTTGTGACTGTCATAAATATGAACCCGTTGCCAAGCATCTAAATTCTGATCACGTGACCATGGGGCTGCTGCAAAGGTCGTAACTCTGAAAAACGGTCACAAGTCACTTTTTTCAGTGCTCTTGGAACTTTGAATGGTCACTAAATGAAATTTGCAAGTCAAGGACTTACTTGTAAGACAAAACAGAGAAAAGATCTTCCTGGTGAGAAAATAAGCGTGGCATTAATGCAATCAATATGTTTTGTAAAGGAATAGCACTATTTCGCTGCATTCGTTGGACATTTGCTTTCCTGTTTCTCCCACGCTGCCCCCCCCATCTATCTTCATCAAAATCCGGGTAAACTAATCAACAACGTTTGTCATTTCTTTACTAACAACTCTGACAAGAGATCCATTGGGCTAACCCGTTTACCCTTCTCCAACAAGTTCCTCCATTTTGTAAGCAACCTAAAAGGCAGAGCTATCCCTCAGGAGCAAACTGGTTAATTTTTAGGAGCAGGAAACAGAAATTTGTTCAGACAAACCAACTTTCAACTTCCCCCCACAGCTGTCTTCCTGGCAGGCAGATACTGGAGGGGGGGGGAAATGAGCCTTGCGAACAAAGCGTGGCCTATTATCTTAATTCCCACCACAAAACAGAAACTGCAAAAGCGAAGAAAAAGTGGAACTAAGCCCATGGGCCAGGCTGCAATTAGAAATGCTTGCCCTCCATCCTCAAAGGCCTCACTGTATCTTTTACACTGCCAGCTAAACTGAGATGCAGCTTTATTTAATTGGTTCATTATCAACTATCTCAGCCTTTTTTCCTCTGGGGTAGTTCAGATGTGTGCGGACCGCAGTTCCCAGAATTCTGAACCAGCCTGGCCGTGGCCAGCTTTTTGGAAGTTGAAGTCCACCCTATTGGGGGATCCCCAGGCTGGGGAAAGTTAGAATAAAGTTATTATACAGTCAATGAAGTTGCTAAGGAAGCTTGTGCAAGTAATCCTCGATTTACAACAGTTTGTTTCGTGACTGTTCAAAGTTACAACAGCCCTGAAAATAGTGACTTATGACCATTTTTCACACAACTGTTGCAGCCTCCCCAGGGTCATGTAATAAACATTCAGGCGCTTGGCATAGGGCTCCTATTTATGACACTTCCTCATATATATATATATGTTTTCTGAGGTTTTCGCGGGTGTTTGTATGTAGATCTTCGGTCATTTGGGTTTTTTCCCACGTAGAATTGAAGGTATAAGAGCAACGTTTCGACGAAATCTCATCCGTCATCCTCAGGCTGGTGGCTTCAGCTTCGTATACAACACACACACACACACACACACACACACACACACGTGTGTGTGTGTGTGTGTGTGTGTGTGTGTGTTAAGTATTTGTCAAGGCTTTTGAATGCACCTTGCTAATTAACTCTTTCTTTCCTGCTTTGGCCTGATCCAAAGCTATCCACAGGATATAGTCAACTTATGAAAGCTGAATCAGCCCAGGTTCGAATCTCAGATAAAAAGGGTATGACTGACTGATGAGAACATGAGAAGTCTATATTTGGAAGCATATGGTAAGGATTGTAAATGCAGCAGCTGAAAGTCTTGTATCTTTCCAGGAGTGAAAGACCAAAAACTTTCTAGCTGTATCAGTGAGAAAGGGACCAGACACAGAGACTCTGTCTTCCACTTAAAGTTGCCAACTCATGTCTTTAAGCATAGATTCAAACGGAGGATCTCAGTAAGTTGATCCCCCAAGTTCCTTCCAAGACCAGGAACCGCTTTACCACGTCCCTGCTTCCCATATGACATGTTTACACGATGAAGACCATGCCCTTCAAGTCTAAATTACCATGCCCCAAAGACACTTAATGGCTCATCTAGGATTTATAGCAGAATGAAATGGCCGATGTCTACACTTACCGAGAGGACTAATGCATGCTTCTTGAAACCACGGCAAGGAACCTGGAGGCTCTAAATGCTGACATATCAAAAGTTGGATTTTCCCTTGACCTTAAAAAAATAGCGGATCGAGCATGCTCTTCCCTAATTCTCCCGGTGTTGTGCTAATTTTTCTCGAGGAAAAGAGTTTTTCCGCATTCAGAAATACGTTCTGTCATATCACCATTATGCGTTATAATTCCTTCCTCCAATTCGGGACAAAGGCAATAACGGTTTCTATGAGAACCGAGGATGTGTTTGATTAGACAAAAGATAAATATAGCCGACTGGAATCCTCTTTTTTCAGGGAGGAAAAAATGAGCTTATGGTTTAAGACAGGATAGATTACAGAAAGAAAAGAGTCGTGATGCAACCTTTAAAGAGGTGGATTGAAGATTGTCCTCAAAACGGCTATAAAGATCAGAAGCCACTTCTTTGCACCCTTCTTTTTTCCTTTCTTTTTTTCCTTTCTTACTTGGCCTTTTAGCTCTCCGATTTCTCTTTTTTTTTCTTTTTCCTTCCTTACTCTGTATTCGCTTTTACCTTTGTTTTTTTAAAGCTTTTAATAAAATTATATGTCCTGTGTAAAAATTAGAAGAACCCGGGCATGTGATGGATTGTCACACTCAAACTACACCCTGAAGTGTAATGTGAATAAATCTTGAGTTCAAATTACCGCTTCAATGGACAACATGACCTTATTTCAAGTCTCTCGCCACCAAGACGGAAGGGCTGGATACATGGACATGAAAAACCATGCTTTTGCTTATTTATTCGTTCATTTTATTCATTTACACCTCACCTTTATTATTTTTTTTATAAACAATTAAAGGCAGTGAGCATATCTAATGCTTTTTCCTCCTCCTACTGTTCTTCCTAGAACAACCTTGTGAAGAGAGTTGAGCGGAGATTACAAGTGACTGGCCCAAGGTCACCCAGCCAGCTTCCACACCTAACCTGGGACTAGAACTCACTGTCTCCCAGTTTCTAGTGCCTTCACAACTAGACAAAATCAGCTGCCTACGATATGGGAAAGGCTAGTCTGCTTTCTCAGGGATTCATCTCCCCATCAAAGACAAATCTCGTAAGGGAAAAACTTCATGGCTGAGTGATCTGATCTTCTCTATCTACTACTGATGAGAAAAAAATAATAATCAAATCATCCTCAGTCTATCAGCCTCTGGAGGAAGAGAAAACCAGAAACGTGATTTTAGAAAAACCAGAAGCGAGGCAGTCATCAGGGTTTAAAAATCAGTGCAAATCAGAAATAACAAAACGGATGTTAGTTTTCTCCTGACCCCATGGAAGGGAGGGAGGGGGGGAAGAAAAAAGAAAGCCCTTTGAACAGAGGATACTTGTGCAACTGAACACTTTGAAAAAAGGTTGAGATTTCCACTCTTAGTGGTGCACGTATTGTCCCCACTGCTGCAAAGGAGAAATGGAGAGAAAAACCTGTTAGAATCCAATGGATAGTGGGTTGTTGTTGTTTAAAAAAAAGGTTAATAAATGCCAAGATTGGTTTTAAAAACATAGATCAAGTTCTTTGCTACTCAAGAACTCCTTTGATGGACACCTGTGCCCTCACCCGGATTTGAGAGAAACCTGGGAAGATGTATTTGTATATAGTACATCCCGAATGCCAGAGTGATTCCCTCCAGGCACAACATAACAAAGCTTTCCACCTATCCAGCTTGACAAGTGTCCTCCAGGTGGTGGAACTGACCGCCTGGGATTTGCCTGCTTCCAACACCAGCCCTTTGCAACACAAGCACGCATACACACCACTCCTGAAGCATCTCTGCTCCAAGCTCCAAAGAGACTCTACACTATAGAACTGACATTCAGAAGAAAGCAGAGGATCAAAACAGGGACCCCCAGCATTCCAGAACTGCTGCCCCACAAAGGAATTCCATCTCTCCAAAGGTTCTGAAGATGTTGGAATGGAGGAGAAGACTTACATGTCCACGTCCTGGGAAGAGCAAGCAGCAAGGGCAAGAGAGAGACAAGGAGTCAGGATCCAGCTGCGCAATTTCCTTTGTTCCACACTATGGACAGAGTGAAAATACTGAAGTCTTCCAGACCTCCTTGCTCCTGAGCGCCCATCAACCCCACCCCCTTGCCTTCGCCATGGAAACGGGCCAAAGCCACGTGATTAAGGCAGGAAATTAAGGAGAAGCACCTCCTTCCCACATCCCCTGTTTCCCATCCATCCGTCGGGACAGAAAAGAGGAGAGGAGACCGGAAGCTTCTGCCACACCATAAGGAACGTAACAAAGGAAGGCTGCTTAAGGAAGATTCCCCAAGGTTTTCCAACTATCTGCACCAACAATGGGCAAACATTATGGAAGGACACACCCACCCACCCATCTCACTGAATTTCAGGCATCCTGGTGGCTTTTTGCTGGAGGATCAACTTCACCAGCTTGGAGGACAAGGAATAAAATTGGCATTTTATCATGCTATAAATAAGAGTTTGCATAGCATCAGCACGGCTGGGGAAGTTTCTGGATGGGGAAGATTAATTAGGATAAAAGTCTTTCATCCAGGAAATAATTTGCTAAGCTTGTAAGCCGCCCTGAGTCTTCGGAGAAGGGCGGGATATAAATGGAATTAAAATAAAAATAAAAATAATAAAAAATTTATTTTCCTTCTCCAATTGGCTCAAATCTCCAGGGTGAAATTTGGGATGGGGCGTGTCTGTGTTATCCAATGCTGATTTGGCTCATTTTGGAAAAGCACAAGGATTATCCAGCCTTCAATCCTCTCTTACAGGGTACTGCTGAGTTGTTGTGGACACTGGTGCTCTGATGGTAGTGGATATGAACAGAGGCAACTGCTCTTGGAGGCTGAATTTCGGTTGTTGTTGTTTTTTAAATGTGCCTTTGACCCCCAAAGGTTGTCCATCCTGACTTAGAGCAAACACCTCTCACCAGATAACTTTAAACACAACTGAAGGGCTTTTATTGTGTGTTCTTGAAAAGCATATTGATGCATCCAGCTGCAGAGCTGGCCATGTTTATATTCATTCATTTTTTTTTATTTTTTGTGCTTTTACGTTACGATTCCCAGCTGGAATTTTATTCCCATTTCAGGTGCTGTATAATCTGGATGGATGAATAAATGAGCAAACATCTCGGCAACCAGCAATTAGGAAACGAGAAGAAGATCGGGTGATAGCATCTGTATGAACGGTGGTCATTTCTACTATTGCATGAATGGGGATCGTACGCCCCCCGGGACGCTGCCACCGTCATAAATACGAGTCAGCTGCCAAGCTCTGAATTTTGATCACGTGACCCAGTGGGGATGCTGCAATGTAGGTTGTAAGTTTGAAAAGCGGTCATAAGTCACTCACTCCAGTGCGGTTGTAACTTTGAACACTCACTAAACGAACTGTTGTAAGTCGTTGTATGTCTCTTAAAAATGCAGAGAAGAAAAGCCAAAAAAAAAAAGATAATTGCACCCACTACCAATTCAAGGGCAATTCAACTCTGCAGTCAAGGGGAATGACCAGAAGCATCAACACTTGCCAGTTACAAACACAAAACTGAGCCGAGGCCAAGAATTTGGCAATGGGCAACCTCCAAGTGACTCCTGCATGGCTGGACAATGGTAAGTCTGCTTTAAAATCGAGGTCCTGTGCCAAGCTTGGCCAACAGACACCAGCTCGTTGACTTGTGAATAAAAAGTAAGCATGCCTCCACATCTCTCGCCAGTTCTTCCCACGTGACTGGGCTGGGAAGCACAGGCAAAAAGGACGAGAGAGAGCTCAACAACACACATGCAAACTTAGCAACCCAAAGCAGAAAGTAAACAATCAGAAAAAGACTCTCATGTGGGCAGAACAATCTCTCTCTCTCTCTCTCTCTCTCTCTCTCTCTCTCTCTCTCTCTCTCTCTCCCTTGGAACTAGGAAAAGTGAAGCAGAGTGCTTCAACAACCTGCTGTCCACATTTCTAGACACAACTGCTGAACATATTTCTGGAGGCGTAGTCCACCCACTGTTCCTGAGTTAGACATGACAGCAGCTGGAGCTTGTGGGCATGTCAGTAAAGCATCGTTAAGCAAGCTTCCTCATGTGCAATTAGCGGCATCCTTAAAAATGTAGGAACAGGGATACTCTGTTCCAGGACATGTACCCAGAAGAAGGATGCTAACTTTTGGTAACATATAAACTGAAGTATCTTCCTCCATTACCAAGAAATAAGCAGAGTCTATAATGCAGAAACTGCTCATTTTCATATTCCAAGTAGCAAGCAGTGGAAAGGGTTCACCCCCCTGAAACACAATGCCAAGAATTGACAACCCAGGTTTGATGAGTCTTCTTGCTATCATCGGTTGATCCCTAGAAGATCTGGAGTACCAATAACCAAGAGATTTCAGCATTTTTGTTCAAGATCTCCGAGATCAGATTGTCACTTTTTCACATGGTTTTATGATCTCAATAAGGTTTTTAGTCATTGGGGAGAGCACTTGAAAACGCAATGGCCGAAAAAGTCCTCCTATGTGGCATAAAATAGTTTCCTGCAATATGTAAATAACAATACTACCACTTTGAATTTTAAAGTCGTTCTACGTACATGTTGATGTGCACACATGTGACACTGTCTGAAGGAAATGAAAACAGGACTAGGGTGGCATGATAGCACTTTTCTAATATTTGAGGGGGGTCTCATAGAGCAGAGGTCCCCAGCCTTTTGGGCACCAGGGACCGATTCTGTGGAGAGAGGTTTTTTTCATGGACCGGAGGGTGCGTGGTTTTGTTTGCAGCCTGCATCCCACGGATGGAGTTTTGCTTGTTTGTGCAGACCAGTTGCTGGCATGCTGCGGACCGGTACTGGTCCACGGCCCAGGGGTTGGGGACCCCTGTCATAGAGAAGAGGGGGACCGATTCTCCAAAGCACTTGAGGGCAGGACAAGAAACAATGAGTCCCTCTCCAACTCTGTTATTCTGTATTCAATTTTTACGGGACTGACCCCCTGCAATTTTCCTGGGCTGTTAGATCTCTTCCTACGTATGTGTTAATTCTCTACAGGATGTCTTCTAGCTAGCATAAGCAAACAGTTTCTCAAGAGAAAGGTATGAGAAGCTGAAAGCTGTGCCAACTCGCCTTATGACTTTGAAATCGGATTGCAGACAAAGCAATTGTTAACCTGACCTTGAATAGCTGAGACAGGACGATCTTGTGCACATGAAGAGACCCAACTACATAACAGCAGAGGCTCTTCCCCAAGGAGGAGTCTCATCAAGCAGTTCTAATTAACAGCATTTGCAAATCAAGTGCTAAACTGAACCGCTACAAACATTTTTGTTCGTGATTTGCAACGGCCATTCGTTCTCACCCTATGTACCAAGATGGGATACAAAAGGGGCACCCGCAAAACTACAATCCTCTGGTGATACATGGTCAGCTAGCATTTTATACATCAACGCAAAATGTGCATGATCTTTATTAAAAAAAAATCTGTACAAATTACTTTGGGGATTAAATTGTTTTGGCACACTGACCCCCAAGTCCACCCTTTCAGAGCAACCTTTAAAAGGGAGAAATGTATTGGCTAGGAAACAGCATCTATATAGGTGCCTTTGTTGCAATAAGCGTGCTAGTCCTTCAAATCAATACAGAACAGGTAATCCTCGAGTTATGATCACACTTGAGCCCAAAATTTCTGTTGCTAAGCGAGACAGTTGTTAAGTGAGTTTTGCTCCGTTTTATTACCTTTTTTGCCACATTTTGTTAAATGAATGACTTGGCAGCTACGTGCCGTATTGTTTTCATCTTGTTAGACAGCTAGTAACATGGTTGTTAAGTGGATCTGGCTTCCCCCATTGATTTCGCTCGTCAGACGGTTGCAAAAAGGCGATCAATCACGTGACCCCAGGACCCTGTGACCGTCATAAATATGAATCAGTTGCCAAGCATCTGAATTTTGACCACGTGATCACGGGGATGCTGCCACGGTCGTTGGTTTTTTCAGTGCTGTTGTAACTTCGGACGGTCACTAACTGTTGCCAAGTCAAGGACCAGCTGTACTGCTACGTGGCTTGCTTGTATAAATCCTTCATCGGGCCAAACCCGGACTTACAAAAACCAGCTAGTTAAGAGAATGAGATAGCAAATGTTATTCGAAGATTTCTGCTGAAGACCCCAGAAAAAAGTTCTCAATCCAAAAAGACCCTGACACAGGGAATCCGGTGCCTTCTAAGTGCCTACTTCCTGCGGAAGCCCCTTTCCCAACTCCAGCCCTGCCTTGCACATCTGGGATCTCCATGAACCGGTCGGTGAGCAGGGGAACCAGATTTCTCTTCTGCCTCATTTTTAGTATCTTGGCAGATATTGCCCGTACGCTCCTGATCCAGTGAGGTAGTACCTGTTAGGTAACTCCTGCAGAATCGTCTTACCTCAGCTGGCCTAGAAATCTTGTTATTGAAGAAGTGGTAACTTTTGCTAGATAAATATTAACTTTGTGGAGGCTTTGCATTCTCGACTGGCAGGGTACAGGCTGTTCTATGTCTAAATCTCTCCTGTTAGACCTTTCCAATTAAGCCAGCTTGCGGAAGAAATCAAGTTGAGAAGCTCCAGAGCAATCATGTGCCTTAAACATCCAGAGCTTAGGATAGGGAAACGGTGTGTATCAACACAGAACACAGCTGCTCTTTCCCTTTTGAAGCTTGTAAGAGAAGCGAAACTTCTTCAAGGACACGTCCGGCTGCCTTTGGAAAAAGCACCTTTGGGACAACCATGACCTGGATGAGTGCAAATCTTCACAGACAAACGGAACTTAATGCAAAGTTTTCCCAAGCTATAAACCAGTGGTGGGATGAGCCATCCAAGACTCAGGAGCAGAAACTCCAAAGCTTCAGAAGAAACCTCAAATCCAGAAGAGTTCACTGAGTGGGTTCCCTCAACAGCCTGATCTTCTATCTGCGAATTTAGGCTGAAATTTGATTGGACATTTTCTCCCACACTTACAGTGTTTACACAGCAGGAAGCTGATGGGGAGAAAATGCAACTTCAACATGTCTCTTTCACTAACTTGACTCAACACACAGGAACCAGAACACACGGTACAAACAACACAGTTAACTGCACACAATAGACGCATAACACAGTCCATTGCAGTGGGTGTTACATAACAGTTAAATTTATGTACCACCCCACGGTGCTTTACAGCACTCTCTGGGTGGTTTACGATGTCAGCATATTGCCCTCCACAATCTGGGTCCTCATTTTACCGACCTCAGAAGGATGGAAGGCCGAGTCAACCTTGAGCCGTTCAGGATCGAACTCTTGGCAGTAGGCAGAGTCAGCCTGCAATACCGCATTCTAACCACTGCACCACCACGCCTCATACATATTTTGACCCATCCTGCCAGGTCCTTAGTAATTTGTATTTTGAGCCAGGAATACACTAAACAGATAAGCAAGGTAAGTTCTTGCTTGGCCTTCTTCCTCCGAAAAGTGGAACATGCTGTATGTTTCTACTTCCTATATGATGCTCAGTTTTAAAAGCTCCTTCATTTGCTAAGAGCTTCTCTAGGGCTTCAGGAAATGCTTGTGGCTTCAGAGGACAGGATGGGTTGTATACTGTAATCTACAATTCCACCTCAGCACGTTGCAAAAGACTGAACGCTACAACCTGGAGGTAAAGAACTATCCATTCATTACAGGTTGTTCCTGAAAAAATTGGGACTTTTTTGCCACGGTTGTTATTATAATAAATTATGCATAAATTATCACGTGATAATTTATGCATAATCCAGATACTTGGACTTTTAAAAAAAAATTGCAGGTAGTCCTTGACTTACAACAGTTCAAGTTAAGCGTCTTGGATGAGACGCGAGACATTTTCAAAGGAAAAACCAAGTGTGTCCAGTTTTGCCTTTTGGAAAATGCACCTTTGGGACTCCTACATTGGATCTCAACGCCAACCTTCTATTTCATCCTGATGGTAAAACACGCTATGATTTGTGAGGAAATACCTTGACAAATCTTAGCTCTGAGTTGGTTGATTTTTAAAAAAGGCAAATTATCCGTTGCAAGGAAAGAACGGGTGAAGGGATGGGATTCTCAGTTTTGGTTAGATAGTCATAAAGAAATCTATGATCATAATTCTACCTATATTATAAAGGTTTTCTCAGTAGCCTGTAAACTGAAGTAAAATAAATCACGCTGTTGTATACATATTCACTGAACCTGATAATTTATGCATAATCCAGATACTTGGACTTTTTAAAAAATTTTTGTAGGTAGTCCTTGACTTACAACAGTTCAAGTGACCGTTCAAAGTTACGTCACTGAAAAAAGTGACGTATGACCGTTTTTCACACTTATGATCACCGCAGCATCCTGCAGGGTCACATGATCAAAATTCAGATGCTTGGAAACTGACTCACATTTATGACGGTTGCAGTGTCCTGGGGTCATGTGATCGCAAGCAAAGCCAATGGGGAAAGCCAGATTCGCTTAACAACCGTGTTACTAATTTACCACCTGCAGTGATTCACCCAACAACTGTGGCAAGAAAAGTTGTACAATGGGGCAAAACTCACTTAACAAATGTTTACTTAGTAACAGAAATTCTGTGTTGAGTTGTAGTCGTAAGTTGAGGACTGCCTGGTTTGTGGCAAAGCCTTTTGATAGAGAAATGGTCAGAGAAATAGGCAACTAGGGCAAGGTTATGACCTGTGGACTTCAACTCCCAGCATCCCTCAGTCAATTGGCTCAGGAATGCTGGGAGTTGAAGTCCACAGGTTGCAAAATTGCCCTAGTTGCCCATCCCTGGGTTGGAGATTGAGGAACTGCAAAATAACAGTCCTTTCTTTCCCAATTTTTCCCCCAACTGTTCAGCTCTCTAGAAAAAAGTAGGCAACCAATGTTGACATGGGAGTTTGAGTTGACAAGTTAAGAAATCTTGGATGGGAAAGGACCATTTTGTTAAGAACTGACAAGCAACCAGTCAGACTGAGAAACGGACCGCAGGCAAGTTCATTACAACAAAAAGGAAACACCCATCTCTGTAAAGAACTAAATGTTTTGTTATTGTGGAAATTCATCTTCATTATTTTAACGACAGTTGCTTGTTCATGACAATCAAGTATCTTATCTATTCCAGCCAAGAGTCCCTGTTATGAGATCATACCACTGAGTTCCTGGAGAAAGAATCATTAATTAAAAATGCTTAGAGACACATTTGTCAATCTTGGCAAGTTTAAGCTGTATGGACTTTAACAATGCTGACTGGGAAATTCTAGGAGTTGAAGTCCATACAGCTTAAAGTTGCCAAGGTTGAGAAACATTGGACTAGAACAACCTCTGACTCTTAGAATAAAGTAATGCCTAGGAACACAAAACCTTGAAGAAAACATTTAGGTTCTGCCATTAAATGCAAAGCCATCCAGTTGACTTCCATCAATATTTGCCTCCTTTCCACGCATGTGTCAAGGATGAAACCTTGGCAGCTACGCACCTCTGCATTTCAACTTGCCTTTAGATTAAGGGATGTGTGTATGCATTATTTTCAAGTGAGTAGCTATAGAAATGAAACTTCTTCAATTCAGCTGAAGACTGTGAGAGCTTGAAGCCTTGTCAAGGACGCCAAAAGAAGTGTGGATTGGAAGCAGACGGTTCCCATAACAAAGTGAACTCGTTAATATGGAATATGTGAGACCTTGGGGGTTTGGCTGGGAAAACTATTGTTTAAGTCTATGAATTGGTGTTGGAACCTCAGAGTTAGCTTGCTTCAACATAACCAAGCAGTGTATTCAAAAAACAGAAAGATTTCTGGAAACAGAATGAACCTGGAGTTTTATTTGGATTCTCGAGAGGGATGTTGACAGCATGAAGCCTAAGGGATTACAAATCTATGTCTTATATTACCGGTTTAATCCAGGTTGCACCCGTTAGCATGTGTCTCCCTGGATCAGGAGAAGACAGCCTATGATTTCTATCATGCATAGAAAGATTATAGACAAAAGCTAGCAGAAAGGTCATATCCCCCTCCTTCTACCAAATTTACAAAGATGTGCAATGGTAGGCCTAGAGAAAAAAAAATGTTAGAACTAAACCAGGGGTAGGCAACCTTGGCTCTTTTATGACTCGTGGACTTCAACTCCCAGAATTCCTGAGCCAGCCTTGCTGAGGGGAAAGGGAGAGGTTTCCAAGCTGAGCCATGCTGGCTCAGGAATTCTGGGAGTTGAAGTCCATGAGTCATAAAAGACCAAGGTTGCCTACCCCTGGACTAAACAAAGTGAAAGCACTTGTACGGCATAAGACATAAGAAAGTCGGCGTGCAACCAAACAGAAGCAAAGAAACAGGAAACGTGTTTGAAGGACCTCTTCCCTTTTCTCGTAGAAAGATGTCCAAACTGCAGACTCTATCATGCCTTATTTGAGAGAACATAGCATAGAGGAAAGTACCAGAGCTGTTTATTTCATGTTTCAGGCATTTCTTTTGCAGAACGTCTTAAAAAGTAGAGAAGAATCGAGGTTAAAGGAAGATTTAAAGCTCCAGAGCTCAAGATGTTTGATCAAGCAGGAAAGTGACCGAGAAAGAGTCCTTCCTCCCTCCCTCAGTCTACAACCTCAGCAAAAACTCTGTATCTGGCCTTGGGAAACAGCGGAAGCCAGCCCCACTGGACCTCAGAAGGAATGTGAGAAGAATCCAGCTCCAGCTGCCACTTCTAAAAACAGAAGGCAACTGTTGCCTGGTGTTGCCTGTTTCATCATGTTGCAAATGAACAAAAAGAAAGAAGACAAGCAAAGCTATTTTAGCAGCCTTGGAGTCTCCTGGCTGCCTCTTCCAGCCCACGGCTATTTCATCAGGCTACTTGAATTGTTTTAGTGCCAGTTCATTCAGAGGGACAAGAATTACAAACTGGAAGGATTGGTGCTTAGGTAGCGTTCCAAGGGGCTGCCCCAAAGAAGAGGGAGCCAAGCTATTCTCCAAAGCACCTGAATGCAGGACAGGAAACAACGGATGGAAACTAGTCAAGGAGAGAAGCGACCTAGAACTAAGGAGAAATGTCCTGACTGTGAGAACAATAGCATTAACACTTAGACTTATATATTGCTTTATAGTCTTTTAAAGCACTCTCTAAGACAGGGGTCCTTAGATTTTCTATAGGGACGCGGTGGCTCAGTGGGTTAGGACGCTGAGCTTGTCGATCAGAAGGTCGGCAGTTTGGCGGGTCGAATCCCGAGTGCCATGTAGCAGAGTGAGCGCCTGTTACTCGTCCCAGCTTCTGCCCACCTAGCAGTTCGAAAGCACGTAAAAATGCAAGTAGAAAAATAGGGACCACTACGGTGGGAAGGTAACAGCGTTCCGTGCGCCTTTGGCGTCTAGTCATGCCGGCCACATGACCACGGAGACGTCCTCGGACAAGCACTGGCTCTTTGGCTTTGAAACGGAGATGAGCACCGGCCCCGAGAGTTGGAAACGACTAGCACGCATGTGCGGGGGAACCTTTACCTTTACCTTTACTGCCACCAGTGGCTGTAGCATCTCCTCTGTTGACATGTTGAATGCACACAGTGATGTTTGGAGTCCCTATGTTGCCTTTCCATGGTGTCCACAATTTCCCAAAAGAGAACGGAGCCAACCTTGTCAAGGAGCTGCGAGGTTTAGGGGCCAAATGGGTTCCGTAAGACTTGCCTCCACTTAGTGCATCAGTTTTACTTCTTAACATGCTCCCTTCCGTATTCAAAATGATCTCTGGCTCTCCCCATTAAGTGGAACCACACAAAGCCTTGGTAATCCTCAAGCCAACAGGAATTATGCACCCAGAGTTCTCCAACTCTTTCGTTTGTCATATCTTTTTAGTTCAGAAAAGCTACCGGGAAGACTGCTGAAATCCTAATTGGGCTGAAACTAAACTAAGCCTCTTTAATCTCAGCAGAGCTGATGATGCTTGATGACCTTTTAGAGTTTCACTTGTTTTTATCTTCATTTCTTTTTCTTTTTTCCCCCCTCTAACGTGAATACGTCCATAAAGTCACCAGGAATCAAGTCCGACTTAAAGCAATCTAAAATTTACTTTAGCTTATTTTGCAAATCCACCAGAGCGCCACTTAATATCTAGAAAGATGAGATTCTCTCCCAAAAATAAAGGGAGTGAGAGAGAGAGAGCGAGCAAGGATAAAAATATTCTTCTGCCTTTCTTTTTTGCAATATTATTTCCTTAGGGAAGCCTTCAAACGTTACGTTGACCTTTCAAGGGGCCTAATCAAGATTGTTCCATTATGACGGCCACCGTGACTACCTTGGCATTTCTCATCTTCAACGTATTTCTGGAAATGGCTCAGGTGGTCTTACAGGATCTTCTTTGTTAGGTTTCTTGTTACACTTCTCTGAGTATTGCTAATAAATGAATTGCCCTAAGCAATATCTGGAATTGCCACCTGTGTCAATCGCCTGGTAATCTGTTGTCCAGGGAACTAACTGGTTAGCCAGTTATTTCTCCCAGATAAGCTATTTGGGGAGAAATCTGAATAAAAAAGAAGGCTCCGAATTTGAGGCAGATTTTAGAATGATATAATGCAGGGGTCCTCAAACTTGGCCACTTTAAGACTTGTGGACTTCAACTCCCAGAATTCCCCAGCCAGCCATGCATCCAGACGTCCTAAAGTGGCCAGGTTTGAGGACCCCTGATATATATACTCAAGGTAACAGACACACCTAATTGAGGACCCCTGATATATAATGGAAGTGCTACTCATCTGATCTGCCCATTGTTATCCCTTAACCGAGACTTATTGAGTAAGTTGGTACTGGGGTTTACACAACTTAAATTATAAACCCCGTATAACAAATCTCACTTAGCATCTTGCATGAATCCAGTCATTATTGATTAGCTCAAACAGTGAAGCTTGCTATTGCAATGGGTAAAACCGTGATTTATAAATTAGTGTACTGTGTAAAACTAGACAGAAATAAGCAAACCATGTCTTGGCGTAATTTTTTTTTCCTGTTCAGTTTTGTTCAATTCTCTAAGATTGCCAGGCAAGTCCCTACAGTTTTGTTGACAAGAATTTTCAGGACTTGCCTTTTTTCTAGGGCTGAGAGAGAAGGGCTGGCCCAAGATCATCCAGCTGGCTTTGTGCTTACTTCAGGACTAGAACTCACAGTCTCCCAGAGCGTAGCCTGACGCCTTAATCACTGCACCAAGCTGGCACCATATCTGAACCTAACTATTGGGAGGTGAATTTGGTCTCAGCAAAAGAGCTTATGAGGTATCAATGTCCCTAGAAGATTAGCAGTAAAGACAGCAGACATTTCCTACACTGCTACTATGCTGATCCCGAGGATCTATAAAAAATATTTACACTGGGGTAAGCACTGTGGTTTCTCTGACCTCTTTCCAAAGGGAGCCCGATCTCACTAAACATGGAAGCCATGAGGTTCTCAGCTATCAGAACTGGCCAAAAAAGAGAAACGTTTTCCTCTTAGTTCCTTCTCCTAGAAACACTGAGTCGATGAAAGAAAATGTCATATTACCTCTTCTAAATGATCCTTATCTGTTACAAGATTTTTGTCTCTTCATCCTGCATTGCTAAATCAGCTGTATGTTGTAACCACATCATCCTATTTCATATTAGGTTTTCTACGGTTAAGTCTTTACTGAGATATGGGGAACTGATTAGTAAATTGGATAGAACACCATAAAAAAAACCCACTATCGGCTAGATTGGAGAGTTGAAGAAATATCTGGGAACAAGGGCAGATGCTATCTGTTAATTCACTCAGAATTGAGCTTCAACCCAGAGAGTCTTTATTTTCTCTTTTCTTGGAGAAAGCAGAACCAGATGAGGTTTTGGAAAGAACAGAAACGTCACTGTCCTAGCCAAAATATCTTCCCAGATTGTTTCAAGGCAGCTGCAAAATATTCCACTGGCTGAGTCTTATTTTAAAAGCAGTTACAGAGAAGATAAAAAGGAAAAGGTCAGTTTATCCAGCTGCGGGAACGTTTCTTTCAACAATTATTTGAAATTTGCTTTTTCAGCAAACAGCCCTCTAAAAGAAAAGGTATCTGTACTTGGGGAAGGCAGTCTTCTATCCTTTTCAAGGCAGTTGGGCCTTCTCAAGAAGTAGCAATAAGGAAACAATAAGACTGAAAATTGACAGCAACCTCCTGCAGACAGCCCACCAAGTATGACTGAACAAGCCATCGTGGTTACTTAATAAATCCTCATCTGGAAACAGATTTGGTTAAAAGTATACAGGTAGTCCTCAATTTTCAACAGTTTGTTTAGCGACCATTCAAAGTTACAACGGCAGTGAAAAAAGTGACGGATGACCATTTTTCATACTTGAACCGTTGCAGCATCCTCAGGGTCACATGATCAAAATTCAGACACTTGGCAACTGACTCGTATTTATGACGGTTGTCCTGGGGTCCTGTGATCTCTTTTTTGCAACCTTCTGACAAGCAAAGTCAATGGGGAAGCCCGACTCACTTTACATCTGTGTCACTCACTTAACAACTGCAGTGATTCAGTTCACAACTCTGGCAAGGAAGGTTGTTAAATGGGACAAAACCCACTGAACAAATGTCTCGCTTAGCAACTGAAATTTTGGGCTCAGCTGTGGTCGTAAGTTGAGGACCACGTCTTGAACTTTTTCAATCCTTCCAAGTGACGTCCAGGTCCATTTGTCCTTTGTTCCACCTTCGTCCTACCTTTCCACGTTCTCCCACAGATCTGACCCAACGCACCCAAATGGCTCTTCAGGTGGAACATACTTGGGATGTAAGCTGGACATCCTTAACCCATCGGAGAGCCGCTCAGAAAAAAACCCACAGAAATTATTTCCCCTTCACTACAGGAGCTTTTCGGAATGAGATGTCACCCTTGAATTTCTCAACGTGTTGCAGAGAATTTAGGAACAGCAGTACACCTTTCCGTGCATCAGGAAGCTGCCACATTTGGGCTGACTAGGACAGACAATCCAACCTTGTCAACTCTAAGACCTGTGGATTTCAACTCCCACAATTCTGGGAGTTGAAGTCCACAAGTCTTAAAGTTGACACGGTTAGACACTCTTTGGTTTAAACTCCTGAATATATATATCCACTTCCATTGGACAAGCAATCAAATGAAAATATATAAACATTAAATCCTTCCACCCTTAGAGAACAGTCTATTTCAGAAACCACTAGTATAAAAACTCTTCTATAGAATCTTCCATCCACTGCTGTAATAACCCAAGTCCTCTCTCAAAAGTAAAAGTGAAGTACACAACTTTCATATAACTTAACACAAAGTTCATCGCGGGCAATGCATACCCTTTAGAATACATGTGAGTAACATAAAGCTAAGATAACCAATATCCTATAGAATGTAAAGGCTCGCACCAAGCTCGGACAGACCCTAGTCGGGGGCCATCCTGAGCTGTAGAAACTCTAGGACAATCTAGAATTCAGGGTATCACTGGAGATCTAGAACTCAATCCACCATTGGAGCAAGATCTAAGACTGAACCTGCTGTTGAAAAGAGGGAACACTAATGAGTGTTGGTAGGAAAGATGCAATATCCTTTATGAAACTGTTAATTAAATATCCCACAGGGACTTTTCTCCATAATGACACCATGTAGAAATATTGGGTCTTCAGCCTCCCAGAATGAACAACCCAGCTTCCCAAAACCACAATGATTGGGAGTTTAGAAACACTAGCCTCAATCCATACGTAAGCAGCAGGATGGAGAAGTCAGATTTCAGAAGGAAAGGTCTACGTCAGGGGTCTTCAAACTTGGCCCTTTTATGATTTGTGGACTTCAACTCCCAGAATTCCTCAGCCAGCTACTTCTAGATTAATGAGGAACAAAGGAGCAGTGTCCATTTACTCATTGGCAAACTGTTTCACCTAGATTCCTCTAGCATACTCCATCCAGCGAGAGGAAATGGGGGGGGGGGAAGAAGACTAAAAGAGCCAGCTTTGGCATCAAAATCACAGCGAGAATGTGCAAAGCTGGAAAGCGAAGCAGCTGGGATGCCAAAGGGCTTTCATCTGAAAATTACACCCTGCCAATCTCCTCATGCCGTGAAACCCACGCTTAAAATTACATCCTTCACAGAACACGTTGCAAGTGGGTAAGCAGCGAGCCAGCCACAGCCAACTGGCAGCCAGGCAGATGCTTCAGGTACCGAAAGAAGAGAATATCTGTAGCTTGGGGGTGAACTGTGGGTCCTTGGTGCTCTTTGAGTTCTCTCTGAGGACCTGAAAAGCTTCAGGATGTAGAAATTTCACCGGGTGCTTGCAGAGGATGGCTCTGCAGGCATGGGGAAATGAAGACCAGCTCGGAACACCAAAGCACAGGGATTCCACACTGTAGGTCGGGAACCCCCAAAAGGCCACAAGCAACTTAAAAAGCAGAAAAATTGCATTTTTAAAAAATCGATCAGCCTTGCACATTCAGTGAGAACTCTCTCAACATTTCCGCTGACTTGGCTTAGCTTTGCAGTGAGGAAATACAGGACTGCAAATATACACACACACACCCTTTAATTATTAAAAGCAGCCGATGTATTTCTTGCCCAACTTTAATCTAAAAATGAATCTCTGATTTTATGCATAAGCGCTCTTGCAATGTCATCAATCGTTTCAGGGACTCAGCATGACAAATTGAAAGGATCACATCTGCTTCCCGCAACAGACAGCAACATCACTGGCTGAGGGCATGTATCCAAACATTTAACCTTATGGAAGTTATATCTCAACAGCACCGATGATGTCACCTAGTTTGGTAACGCAATATCTGCAAGAAAACAACCAGGCTCAGAGATCATCAAGGACCCCTTCATTTCAACCCTGAGCTACAAATGTATTCCCCTCTATGGGTCCCATAATTGTCTTCCTTAGAGTGGATTCGTTTATCCACAAGAGGAGTTCTTTCTTCTTGGTTTGGTGTTGCCTGGGGACTGTGAACCTCCCTCCCTTTGTTTATTGTGCTATGAAAACCCAGCCAACTGCAGTTTATTCGGTAACCATGATTCAGCAGGAAGCGCGAGGCCGGCCACAAACTCAGACTAGCCACTCCATCTCAATCTGCCTCCTGTCATCGCACAATTTTCATAGCTAAAATCGCAGACACCTGCCTTCTCCTCCCTTTGTTCATGAAACACATCCTGTAGAAACACCAGTCTGGGGAGACCAGTTCCTAAAATCCATGCCCCAAACAAGGATTCAGCCCAGGAGCTCACAATGCAATGAAAGAAGGAGTTTCTGAACATACACAGAGCACCGTCCACAGGAACAAGAACGTCTTCTCCACAATTGCACATCATTTGGCAGTAACCCCAAAACAAATTCACTACAAAAGAAAGGAGTGACTTTGTTACATACTTCTGCTTCCTCTGAGAGAATAACCTTTTCCAACTCCAAATTTGCATACAGGGTAAAAGAGGAGAAAAGGCCTGGCTCTGAGTTCACACCACACACTGGACTAAGCAAAAGTACAGTTGGATGCTATCTCTCGTTCACTGCTGTGGGAAATCCACATCTTCCCCATCAGGTTGTGTGAAGCACCCCACAGACTAAATTTCTGAAAAACTTTTTTTTTTACTTTAGTAAGGAAAACAAATACCTAACAAAGATACTACAGGTAATACTTGACTTACAACAGTTCATTAAGTGACCGTTTGAAGTTACTGCACAAACAGCAGTGAAAAAAGTGACTTTGTGACCATTTTTCAGACTAATGACCATAGCAGCATCCCCGTGGTCACGCGATCAAAATTTGAAGGCTTGGCAACTGACTCGTATTTATGAGGGGTTGCAGTGTCCCGGGGTCATGTCATCCCTTTTTGCGACCTTTTGATAAGCAAAGTCAACGGGGAAGATCCAGATCCATTTAACGACCGTCTTACTAACTTCACAACTGCAGTGATTCACCTAACGACTTGTGGCAAGAAAAGTCGTAAAATGGGGCAAGACCCAGTTAACAAATCTCTCACTCAGCAACAGAAATGTTGGGCTCAACTGTGGTCCTAAGTAGAGGATTACCTGTTAAGCTGGCTAGACCCCAAATTAGCCTTATTACCAGCATTTGGGGGAGTAAATAAGACTTGCTGCAATAAAAAAAAACCCTGAACATATTTTTGTTAGTGGCTGCTACGCATTTTATCATTAGTCACGGAAGATGGAATAATCTTTCAGGGCCGCCCTGGAGAAACCAGGATGAAAAACAGAAAAAGTCTCGCAGAGCTGAAGATGATTCTCCCACCATTCAATACCACTTTTTCTTGATGTGCCTATGAAACGTATCAATCTTTTTTTTCCCCCAAACAGACATAATGATCCTCCCAGAGGACAGTTCCAGGGAGAAAACTCCACAGTCCCAACTGGAAAAGGGGTCTCAAAGGGAAAGTTCTACGCAGGGCTTTTTTTGCCATAGAACGCTCAGAACGGAGTTCCGGCACCTTTTTTGGATAGAACCTCATAGGGTAGGCAAGGTGGGTTGTATGACATGTGTGAGTTCCGGCACCTTTTTCTTTTACAAAAAAAACACTGGTTCTACGGATCCCAAATAACAACCATCTTCGTTTCGTGAGGCGACACAGATCCCTTAGTTTTCAAACTTAGAAGAGCAGCCCCCCCGAAGCAAGACTGAAGGCCATTCGGCTCCAGTGGGGGAACCCCCCCCCCAAGCCCCTAAACCAGCCCCCGAGGCTTGCAAACCACGGCTTAGGGCTCGGCGCGGCTGTCTCAAGCCCGTCACACTCGCGCCTTAATCCCCCCCCCAATCCTGGCGTTGCTGGTGGTGCAGAAAGACCCGGACGTTTCGCTTTTTGCAGCCCACCGCCCCAAAACGCTTTGCAACTCTCCCCTGCCCTGCGCTCCGCGGGCGAGACGAGCGACTTAACCCAAATTCGATTAGGAAATAAACATCATATCAAACCCGCAGGAGGAGGAGGAGGAGGAGGAGGAGGAGGAGAGAAAGTCCCCCCCCAAACGGCCTCGGGGCAAGCTCCGGCCGCCTCCCCGGAACCGAGCCCCCTCCGCAAGGCTCGGGCTCCGGCGCGCAACGTCCTTAGCCAGCCAGCGTGGCCCAGGAAAATGGGAGCTGCAAGCCAGACCCCGCCGGGGAGGGAGGGAGCGCCGGAGGGGAGAAAGCGGGGGTCGTAGCGCGTTCCTGCGGGGCGGGGGTCGCCTCCTCCGCGGCTTCTCCCCCACCCGGAGGGGGTCCGGGCCGAGTCCCCGGCTGGCTGCCCCTATAACCCCCTCGGGGGAAGCGCAGGAGCCCGGCGCCCGCGAGCGCCACCAGCTCCCGGGAGCGCCCGAAAAGCAGGGGCTTCGCGCCGCCGCCGGCTCGGCCCGGGACCCCCACCCAACCCACCCCGGGACCCCTACTTACATGGCTGCAAAGGGTCGCCGGAGCTCCGCGGTCAGTCCCCAGGCCGAGGCCGCTGCGCTCACCGTCGGCCAGCCGCCCACCCAGCGATCCAGCCGGGGAGGAGCCGGCGCCGGAGGAAGCGTTGGGAGAGCGAGCGGCCGAGCGGGGTGGAGCTTTCCCCCCGGGCGGGGTTTTCTGGGCACTAAGCGGGCTGGGGGGGGGGGGGGAAATGTCCTGCGTGGCGCCTGCTGGGGGAAAAGGGGGTCCCGAGCGTGTCGTGGAGGGGAAGGGGGTCTTCTCGCGGCTCCGGCCGAGGACGCAGGTCGTGGGCCCGGAGGGCGCAAGGCGAGGGTCCGAAGGCGCGCGTGGGACGCGCGACTTGGGTGAGGTGGCATGGTGACTTCCACCAACCTGCTTTCTTCCCAGAATGAAAGTTATTGCAGCTGCAGCTAGCGAAATAATAATAATAATAATAATAATAATTATTATTATTATTATTATTATTATTATTATTAATGAAACTTATTTATTAAACAATTAATCAGTTTTTGTTTACTAAACAATCAGTTTTTGTTTACTAAACAATCAGTGGGAACGACTTGCCTCCAGAAGTTGTGGGCATTCCCATCACTGGAGGTTTTTCAGAAGAAACTGGACAGCCGTTTGGGTCTCCTGCTTGAGCAGGGGGTTGGACTAGAAGACCTCAAGATCCCTTCCAACCCTGTTATTCTATACTCTGTAGCTCTGCCAACACTCCACGGCTGTTGGGTGGCTCACAACAGTCAAAGAAATTGCAATACCTTTGGCTGAGATTGGCCATCATTCCACGTCTTCATCCCTACTGAGGCTGGTGGAAAGAAAATTGCCAGTCTAGGCTTACAGCTAGAATGCAGTATCCTCCAACTGCTGTCATTAATAATGGGGGTGGTGGTGGCAGGAAGCTGACTGAGATTCCTAGCTCTACTTTTTTTAAAAAAAAGGATGCCTCAGTTTCCAATCTGGTTGTGTCTTTCAACTGAATTTGTTTTCCCTAGGGGCAGAAGAAGGATCCCCAAGAAATCACTGCAAAGGTCTCTACAATCCAAGCGGGCAAGGTTTATTTCAAGCTGACATTAAGCCTTACCCCCCCCACACTTTTCTATTGTCGGGAGAGGTGCAAGATACAAAACAAGACATTCAGTGATCTGCCTGTCGTAAACTAGAAAAAGCTGAAGAAATCAATTCGTGCCATCATTTCCCCCCTTGCCCCCCAAAAAAACACTTAAGGGGGGGGAAACATTTCTGTTGATGCAGTCAAGAAAAGAGGGATGCTGTCCTAACCAGAACAAGCGACAAGCAATCTGCAGGCCAAACAGAATTATAAAAGAAGACATGAGGACATATTGTCAAAACTCTGCAGTTTTGATTTAGCTGCCTTCAAGGAGAAGCTGTAGCTTTGGGCCTTGTTATTCTCTGGAAGCAGAAATTCTTTTTCCGAAGGAGAGCTGACTTCCGCTGCCCACTCTCTTCTCCAGAACCCAGCTCCTCTTTCTGAGTCCTCTTGTTATTCTCCAGCCCTCTCCTTCATTCCCATTCCCGTAACAGGGTGAGTCACACTTGCTTTCTCCTTCTCCCTTAAGTTCCCCCCCCACTTCTTGAATGCTGTGCAGCATCCAGCAAATGAGGTATTTCCACAAGAAAGCCTTGATGATTTTGTAGAATGCTGCATCGTTCTGTCCTTTATTTAGAACTGTCATCCCACTTAAGAGTCACTTTCTTGTCAACCGGTCACGTGGATTCCTTCCGCGTCATGCCAACTCGGTTTCGTTCCGTATACACCGAGATCGTTAAATCCTGAGCAACGGCCGTGGCTTAGAACCAAAATTATCAGTTGGTATGAAGAACATAGAGAGGTGCAGATAATCCTTGACTTCTGATCTTGACTGAGCCCCCAAACCAACGTCCATTGCTAAGTGAATTTTACGACCTTTCTTGCCACAGTTGCTAAGGGAATCACTGCGGTTGTTAAGTTAGCAATGTGGTTGTTAAGTGAATCGGGCTTCTCGCAAAATGGGACCGCATGACCTTGGGAGACAGCAAAGGCCATAAATATGAATCAGTTGCCCAGCATCTAAATTTTGATCACGTGACCATGGGGATGCAGCAATGGTCGTTAAGCGTGAAAAAACAGTCGTAAGTCACTTTTTGCAGTGCCGTCGTAACTTTGAACACTGAAAGTTGAGGACTGTCTGAACTCTATGGCTCAGTAGGTAATAACATTTGGTTGATTTTCCTCTGGCCCCAGAAGCTCAAACAAGACAGATTTTGGCTAGCAAATGAATGGAAGATTACCGGGCACTACCAAGGCTTTGGAATAAAGTGGGAAACCAAAAGACATTCTGGAAGAAGCCTATATAAATTTGTTGAATGAGCAGATCAATGCATAAAAAAGGCACTTATTTAAACCACCTCTACACTGTTAAGGGACGTGGTGGCTCAGTGGGTTAGGACGCTGAGCTTGTTGATCAGAAGGTCGGCAGTTTGGCGGGTCGAATCCCGAGTGCTGCGCGTCCCAGCTTCTGCCAACCTAGCAGTTCGAAAGCACGTAAAAAATGCAAGTAGAAAAATAGGGACCACTCCGGTGGGAAGGTAACAGCGTTCCGTGCGCCTTTGGCGTCTAGTCATGCCAGCCACATGACCACGGAGACGTCCTCGGACAAGCGCTGGCTCTTCAGCTTTGAAACAGAGATGAGCACCGGCCCCTAGAGTCGGAAACGACTAGCACGCAAGTGCGGGGGAACCTTTACCTTTACCTTTACTACACTGTTGCCAACCCCCCCCCCCTACATTCCAAGTAATCCTTGAGACTCTAGCCGAATTCAAAGGTACCTTGACCAATATGTTAATAAACCAGTGGCTGGGTTCACATATCACGCTTAGCCATCGTATGATTGGCTTGTTGTACAGTATTGTCTGAATCCAATTGTAGGTTGTTTAATGAACCACACGCAAACTGGCTTAGCACGGTGCCCAGACTTTGCACCACAGTTCAGAGACCCCTCCCATCAGGCCTGTGGGCTTTATGGTACTGCCTTTAAAATGTTTGAGAAAAGCTGGGGCGAAACCGTAAGGCCGTTGCTATTAAACGTCTAAACTGCCACAATCAAGCCACTCAGGAATGTACAAAGAGTAATTAGAAAATATGCAAACATAAAGTAACCACAGTACAGTAATAAAACTTCAGAAAATAAATATAGTAACTTAGAGCAAGAAAATCACGTACATGGTGTTCCCTCAATAAATTAGATTTGCAAAGCTGTCTGGGAGAACAAAAATTTACAATAACATGATTGAGGCCAGCAAAATTATGCATGGTGGAGATAAAATGGACAGGAAGAAACTATTTGTCCCACCCCAAAATACTAGAATAGGGATCATCCAATGAAATTGAATCCTGGAAGAATCCAGACAGATATACGATGTACAGGTAATCTTCAACTTATGACCAGTCACTTAGTAACTGTTCAAAGTTACGACGGACCCTGAAAAAGGGATTTAAAACCCAGATTCAAAGTCCTCCTGGCCACTCCCCCTTCTGCGATCATGTGACCACATTTTTGGCACTCGGCAACCAGCCCACATTTATTGCAATGTTTTTTTTTACTGGAAACCGGCATGTATTTCAGGTTTTCAGCCAAAAAATGCATCATGGCGAACAATGTGTTCACTTAACAACCACCACCTTCACTTAATAACTGCTGCAAAAAGGTTGTAAAATCAGGCACGGGCATGTGGTGGCCAGCTTTACGACCGTGGCAACTTACTACTGAAATTGCCAGCTCAGTTAAAGCCGTAAGTTGATGAGTAGCTGTAACCGAATTCTGTCTGCGGTGTATCTTGGCTGGCTTCAAGAAAAAGTAGATTACTTCATGGAAGAGGCTCTGCCTTGGAGATTTTTTTTCTTTTCTTTTTTTGCAACAGAGGCTTCCAAGTCTAAGATAGTCCATTCCAGCAACTTAACAGGATCAAGAGATTGATTGTCTCAGCCAGGTGTGCCCGGCTAGGTTGCTCCTTCTGGACTGCCTCTTCTCCTTTGAAGTCTGCTCAGAAGACTTGGCAGATGTTAGGATTGCAGCCATTCTCCAGAAAATAAGAATTGAAGAAAAGCACTCTATCAGCCAAGGGGTCTGACTGCTAGCCCTCTCTACATCTTAGGTATGAATGTCAAACTCGCCGTGTCATGTGACGTGTCGTGACATATTGCAACTGTTTTTTTGCATTGCCAGAGCTGGGGTGGGTGCGGTCCCTGTATGATGCAACTGGCCCGTGGGCCAGCAGTTTGACACCCCTGACCTAAGTCATGCCAGGAGAACACCAGATCCATTTCTCTAGATTGCCATCATATTTTAAAGGTAGGATTCAGGTATTTAAAATGCTGGGTGTAAGGGGAAGAGTCTGCTGTTATGATTTCTGTTTGTACCCCACCTGTCATTTAAGCATACTCTACTCCTTGGGAAGTCAGCCATTCTTCCTCTGAAGTGGACTATGTGCTCCCTAACTAGGTTGCCAGGTTTTGGACTCTCCTTCAAGATCTTTGCCCCAAGTCCTACTTTGATGGCACAGCATTCGGAGACATGTGTTTGCTAGCAAATCTCAGCTTGCTCAAATGTTTGGGATGTGTGTGTATGTGTGTGTGTGTGCGTGTGCGCACGTGCTGTATGTTTTATAGGACTCCTCTGATGTAAGGGACAAAAACAGCTGGGCTCACCATTTTGCCACCAGTTGCTGAGTCAGCTGCTTCCTCAGTTGATGAGTGTTGCCTTGTGCTGCATGGAGGGGGCACATAAGTATGCAGGCTCCTTAGCTTGGCTCATGAAGCCCCAGTGGGCTTTGTTTTATATAATAATAATAATAATAATAATAATAATAATAATAATAATAATAATAATAATAAGAAGAAGAAGAAGAAGAAGAAGAAGAAGAAGAAGTAGTAGTAGTAGTAGTAGTAGTGGTGGTTGGAAGGAACCTTAAAGGTCATCTAGTCCAACCCTCTGCTCAGTCAGGAAACCCTATATCATTTCAGACAAATGGCCATCCAGTCTCTTCTCAAAAACTTCCAGTGTTGGAGCATTCACAGCTTCTAGAGGCAGGTTGTTCCACTGGTTAATTGTTCTAACTGTCAGGAAGTTTCTCCTTAGTTCTAGGTTGCTTCTCTCCTTGATTAATTTCCATCCGTTGCTTCTGACATAAATTATACTGGTAGTCCTCCGCTTACAATCATTCACTTAATGACTGCTCAAAGTTACAGCGGCACTGGAAAAAGTGACTTATGACCATTTTTCACACTTACGAGCATTGCAGCATCCCCCGTGGTCACATGATCAAAATCCAGCATGTATTTGTGAGGGCTGAGGGGTCCTGGGGTCCTGGGATTCCCCTTTTGCGACTTTCTGGCAAGCGAAGTCAGTGGGGAAACAACTGTGTTACCAACTGTGGTGATTCGCCTGACAACTGGGGCCAGAAAGGCTGTAAAATGGGGCAGAACTCTCTTAACAACTGTTTCGCTTAGCAATAGAAATTTTGGGCTCAATTGTGGTCGTAAGTAGAGGAGTATCTGTAACTTCCGGCCTTTCTATAAACCCAAACTAAGCAGGTTGTGGGAAGCTAACTTTATAGCGAAGGAGAATTATAATATTCACGAGTGACTTTTTGGAATTCTATATGCATCTACGCAGGCTGGGTTTCCATCATTTGCTATAGCAAATGTTCTCCTGTTTGAGGATTAATATACCGAGCAAATGCAGAACTGGTCCACGGTTTGGAGTTTAATATATGGCGTGAAGGCCACCAGGTTTACTTTATTCTGTAAACTGTGGTTAAGTAAAGCACGGTTTCGCGTGAGTTGGGAAAACCCAGGCCTAGAACTGCACATGCCGTTAGCCATATATGGATTCTGTCTTTGTGCACACTTATCTGTATTGAACGGTTCCCTAAGAAACAGCACTGTGCAAAATACAACAGCCTGCAAATCCAAGTGTGGGTAGAGAGTTGCGAAGGTGTGCCAACACAGGCATGTAATCACCTGGGGTGTTTCAGAGGGCATCTGGGTGAATTTACAGCTTGAGGAATGTGCTGTTGTGCAGCCAAGAGGGAACACATTCCGGTTCCCAGCAGGATTTGGTATGAATAACTTGGGAGGGAAAACAAAATGAGATTTTTGTCAGATGGAGTACTTATTAGAGCTGGCTGAGGAATACTGGGGGTTGAAGTCCACAAGTCTTAAAAGTTGCCAAGGTTGAGGACCCCTGTATTAGAGAAGTACTGGCCATCCAATATGATTAAAACAAAATGCTGGGAACGGAAATTTCTATTATTTACTTATTTCTTACATTTGAATTTTTTTTCTTTCCTCTAAGACAGTGTGTACAGAGAAGAGCAACAAAGATGATTGGGGGACTGGAGGCTAAAACATATAGGGAACGGTTGCTGGAATTGGGTATGTGTAGTTTAATGAAGAGAAGGGTGAGGGGTGACATGATAGCAGTGTTCCAATATCTCAGGGGCCGCCACAAAGAAGAGGGAGTCAAGCTATTCTCCAAAGCACCTGAAAGCAGGACAAGAAGCAACGGATAGAAACTAGTCAAGGAGAGAAGCAACCTAGAGCTAAGGAGAAACTTCCTGACAGTTAGAACAATTAACCAGTGGAACAACCTGCCTCCAGAAGCTGTGAATACTCCAACACTGGAAGTTTTTAAGAAGAGACTGGCCAGCTACTTGTCTGAAATGGTATAGGGTTTCCTGCCTGAGCAGGGGGTTGGACTAGATGACCTCCAAGGTCCCTTCCAACTACTTCTTCTTCTTCTTCTTCTTCTTCTTCTTCTTCTTCTTCTTCTTCTTCTTCTTCTTCTTCTTCTTCTTATTATTATTATTATTATTATTATTATTATTACTATTACTATTACTATTACTATTACTATTACTATTTACGGTTGATTTGAGTTTGCCTAACGGACCAAGCAACAAAGCATGGCTCAGAAGCCACCATGGCTGGGCTCACAGGAAACATTTGAGTGAAAAACAAAGTAAGTGATATCAATTACAGCATGGCAGCCATCCCAAGCAGAAATATTAATAAAATGGGTTTTACTTTCACGCCGTTTGTTTGATCTGTTGAATTTTCCATCCAGCATAAATCTGGCCTTTTCTCTTTTTAGGTTCCTTGATTGCTAAGCACACCCCAATGCAACTCAAGTATTGCCTAAGGACAAAATTGTTTGCTTCCTCTTTTGCTTGCAAGAAGCACTTTGTAACAATCTGGGGTGATGTTAATTGATAAGTAGCTACATTGGGGCAAACACCCGAAAGGTAACTTTGTAAGGTTATCTTTCTGGGGTGGCTTGGATGAGTTTTAACCTCATTCTGATTCTCACGTTTTCATTTTAAGTTTCATTTCTAAAGGTTGGTTATTTACCCATTTACCCGGTTTTAGAAGCCCACCCAATACAGCCACAGATGAGTAAACCCTCCTTTACATTAATATGTTAGCTAATATATGGGCAGTGCTCAACTTATAACAGTCCATTTAATGAGCGTTCGAACCCAACCACACTGAAAAGTGTAACTTATGACCGTTTTTCACACTTATGACCGTTGCTGCATCCCCACAGTCATGTGAACAAAATTTGGATGCTTGGCATCCGACTCGCATTTGTGACGGTTGCAGTATCCCAGGGTCGTGTGATCCCCTTTTGCGACCTTCGGACAAGCAAAGTCAATGGAGGATCCAGATTCACTGTACTGTGTGAATGCATAACATTGTGTAGATTGAGCAAACCCTGATTCCATTAACTATAGGGAACTGAGATATCCAACAACAGCCACAGAGATATCTCCATATTGTTGATTAACCTTGGGCAGTTATAAGCTGGATGTTACTTTTAACCTGTTGGTGACTCTGGTCCCGTCCTTCTGTTTGCAATTTACTCTGATAAAAGTGCTTTTCCAAAGCCACTTTATCATCCAGTGACTTATTTAATCACATGCTTGTTCTCTGTCTTTCCTGCTAGAGACACGCTTCCTTTTGGAGCAGAGTTTTATTTATATCCTGCCCTTGGCACATACAGAGGCCTTATCTGCAAAAAGAGGGCGGATAACCTCAAGCAGCCATGAATGGGCTCTGAAGGACACTTTCGCCAACCCTGTTAAGCCCGATTGTGGCTGTGTCTGACCTTTTCAACTCTCCATCCATGCTTAGCTTCAACTATGTTCGGCCATGCAGATGGTTTATACCAGGGCTCCTCGAACGTGGCCACTTTAAGACTTGTGGACTTCAATTCCCAGAACTCCCCAGCCAGCCATTGAAGTCCACAAGTCTTAAAGTAGCCACGTTTGAGGAGCCCTGGTTTATACGCTAACGTGACTGGGTTCAAATGACAGGCCCCAAACAGCACACTTGCTCCAGAGCAGTATCCAGCACAGAACCCAGTCCAACCAATTTGTTTTCCTGCCTCTACTGATGATTTGGTAGATCTGTGGTCCCCAATCTTTGTAGCTTGGCGACTTGGCTGGGGTGGGGGAGGGAGAGAGGGGAACTGGGCTGCACAAGCAGTGGGCCGGCACGCACATGCAGGCATGCGCAGCTCGATTTGTGCGTGTGTGCCAGCCCACCGCTCGCACAAGTAGAGCTATGGGTGCCCTCTGGCCTGCCACTTGCAGGGCCTGATTCCAAATAAGTCACAGCCCGGTAGTTGGCTGTGGCCCGGCGGGGGGGGGGGGGCAGGGGTTGCGGACCCTGCGGTACATCATGCAGTTGCAATATTGACTCATAATCTGTACAACTCGACTGTTTCTCTTAGAGCAGAGGTCCGCAATCTTTTGGGGACCAGGGACCGGTTTTGTGGAGAGAGGTTTTTCTGCAGACCAGAAGGGGACGTGGTTTCATGTGTTGCCTGCATCCCACAAATGGGGTTTGCATGGACCGGTTGCTGGCATGCTGCGGGCCTGGTGCCGGTCAATGGACCAGGCATTCGGGACCCCTGTCTTAGAGGTTAAGATGGACCCACCTGAACATGTCCAGAGTTATCCTCCACAATTTAGATACTGTTCTGGTCTCTGACTTACAACCTTTCATTTAGTGACCAAAGTTACAACTGTACTAAAAAAAGGGACTTATGACCGTCTTTCACACTTAAGATCATTACGGCACGGCAGGATCCCCATGGTTACAAAATTTGGGCACTTGACAACTGGCATGTATTTATGATGGTTTTATTTTATTTTTTATTTTTATTTTAATTCCATTTATATCCCGCCCTTCTCCGAAGACTCAGGGCGGCTTACAAGCTTAGCAGTAGCCTTCATTCTATGTATATGCCTGCTTATTAGGGCTTTCACACCCCCCCCAAGCGGCATTATTACAAAGTCAGCTTAATTGCCCCCAACAATCTGGGTCCTCCTTTTACCTACCTCGGAAGGATGGAAGGCTGAGTCAACCTTGATCCAGGTGGGATGCGAACCTGCACTAATTGCAGGCAGCTGGTGTTACTTAAGGAGGCATTAGCCCACTGCTCCACCAAGGTTGCAGTGTCCTGGGTCACGAGATCACCTGTTGCGACCCTCTTGACAAGCAAAGTCAATGATTCACTTAACAATCGGGTTACTAAACAACTGCAAGGATTCACTTAACTGTGGCAAGAAAAGTCATAAAATGCAGCAAAATTCACACAACTGTCTTGTTTAGAAATGTTGGGTTCAGTCGTGGTCATAAGTCGAGAGGTCTACCTGTGTGGGGGATAAAAAAAAGAGTGGGGAAAACTGTGACCCCCAAACTCCGTTGAAGAAGACTTTGCAATCCCTTTTCCAGGCTCTCGTTTTTCCTTCAATGAATAAGTGTAGCCATAAGTTACATTTAGGCAATATATTAAGTTAAAATAGGGTTTGCTAATTGGTGAAACAGCACAGTTGTACAAATTGGGGCAACTGGGTTAATTCAATAAACCAACAGCTTAAAAAACCCAGGAAAACATTCTTCACAAGAACAGGGTATGTCTGGATGAGGCAGAGGCTTGAACAACATTTCTAACAAGGCTGCCAATTGGGCTTTTGCAGCAAAAAAATGATTTTTTACCTCCATTAAAGTGGGGGGAAAAATCTATTGTAATAGAAGCTTTTCTAAGAAAAAACACCATTAGGAAATCAGCTGTCAGTGTTTCTCTTGAAGTTGCTGCCATCTGCTGATTTCTAACAGTATTATTTTACTGACATCAATATATATTTTTTAATAAACAACGTAGTAGCATTTAATAAAATGGATGCTGGTGTACAAAACATGTCTTTTAATAACTCTGCTAGAGTTCAAGAAGTTAGAATCATTTTAAGCACGTCCACATTTCCTCAAGTTAATTGCACAAGCTGTGCAATTAATTTGTAGAAATAGAATTGCACAATTAATTGATTGTATGCAACTGATGCAAAGTATTTTATTATTTTCTTGCAGCAAGGAACACTTCCCATGATATGGTGGAACAATAAGTCCCAGAATTAGATTTAGATCAAGTATCTATTACCAAGCAGCTCTATTTAGTAGTCCATTAAAAGATATAAAATTGCCAAAACAATTATGATTCAGAACATGGTATTAATGTAATTTATAAATAAATGCTTTGATGGATTGATTTTAGAGATGACTAAGATATCTGTGATGCTTCATTCCGGTATGTTTTATACTTTCCAGGTTATGGGGCTCACGTACTAGAGGGCATAAAATCTAGGCCAGAACTTATGTATTTATTTGCATTTGTTTAGCTATCCCTCCCCTCCCTAACAGCCTTAGGCTCCAGGAAAACAAGGATAACTCAAAAAGAAATGGAAACAGTAAACATAGATCACAGGTGCCCCAGTAGCACACTTGTGCAGCTCACTCTCCAACAGCAAGCGAGGATGTGTCAGTGTGCCTCAATAAGGGAGTGTTTCTTTGCACAAGGCTTGGGGCAAAATGTTGCCTGAATCACAGAACAATCAGCAACTCGATGCCCGCTGGCTATTGGGCCCCAATAACCCTCTGGCTGTCCGGAAAAGTGGGTGGGACTCTCTGGCTATGTGTTCTGTTCATGAGGACTGTTCACTCTGAAGTCAAGCAGCAGACTTATATACCATTTCACAGTGCTTTACATACTCTCTAAGCAGTTTACAGAGTCAGCATATTGTCCCGAAGAATCTGGGGTCCTCATTTTACCAACCTCGGAAGGACGGAAAGCTGAGTCCACCTCGAGCCAGTCAGGATCGAACTCCCGGCAGTGGGCAGAGTTAGCCTGCAATACTGCATTCTAACCACCATGCCACCACTAATCGTAGGGCTAAAAGGGACCTCCGAAGTCTTCTAACTGAACCCCCTGCTCCGAGCAGAAGCTTTATAAATCCCAATCAAATGGTTCTCCAGTCTGTTTTTGAAAACCTCCAATGACGGAGGACCCACAAGCCCGGGAGGCAAAGTGTTCCACGGATTAATTGTTCTCTCTGCCGGGGAATTTCTCCTTAGTTTTAGGCTGGATCTTTCTTTAAGAAGCCTCCACCCATGACTTCCCGCCCTGCCCTCAGGTGCTTTGGAGAATGAATCAATAGGCTTTAGGTGAGTCAGCGGTGCTATTTCTGATTGGGGTTAAAACAGCCAAGATTTTGTAACCTCTAAGCTGCCATTGCAGCTTAGCTGGTCTGTGGCATCTGCCGATTGTTATTCTGGACATGCTAGCCGTAGTAGGAGGGTTGGGCTCAGAGGCACTTGGAGTCCTCCAGGCAGCAGGGCAGGGCAGAGTTAATTTCTGAAAGGATGAGGAATTTGTTATTTGCTGAGCCGTTTCCTTTCAGCTAACAACAATAAATCAGCCCACAAGGAGGGACCCACGTGGGATCGGGGATGGCTGACCCAGGGCAGGCCAAAAGGAAGCTTCTTGCATTATCAGCCTTTCACATTTGGTCTCCTTGGCAAGCTGAGCTTCTGCAACGGCTGCAGGAATCAAGATGTGCTTCCTTCCAAACAAGGGCAGCTCTCCCCAAGGCCCGTCTCTGCCATGGCAACCATCTCTTCTCTATCCAACACCCCCCTCCTTCCCCCCTTCTTTCCATGCACAGATGCTCTTAGGGCAGGATGCCAGATGGACACAGGTTCTCACACACACTCCCAGAAAAGCTGCTTGCACAGCTATTTACCTCTGAATGGCGGGACCCAGACCATTAGAGATTCAAGGCACTCAGCAGGTTGAGCAAAGCATGCGTGTGTGTGTGGGGGGGGGGGTGTCACTGCAGGGTTGGTGTACCACATTCCTCAGGGTTGTTGGTCTGGGGATAAACTTGGGGGAAACTCCCATCTATGTTGCCAGTAAGGCCATTAATTCCGTGACAGCAGTATTGGGCACAACACAACTGAGTTTTAAGAGGATGAATTGCAATATAAAAGAGAACTTTACGGCTCATGGGATGTTTTCAGAAATGTCCCTGCACTGATCTTGGGTTCTCCTAAGATATAAACTTACATGAATCAGAGTTGGGAGACCTGTGGTAGTATTCCGATGTCCAGAGAACCCATTATCCTTGAGTTACCCATGCTCATATACTAAGATCTGATTTGGTTTTATTGAATTAACTACAATTGGCTGAGTTTGTTTGACGCAGCACACTAAACCAAACTCAACAGCCCACACTATAGCTCCCTATGTTGTGTGTGAAGTTCATTCTAGTCTATCTTGGCCTACAACCTTCTGCCTTCCCAACAGCATCCACCAAATTGTCTGCTAAATGCAGAAAGTGGGAATAAGAATCCAGCATGTGCAGGTGCCAAACTCAGGAAGATTGCTTTGTGGAGCACCTGCCAAACTAAGGGGGGAAAAAAACCCTACTTCAGTGTACCAATATTAATGTACATACTTTCTTGCAAGCCAGGATTCTAGTTTTGCCCATCATCACTTTTTTCTTTTTTCTTTTTTTAAAGCTAAACCCAGCAGGTCCCACTGGCTTTAAATCTTATGGCTCAGTTTTCATAACGTCGACTGTGTGTCTGACCAGTTGTAACATTTTCAGTCCCCAAATGCGTCCCACAACCTAAGGTCAGCCAATAGACACTCGGGTCCAAAGGTTGGATAATCTATAGCAGAAAAAAGGAAAAACCCCACATACACCAAAATATAAGATAAAGAGGGAGAAAAACGGATCCTGGATGGATTGTTCTCAGGTGCACTAATCCTTGCTGATAGCTTAGAGGAACGCAGTGTTTCGCAGTGTAACAACCTAGGTCTGGTGGGACTAGAGCCCCTATTTCATAGCCCCAGGGAGTGTTGGGTGTCCCCTCAAAGATAAGCAAAGGCTGCTTTACAAGGAAGACACGGGGCAGGTCTGATAAACAAGACTTCAGATTCAGAAATGACCAATCTGCACGCCACACTAGAGAAGCAATTATAGAACTAGGTTCCAGTGAACATCAACGTAGGCTATAGCACATCTGTCCAGCTTATCTCCAGTTTTCCTATCCCGTTCCGGTCTTCCTCTACAAACTCTGGATGGAAGTCCGCTGGGAAGCCTGGTTCTATAATCCAGCATTTCAGACATTTAGTTTGCTCTTCCCAAAGGGACCTTTAAATCTAAGTACTCACCAATCCCGGGGACTTTCTCCAGAGGTTGAAAATCCAATTTATTCTTGAGTTCAGTTAGGGCTTGGCTGACCAGTACGTAAGTCTTCTTTCCTGGTCTGGATGTCTTCGCCGTGCATTCCTTTCCCTCTGATTAAAACGGGGCAAGCTGAAAGAATTTCCTTTCACGCTGGACACCGCTGATCTGCCTCTTGCACTTGAACGCTCCACCTTCCACTGAAGCATTTCAGTTTCAATCACATAAAAAGAAGGGGAAAAAAAAGCAGAGGGGTATTTCCTGGTAAGAACAGGCATCCAAATACCACACAGTGCTACAATCTGTAGCATCACTTACGCCCTTATTCCATTGCACAACAATTAAACATGATGTTGCACTATTGTATCCTGGGGGAAAAAAACCTTCTTGCATTATTCATATATTTTCTTGTCCTGTTTCCATCCCCAAAGTAATATATTTGTTTAATGGATTTAATGGACGAATGCTGTGTGCGTGCTTCAAAAATGATTCAGTAAAAGCAGCACACACCTCTCTGCATTACTGCAGTTCATTAAAGCAGCCATCTCCTATTTCAGGCTTCGGTTTGATGACTTAATCATCCTACTAACCTCAAAGCATTTGCATCTATGAAGAGCAATGAGATATTCTGCTGGAATGGGATCCTAAGTACAAATAGATTATATATATTGTGATCAAAGCACATGCAACACAATCAACCTGTATCGATTATAAAAACATAAATGAATGGAAAGTGTGTGCAAGGGGGAGGGAGATTCTATTTTCATTTGTGCAGAGTGATTATGGAGGTCAAGAGAACAGGAGAAAGAATTCTTTGATTGTTGATACAGCCATTAGAAGGCCTTTTAGACAATTAGAAGAAGACAACAAGCAGATGAGGAAGTGGGAAGCGGCATCTGGAATGTACGACTATTAGTCAACTGCCAGGACCATAAGCCATGACCACGGAGAAGTAATCTGGTGCCTGAAGCAGCCCAACCAATGACTTCATAGATCAACAATGACAGGGAAAAAAAACTTGAATCACTTCCTTAGAATTGGATGGAGAGAATTGGCATATTTGGGATTCATCAACTTATGGACAGCATCAATTGTCCCAATTATTTCTAGCAGGGTTTTCATGGAGAGCTCTGGCAGCTTTCTATCCAAGGCCAAGCAGAAGATGGTTGGGTGCTGCTGGTGGGTAGGTGTGTGTGGGATAACGGTAGATGGCAGATGACTCTGGATCTTCCCACTCCCTTCAGCCAGTCCCAGAGAAGAAGAAGATGGCATGAATTCTTTGAATGAGGGGATTATTTCTTGACTTCTTCTAGAGGTCTTGATTTGCCTCTTCATCAAGAAGTCCTTGGTGAATCCTAGAGTATTGGATAATTTTCATCCAGTGTCTAACCTCCACTTTTGGGAGAAGGTGGTGGAGAAGACGGTTGTCCAACAGCATCAGAGGACCTTGGGTGAAGTGAAGCATGTGGATCCATTTCCATCAAGATTCTGACCCATGGATGGGGTAGAAACAACACTGGTTGTGCTTTGGATGATCTCTGGTCAGGATGGGATGGGGCTTGTGCATCCATCCTTGCCCTTACTTGACCTCTCTGCATAGAACTTTTAAACAGGTACATGTTTCTATGAATATATGTCTGTGTTTTTGAGGGGTGGGTGGTTTCTTTTCTTGCATTTAATCTATGAAAGTTCTCTCTATGTGCATAATTTCTACAGTTCTGAATTGCTAAAGGCTTGCCTTGTTCTGTTCTGTATCAATTTATACATAGAGAATTAAGAGGAACCTTTAGCTGAGCTCCACCATGATCAATGGCTTGGTCAATGATGGTAAAGGAACATATCATTGTCCACGTTGCGGAGCTCTTACTGAACATTCCTAAATTCTCTTTATCGTCCTTCTCACCTCTGTTTCTTTTTCTGGAAACTGTGATATATGTTGCCGAACTGTTTATGGGTGATTTTTTTAAGCTGTTGGTTGTATTTGGGCAACATGTTTACTTGTTCTTTGCTTCTTCATGACTACATAAACAGGTTTTCTGCATTTACACATCATACCAAATTATTATTTGGTATAACTAACTACACCCATAAGAAAGGCTGAGCGCCAAAGAATTGAGGCCTTTGAACTCTGGTGCTGGAGAAGACTCCTGCAAGTCCCTTGGACTGCAAGGCGATCAAATCAGTCAGTTTTAGAGGAGATCAATCCTGACTGCTCTTTAGAAGGCCAGATCCTGAAGTTGAAACTCAGATCCTTTGGCCACCTAATGAGAAGGAAGGACTCACTGGAGAAGAGCCTAATGCTGGGAAAGGTGGAGGGCAAGAGAAGGGGACAACAGAGAATGAGCTGGCTGGATGGAGTCACTGAAGCAGGAGGCCTGAGCTTAAATGGACTCCAGAAGATGGTAGAGGACAGGAAGGCCTGGAGGAATGTTGTCCATGGGGTCACGATGGGTCGGACACGGCTTTGCACTAACAACAACAATAACAACAACTACACAGGTTGAGTTTGCATAATACAGTTAGCTACTTACTGGTTCACGTGCCATACACGTCCAGCCCTTTTGTTTTAATATTGTTGTAAACTGCCCTGGGAAATTCAGCAAGCTAGGGGGGGAAAAAGAGAAAATAATAGCCACAAATATCCAGTGATGGGGAAGGAGCTCCATCTATTGCTTGGTGGCTGCCCTATAAACACAAAGACCGTTTTAGGAAGCAAAGCAGTTATTACGTTCTTATTCTATTCTATGGAAATGTTTGGGAACAGTAGAAGAGTAATTAATTGAAACACTGTGCCAGGAGGGACCAAACAATTCCAAAAGATTATGGCATTGATTTCTGCAAATGAATAGACATTTTTGTTCCGGTAGAGAAGGCTGAGTTTTCTCCATCTTGGTTCATGGAGAGAAAAAGAAGTGCAAAATGTACAATTGTCTAAATGCTTCCTTAGGACCCCTAATAACAAGATTTATAGTAGTTTTATTCACTAATCATTAGAGAAGGAAGGAAGGAAGGAAGGAAGGAAGGAAGGAAGGAAGGAAGGAAGGAAGGAAGGAAGGAAGGAAGGTCTTGAAAACACATGAGCACCCAAAGTATCTCATAATTTAGATGAAAATCCGGGACTTTGGCAAATCAGAAATACAGCGAAGCACAGAACCAGTTATAGGAGAAAACTGTGTTAGTCTGGGTTGGCAAAACACAAAAAAAATGTACACATCTGATGAAAGAAATTGCGGTTCACAAAAGCTTAGGCCTTTTCCTGAATTTGTTAGCCAGAAAAGATGCTACCAGCCTCCCGATTTAATAATTTATTTATTTATTTTTGCCAGAAACGGATGATTTTCAGATTCTTCCAAAGGATATTTTAATACTGACGTGAACCCGTGGAAATCCTCGTTTTCTTTATTTTATCCTAGACCCTGGTCTCCCTGTTATTTCCTCCAAAGAAAGTTCGGGGAAGAAATAGAAGCCTATGCAAGCAAAGAACATCAGTTTTCCCCTTGGCTCTCCCCCCCACACACGTTTCCCCTTGAAGAACTGAGAATGAATAAGCTCACTGTGAAGCCAGGAGGAAGCCTGCTTCCCTCTTTTAGAAACAATGCAGGTGTTTCCGTTCCCCAGTGTTGAAATCCAGCAACAACAACGGAAGCTGCGCTGGCCTGCACAGCTGGCCGAACTGGTTCGAACAGGGAAACCCCACATGGCAAGGAACAGCAAGGAAAACGCAATCCCGGTGGAAGAATTGTTGTTGTTTTTTTTACAGAGGAGGTGGAGAGTCCATCACAAAAGGCTTTTTGCTGCAAGACGCTGACAGTTCTTCAGCTCCCAGCCATTACGCCGGATCTAACTCTGGCTGCCAACTCTGGTTCTCCTCCGATTGTGACGGATGAGATACGAGTGGTCCTCCACTTACCACTTCAACTGATCCCAGAATTTCTGTTGCTAAGTGAGACGTTTGTTAAGTGAATTTTGCCCCCGTTTTAAGTGAATCCCTGCAGTGCTTAAGTCAGTAACCTGGTTGGTGAATGAAATCTGGCTCCCTCCATTGACTCTCCTTGTCGGGAGGTGGCAAAAGGCGGCCACAGGACACTGCAGCCGTCATAAATGTGAACCAGTTGTCAGGCGTCCGAACGTAAATCACGTGACCGTGGGGATGATGCAACGGTTGTAAGTGTGAAAAACGGTGACAAGTTGCTATTTTCAGTGCCACTGTAGCTTCGGACGGTCGCTAAGTGAACTGGTGTAAGTCGACTATCTGGACTTACTATCTGAATTACAGCCATCTATTTAGCAACTGTTCAAAGTTAAAATGGCACTGAAAAAATTGACTTATGGTCAGTCCTCACACTTATGACCGTTGTAGCACACACACACACACACACACACACACACACACACACCAGGTCACGTGATTAAAATTTAGGTGCTTGGCAATCTGCATGGATTTATGCTCATTGCTATGTCCTGGGCTTATGTGATCACAATCTCTCCAGCTGACCTCTGACAAGCAAAAGTAAAGCTGGATTTGCTTAATCACTGCAGTAATTCCCTTAAGAAAGGTGGCCCAAAAGGTTGCAAAATTGGATGCCTCGCTTAACAACTGCCTTGCTTAGCAAGAGAAATTCAGGTTGTGGACTACCTGTATCAGAAGCAGAGGGAGGTTGCCTTCGGGAACAGCCATTCAGGCTGAGGCTGATGAAAAGCAGACAGATTCACCAGACCTGAACAGCTGGCATTTAACTGGACAGCTTCTCTTGTGAAAAGAAGTTATGTGCAAAACACAGTTCAAAGCGCAAAGGTTGCCATGTTGGAACAGGGAGGCAAAAAAAATGGGAACAGCCTTTGGGGCACCCTAAAGATCTGTGGGTGCTGCATTGGATCATGTCAGCTTAATACAAATGAATGGTTGCTTAACTGAGCCACAATTGGCTGGTTGCATTTCTAAACCAAGGGTAGGCAACCTTGGCTCTTTTATGAATCGTGGACTTCAACTCCCAGAATTCCTGAACTGGCTGGCTCAGGAATTCTGGGAGTTGAAGTCCACGAGTCATAAAAGAGCCAAGGTTGCCTACCCCTGCTCTGAACCAATGGTCCTTAACCTTTCCGGCTTGGAGGACCAGCGGGGTGGAGTGGAAAGGGGGATGGTTTCATGTGAGCAGCAGGTGCACAAGCGAGCATGCCCACTGCTCATGCAAATGGAGCTGTGCACGCATGCGCACTCCCCCACCACTCGCGTGGCCCGGTTCCAAATGGGCCACAGCCTGGAGGTTGGGGAGCCCTGCTCTGAAATGTTATTTACAAAGCTACGCTTGGCTCAGTTCAGTAAGCCAACTGCAGAGAAACCACATTTAGCATAGAGATGAGCAACCTGCAGGTCATATGAGCTCCCAAGTAAAGTACCCAAATTACGCCCTTAAAAATCCCTTCTAATTAGTTGAGACTGGGAGGCAAACCACAACCACCCCATTTTTTACTCGGAAAAATATCCATCCTGCAAAGCATCGTACCCCTAAATTTTGGTGCTGCGCTATCAAACTGTTGGGGTGTATATATGTGTCTTGCAAAGTGTGAGTGGGAACAGTTCCCCACCACCGCCCAGTCCCATTCTGATCTTCCGCCCCTCCAAAATGGCACCATCTCTCTGGCTCCTACAGAAGTGATGCAGCTCAGATTTCCTATGAATCCTGAACTCATGGAAAATGCTGGAGTTCGCCTTATCTCTCAACCTGCCTGCTGAGTCTAAGCTGTGGGTTTCCTTCTTCCATTAGGAAACTGACAGGAAACTCCATCTGGGGAGTTTCTTCACCACAATTCCCCGCCTCCCCAGATGTAGTGTGTTTCCTTCTCTGGATTTAAGAAGAGTGTTTTGGGGGCCACCGTGTGGCTGATCTGCAACATGGGTTTACAACCTTATCAAGCAGAGAATCGTGGTTGCCCAATGCCAGCCAGCAGGTCCATATAACGAAGGATGCTGGGAATCGGAATACAGCAGGGCGCTAAAATATTTGAAGACAAAAGTGGTTCAAGCCATGTTTTTAGTTTACTATGGTTTACAAAACCAAACGGAATAGGCTTATTTTGCATTCACAGTCTGAATGGGCAGGTTTTAACCAATGGAACAAATTGCATTTGGAAATTGTGGGTGCCCCAACACCGGACGCTTTTAAGAAGAGACTGGACAGCCTTCTATCAGAAATTGTGTAGGTCTCCTGCGAGAGCAGGGGTTTGGACTAGATGACCTCCAAGGTCCCTTCCAACTCTATTACTGTTATCTTTTTCAATTCCAAGATTTCCTTCCAGTATTGTTGCTTTGCTAAAACCTATTTTTATTAGTAAATCCTGACCACCAGGATTCCTCACGCAGCTATTTCTTTTTTTTGGGGGGGGGGGGAATTACGACAATGGCGCAGGTGTTCAGATTATTATTTTATTTATTTTATTTTAATTCCATTTATATCCCGCCCTTCTCCGAAGACAGATGAAGATAAATATTTCAGAAATAATAAAGAGAATGGTCCCATCTGTGTTGAATTTCCTGGTCCATTTTTGTCAAACCGAGTACTTACTCAGCTTGGGAAGAAATATAAGGAAAGTAACCCAGTAGGTACTTAAAGAGACCACAAGGAGGCAGATTTTCCTACCAGACAATGGCTCCCCCCCCACCGCTCGATAACCAAAGATGGATCTGCGTCAAGAGCAGAAATAAATTGTCCCCTTTTTTGCTCCTGCCACCACCGAAACATTTGCTTCTTTTAGAGAAACAGCAATAATTGTGGGTTGAAGCGCAAAGAAGCCCTAGGAGGGTAGCATGAAGCAGAGAGTTTCGCTTAAAACACAAGACGCCTGCTCCAATCCATCATCGGGAAACCAGATTCTCACCACAACATATTCCTAACTGTCCAGTTATGATGGTGACGATGACTTTTGGGCAAATGTAACTACCCAAAATTGAGGAGTATCCATGTGTTTCAGAATGCTCCAACACTGGAGGTTTTTAAGAAGAGACTGGCCAGCCATTTGCCTGAAATGGTATAGGGTTTCCTGCCTGAGCAGGGGGTTGGACTAGATGACCTCCAAGGTCCCTTCCAACTTTTTATTATTATTATTATTATTATTATTATTATTATTATTATTATTATTATTATTATTATTATTTGCAAAGGTGGTCATAGCAATGCTGCAAAGAAAGAGGGAAATCAAGATAAGATATTTTCTGACCAAGGACAAGTGGAATTGTCTTTTTTTAGTGAAGAAACAAGATATGGGATAAACTGGGCGTATGGTGTACTTTAAGAGATGGGCGTTAAGTTACTAAAATGCTTTATTGTTGTCCTGTTGAAGGGGGAAGTTACTTTTTCTTTTTTTTCCCTTTTTTGCACTTTAATTCTTACCCCCCCCCCAGGCTGTATTATTTATTTGTACACTGCAAGACACTAAAAGAACAGTGGTGGGATTCAGCCGGTTCGCACCACTTCGGCGGAAATGGTAGCTAATTTTTTTGTTGCCCAGGCCCAGAATAGACTTCCAAAAGCGGCATCCACACAGAGAACCGATTGTTCAAATATTTGAATCCCACCACTGTAAAAGAATAAATAGGGATTTTGAATTTAAAATTTAGTTTTAAATTTAGTCAAACGTGCCCCTTCTGCCATGTTGGTTTTTATTCTTTCTATTTGTGTTCTTTAACAAAGTCATTTAAAAGTCATTTATAGAATTTCCATAAATTATGCCCTTTGTATGGCTCATGTGATCCTTATTAAATAAGATCAACTTTATTTCAGCAGGAATGTATCCCAGGTACAGAGACGATCCACTCTTATTCCATCACTTGTATGTTATGTTCAGATGTTCCCTAACCTTCTTCTCTGTGTTAACACTTGCATAACCTACATCTTCAAACCCAGCCCCATAAGAGTGCAGTGGTTAGAATGCGGTATTGTGGGCTAATTCTGCTGACTGCCAGCAGTTCGATCCTCATTGGCTCAAGGTTGACTCAATCTTCCATCTTTCCCAGGTAGGAGCCAGTTTGTTGGGGGGGGGTAATGTGCTGATTCTGTAAACCACTTAGAGAGTGTTGTAAAGCAGTATGAAGCGGTATATAAGTCTAAGTGTGATTGCTATCCCTCCATGTCTAAATCCAGGCGTGGGTCTATCCAAGTCTTTCTACACAATTTCAAAAATGTTGAGGTTTTATGTTACTATATTCTACTGCACCAAAAGGAGTCAGAAGTCAATGCTTTTCATTTTCCCCTCTACCCTACACTTTTCTCTCTTTCCTTTTCCCTATTATCTTCATTTTTCTTTGTCTTTCTGTAATTTATATTTTGATAAACTAATAAAGATATCTGGACCGAGAGTTCCATTCTAGGTAGTGGTAGATTTTTCACTCTTAGGGCACAAAGAAATAAAAAAAAACAATCTGCTGTGAACCCCGCATGGTGTTAGGAAGGGTATCTAGCCAGTAAACTCTCAACTCCATTCAGTCACCCTGACTGTACCCTGAATTAAGGTATTACAGGATCATAAAAACTTGGATCATCCTCCCTGGCTGCCCAAACTAAGATGCCACAAGGAGGTATAGGAAGATGTGGGTTACCCGTCCACAATGCACCTAGAAAGTTGTACAAATCTACAACTACCCAGCTCACTTTTTCTTGCCCTCTTCTAAATGTCAGTTTGCTTCCTTTCACAGCAGAACAACATACACTTTGGTGCAAATTCAGGACAGACCTGTTTCTCTGTTTTGTAGTCCCACTGTGTATTATTGCCAAGGACAGAATGTAAGCTGAGCCGAAAGCTAACTGTGTCGATTTGGAAATCAAATGGGATTACACTGGTGTAGACTTGGAACAAAACAACACCTAATATTGCTCCCTTTGCCTTATTTTCTTGGACTGGAACTTGATCATGCTGGCACTTGTTTTTCTTGTTAGCTCCTGACTGACTTTTCATTTTGTGTGAGACCTCAGGACAGGTCCTCACATGAAGTACAATACAATGAAGTACAATACAATGAAGTACAATACAATGAATCTCCCAAACAGTCTTCTCCCCAACCGAAAAGTAAAGCTGAAATAATAAATGCCTTTTAAACGCTGATTAAAATCTTACAGATTTTGTTCTGCAAGATAGAGGTGAGATCCTGTAATACAGGGTCTTCAAACTTGGCCCTTTTATGACTTGTGGACTTCAACTCCCAGAATTCCTCAGCCAGCATGCCTGAGTGAGGAATTCTGGGAGTTGAAGTCCACAGGTCATAAAAGGGCCACGTTTGAAGACCCCTGCTGTAATATCTTGCAAGCTCACAGAAAGGTTCACCATTATCTTGAAGCAGAAGACCACAATCTTGAGGGAGATTCTGAAGTCCTTAAAGATCTTGAAGTGTGCCAAAAATCTCATGAGAATTTCAGCTGTTGCTGTTTTCACATTGTTGTTTTAGCACCCTTGTACTGCACCTCCACCGAAGCCTCCCCCCGGATGTTTATTGGTGCATTCTGAAAATCAGGGTCAGTCTGGATGACCTCAAGGGAACCCGCCGGCCGCTCCGTCTGCAAACCGCTTTAAACATTTCACTGGAGATAATGGAGACGGCTGACCCCGAGTCCAGTTCCATTTTGCACAGAACTCCTTGCAACATCACCACCAGCTTTATTTTTGGGGTGATGGAATGTTGCTCCCCCGTTCTGCAGACGGCCACCTCGCCCTCTGTGTAACTGATGGAAATTTTTTGGCACGGTGCCCCAGTACCTGTTGCTGCCTGGAACTCTGCCTCCACCTCGTGCAGGTTGTCTCGGGTCTTACTTCAGCAGACAGCCGCGATGTGCCCGGTCTTCCCACACGCCCGGCACTTGGCTGACTTGAACCGGCAGGTAGACCGAGGGTGCTGTCCTCTGCAACTTGAGCACTGGGTAGACCGGGGCCCGTTTGAGCTGCAGCCGGAACACGGGCTAGACCGGAGTTGACTGGATCCGCAGCCGAAGTGCTGGGTAGATCGGGGATGATTGGCTCCACAGCCAGTGAACTGGGAAGACCGGGGGTTGCTGGCTCCGCACCTACACTCCGGGCATCTGTGTTCTGCCGTTGTCTGTTGTGATCCCCTCGTATTACCTCGTTTAGTGGCAGCTGGCGGTGTCCTGCGGTGGATCGCGTCAACTTCTGTTGCCGATCCCTCGTCCCTACTGCCGTTGCTCACCTGATGCAGGGCTCCGCTGGGGCTGCAGTCGTGAGGCTCCTTCGATTCCAGTCCCTCTGCGACGTCCCAGGCCAGGAGCTCCTCTTGGACTTCCCGCAGCATTAGCTTCGGTCTGGCGAACAGCTTTTGCCGCAGCTTTTTGTCTCGCAAACCGAAAACGATGCGGTCCCTCAGTCTCACTTCAAGATTTTCGAAATTGCAGAGGCGGGCTGCCTGCCTGAGGGCTGCAATGTATTTTTTAGCCGACTCACCCGGACGCTGGTCCCGCTTCTCGAACCTGTACCTCCAAGCGATTTCGGACATGTCAGGTCAGAAGTGCTGGGTCAGCTTGTCCAGAAGGTCCTTGTACGTGACAGCATCAATGTCCTCCGGTGAGCACAGACTGACTGCCAGCTGGTAGGTGTCCTTGCCACAGCTACACAGCAGCACCACCGCTTTCTGGCCATTGTCCTCCACCCCGTTCGCCCACAGGTAGCATTCCAGCTGCCCCACGAATGATTCCCATTCCTCCAGGTGATTGCTGTTAAAAAGGGGATACTGACCGAGTTGCGCCATGCTGTTGTCTTGGGTCGTCCTGCTCCGACGCCGATGAGCTTCTTCGGATGCACACGGCCGATCGCGAATTCCTCCTGCTGTGCTGACAGTTCGTGTATGCTAGAAGCTGCATACACTACAAGTCACAAGTCTCTTTTTCAATGCTGTTGTAACTTCAAACGGTCACTAAACGAATAGTAGTCAGTCATGGGCTACCTGTAATGTATAAAAGCATTGCCAAAGAATCAGACATACAAACAAATGGAACAAAAACACCAGCAATAATGTGCCAGTGAAGTTGAAAGAAGTGTTGGTTCATTTGTTGGTGTGAGGTTACTCTTATGTAAAACTTCCTTTTATTTTTTATTTTATTTATTTTAATTCCATTTATATCCCGCCCTTCTCCGAAGACTCAGGGCGGCTTACAAGCTTAGCAGTAGCCTTCATTCTATGTATATGCCTGCTTATTAGGGCTTTCGCCCCCCCCCCAAGCGGCATTATTACAAAGTCAGCTTAATTGCCCCCAACAATCTGGGTCTTCATTTTACCTACCTCGGAAGGATGGAAGGCTGAGTCAACTTTGAGCCTGGTGGGATGCGAACCTGCACTAATTGCAGGCAGCTGGTGTTACTTAAGGAGGCATTAGCCCACTGCTCCACCAAGGCTCTTTTACAGAATGCATTATATAATGAGTTATCCATAAGGAAGCCATGTTTCTTGCTGTTAGTAACAATCAAAATATTTTGACAAATGCTATAACCAGTGCTTTTTTTGTAAAAGAAAAAGGTGCCAGAACTCACACATGTCATACAACCCGCCTTGCCTACCCTACAAGGTTCCATCCAAAAAAGGTGACGGAACTCCGTTCTGAGCGTTCTATGACAAAAAAGCCCTGGCTATAACTTTATGTTGCCCTAACACAGCCTTCTTCCCCACTGAAGTAAGAGGAAGACTTTATAAAAGTCTGCTAAGCACATTGGTTTGTGCTTAAATTGTAAGCCGCCCTGAGTCTTCGGAGAAGGGTGGGATACAAATGGGATTAAAATAAAATAAAAAATAAAAATAAAATAAATAAAAATAAAAGTTTTGCGCCTCTCTTAAAGGCGGAGGAGACAGAGACCCAAGATGATTTATTGCTGGGCAATGAAGAAAACAGTTTATTATGATCCAGCTCAGAATGGGTTTTATTATTCCGTTACATTCAGATGTTTTCTGCTGTGGCTAATGGCTGCAATAGGTAGTCCTCAATTTAGTGACTGTTCAGAGTTACAACAGCACTGAAAAAAGTGACTTATCACCATTTTTCACACTTAATGACCGTTGCAGCACCCCTCTGGTCATGGGATCAAAACTGGTAACTGGCATGTATTCATGACGGTTGCAGCATCCCAGGGATCCCCTTTTGCGACCTTCTGACTAGCAAAGTCAATGGGGAAGCCAGATTCCCTTAACAATAGTTTGACTAACTTAACAACCGCAGCGATTCACTTAATAATTGTGCTAGTTGCTTAACAGCTGCAGTGATTTTCTTAACAACAAGGTCATAAAATGGGGCAAAATAACTGTCTTGCTTAGCAAGAGGAATTTGGGACTCAGTTATGGTTGTAAGTCAAGGACTGCCCTGTATTGAAAAGTTCTATCTGTGATTGAGATGGATGGAAAAGTAGGTGGGTAAACAGTAAAGGGACGTGGTGGCTCAGTGGGTTAGGACGCTGAGCTTGTCGATCAGAAGGTCGGCAGTGTGGCGGGTCGAATCCCGAGTGCCGCGTAGCAGAGTGAGCGCCTGTTACTTGTCCCAGCTTCTGCCAACCTAGCAGTTCGAAAGCACGTAAAAATGCAAGTAGAAAAATAGGGACCACTACGGTGGGAAGGTAACAGCGTTCCGTGCGCCTTTGGCATCTAGTCATGCCGGCCACATGACCACGGAGACGTCCTCGGACAAGCGCTGGCTCTTCGGCCTTGAAGTGGAGATGAGCACCGGTCCCTAGAGTTGGAAATGACTAACATGCATGTGCGGGGGAACCTTTACCTTTACCTAAACAGTAAAAGTGGCTAGGGATGATGATGGTGGTGGTGGTGGTGGTGGTGGTCATGATGATGATGATGGTTACATGATGATCATGATAATGATCATGATATATTCAACTTGGACACTGCCACTCAATGACTGTGGGCAGATACTATTCTGTGACTGTTCCTCTAGCTTTAATTGGGGATGGAGAGCTGCACACTGGGGGAATATTGTGCTGTTGAGTAACCGCCTCTTTCGTTTCAGACCTTCCCACCCTGAGTTTAGTGTTATATAGCACTGGGTGTACCTAGTGCAAATTTGTTTACTTTTCACTTCTTTTTAATGATCTACGTGTTCTGTAAAGAATAACCATGGCCTTTTCTTTAGCTAAGTGTCACACCTAAATAACTGTTGCTTATATTTGTTTTGCTTCTCCTCCTCTTTGTACGCCATTTCCTATTTGTCCTTTGTGCCAACTTTTAAAGGGCAAAGGGCAAAATGGGGAGTTCCCCGATTCTATTGTTCAGTCAGGAAATCTACAAACCTGTAGGAGGAAGCCTGAAATCGTCCAAAGGTCATTCAGCTACTTATCAAATCCAGGCATTGCACCAACGGCTTAGTTATCTCTTCCTCTTCATTGCATCTGAACATTATATAAGAGGTATTTGCAAACACCTGGGACTGAGAAAGATGTTAGTAAAAGAGAAGACAGTCACCAGAGGTTTTTTTTCTTAGCTTGTTCTAGACCGACAGGGAAGGAAATATGGAAGTGCTGAATCCACGCAGTGTCCTTGTGACGGGATCTAATCGGGGCATCGGCTTGGAGCTGATCAAACAATTGGCTGAGAAAAGCAACCCACCACAATGGATCTTTGCAACCTGCCGGGATCCAGAGGGACCACGTACTCAGGTATCTCATAGGGTGGGGTCTGTTACGAGAGATAAGTTGGCTTGCAATCTTTAAAGATTGTTTATAGCACTGAAATTAGGGCCAAGAGTAGGTAGGAAGCTAAATACTGGCATTGCTCTTGGAAATCACGTTTTCACACACATGAGTTTCATTTTCTTGAATCAGAAGTATTGATCTAGCCAATTAATTCCAAGATTAAGCTTGACGGGTGCTAGAAAGTGGAAATGAATATCAGATATTAGATTTTATTTTCTGTAATGACGAGAAATGTGAAGGCTCTTTGGTTTGATCGTGTTCCCATAAAGATCCTCGGGTGTGTGTGTGTGTGTGTGTGTGTGTGTGTGTGTGTTTAAATTTAATAATATTAATAGTTTAATAGAAAATATAACTTTGGGGGGAAACATAGTTGTTCAGTTTTGACTGTATCCCACTGGACTATGACCATAATAAAGATTTGGTGACAGTTGCTGAAGATGTAAATGTGATAATAAACTACAGTAAAAAAATGTAATTGGTTATTTAATGGCCCTGGGATACCTAAGAGAATCATTCTTCATTACTGAAAACAAAGTCCACATATCAAAGAAAAGATTCAGGTGATGTGTTCTCTGTTGATTTTTAAACTGTCTTTATATTGTAGAAATAAGACAGAACAGAGTGTATCTGTGTGGTGCAGACTCAGGATCTGACTAAAATGTTAAATGCTTCAGCTAGTAATATATTAATAGTATATGGATCTTTCCCTCTTGGTTAGGATTTTTCTCCCCACAATTATATATACTTTTTACATGCACCTTCACTTTATTTTGTTTTTAATTTCTCTCTTGATTCATCCTGAATCTGCCCTCCATCACACTGCCTCATCAGCCAAACTATTTTTGAACACAGGTTTACCTGTCTTTCAGAAAGCAAACATGGTTTCTTTCAGAAGACCAATGCAGTGTCTTTCAGAAAATCAACGCAGTGTCTTTCATAAGACCAGTGTAGTGTCTTTCAGAAGACCAACACAGTGTCTTTCAGAAGACCAATGTAGTGTCTTTCAGAAGACCAATGCAGTGTCTTTCAGAAGACCAGTGTAGTGTCTTTCAGAAGACCAACACAGTGTCTTTCAGAAGACCAATGCAGTGTCTTTCAGAAAATCAACGCAGTGTCTTTCATAAGACCAGTGTAGTGTCTTTCAGAAGACCAACACAGTGTCTTTCAGAAGACCAGTGTAGTGTCTTTCAGAAGACCAACACAGTGTCTTTCAGAAGACCAATGTAGTGTCTTTCAGAAGACCAATGCAGTGTCTTTCAGAAGACCAAGGTAGTAGTGTCTTTCAGAAGACCAATGTAGTGTCTTTCAGAAGACCAACATAGTGTCTTTCAGAAGACCAAGGTCGTGTCTTTCAGAAGACCAACGTAGTGTCTTTCAGAAGACCAACGCAGTGTCTTTCAGAAGACCAATGCAGTGTCTTTCAGAAGACCACTGCAGTGTCTTTCAGAAGACCAACGCAGTGTCTTTCAAAAGATTAATGTAGTGTCTTTCAGAAGACCAACACAGTGTCTTTCAGAAGATCAACATAGTGTCTTTCAGGAGACCAATATAGTGTCTTTAGAAGGCCACTATAATGTCTTATTCAGTCTAGAAGACAAAAAATGGCAAAACTCTGCCCCAAAGACTGCTAAACCCAGTGCTCTAGCACACGTTCAAAAGAGTGAGACCTGGCACACACTTCAGAAGTGTCATTTGGGCATCAGGCATCAGCGCCCTCTACAATTTCTCCTGCGCTCCAAAACAAAATGACGATGGCAAGTAGTGCCAAGGCAGTGATAGAGATGGGGATATATACACTGGAGCATTAAGGGTACAATAGGTAGTGGGCAAATCCTTGCTTAGGGCTGTGTCATCTTCATCATCATCATTGTTAATGAGGTGTTGTAGATTGTTCATATGGCAAAACCCGTGTTGGGGGAAAGAGAAAACACTAGTTCAAAACTGGGACAAGCTTACAACAAATTGAGACTGTTTCTGCAGCAAGCTAAGGATACGGGTGAAGCTTAGCCTTTAAAAATAGTGAGATATCTGAATGCCAAATTTAGTGGGATGTGAGAATCAGCCCATTAGCTGAGGGTCTTTCTTAAATCTCTGGTTTTCGTATCTTTCAGGATTTGAGGAATTTGGCTGCTCAGCACCAGGAAATTGTGATCATCCCACTGAGTAAGTGACTAGTCCTGACGATACCCTGGGAAAGACGGTATTACTCTATTACTATCCATACAAATTTCAATTCTACCACTGAGTTCAATTTCCAGAGAGGGGTTTGGAACATTTGTTTGAACCGGTAGGAATGAAATATTTAACCCTGGAAACCGATATAATATTTCTGTTACTATACAGGTAGTCCTTGACTTATAACCAGTCATTTAGTGACCATTCAGAATGACAACAGGACTGCAAAAAAGTGATTTGCAACCAATTGCTCACACTTACAATCCTCACAACATTCCTCACAGTCGTGTGCTCAAAATTCCCTTGGCTACTGGCATGTATTTACGATGATTGCAGTATATCCTGGGTTTATGAGATCAACATTTGGCAACTTCCCAAATGAATTTTGACAAGCAAAAATCAATGGGAGAAGCCAGGTTCGCCTCATGGCTGTGTGATCCACTTAACAACTTCAGTGATTTTTCTTAACAACCGTAGGAAAAGTCATAAAATCAAGCATATCTCGCTCCACAACCATCTTACTTAGCAATGGAAATTCTGGTCCCCATTTGTGGTCATAAATTGAGGCCTACCTGTGTGGAAGGGCATGTGGCAGGCCCCTTCCTCTAGTTAGGAAATTCCCACTATGCAATGTTGCCAGAGCTGCCCTGGTGAAAAGCATCTCTGAAAAGCATCGGATGTTCTTGCTTTGACAACATATGGAGATGCAGCTTTTTCCTTTCCTATGCTTTATTCTTAGAATTAGACGATACTGGGGGAGGAGGAGGAGTGTGATGGGAGAGTTAGTTAAACATAACAATATTGAAAAGTGTATGAACTCAGGGGCTTTTGAAATAAGAGATGATAAGAGATGGGTTGGAGGAAAAACCTGCAATTCAAACTAATTGGAGAATGTGATTTATGACTGTTAATTAGAGGAGGGAATTGTGTTTGATACTACGTGCTAAGGGGAGGAGAATTCAGATTTTGGCTTTGATTATGTATGTGCCAAAGCTATGCTACTCAAATAAAGATTCTTTAGGGTAAACAATGGCTTGAAGTTCATTTGTCGCAACCATGACATCCCGGTTTAAATTGGTTTTTCATCCTTGACTGGAAAACCGCCAGAAACCGAATCCTGGCTAGAAATGACTCATCACCCATCAAGACAGGGAGTCCTCGACTTACAAGAGTTCATTTAGTGACTGCTCAAAATTACGACAGCACTGGAAAAAAATGACTTATGACCCTTTTCACCCTTACAGCCATTGTAGTATCCCCATGGTCGCATGATCAAAATTCAGATTGCTTGGCAAGTGACTCATATTTATGATCCCCTTTTGCGACCTTCTGACAAGCGAAGTCAATGGGCGAACCAGATACACTTAACAGTTGCGTTCCTAGTTTAACAACTGCAGTGATTGGCTTAACAACTGTCGCAAGAAAAGTCATAAAATGGAGGAACACTTAAGAAGTGTCAGCAACAGAAACTTTGGACTCAACTGCGGCTGTAAGTCCAACATTACCCGTATCTTCTCCTTGTTCCTGTAGACATTACTGATCCATCCAGTATCAAGTCAGCTGTAACAATGGTGACAGAGCGGCTGAGTGGAACTGGGTTGCACCTGCTGATCAACAATGCAGCAATTTCCGCACGTAATCCCAAACTGGAATTTCAAACACCTGAAGAAATGGCTGAGATCTACAAAACCAACGTCATTGGGCCCACGATGATTAGCCAGGTAGCGGAAGCATCTCTTGATCCTCCTCTTCTCTTCGAAGCGTTTCTTCCTATTGCCAAGTTCTTAGCGTTCAGAAAAAGAGGTTTATTGATTGACGGGGCTTTCTGGGGCGAGCATAACAGTTGTGCCTTCTCCAGCTAATGAAGGCACAGGGCCAAATATTAAGAGGAAGGACTTCAAGAGATATAGCTTTTAAGCGTGGGGAGTTGTCCCTATTGAAACTGTCAAATGGGGGGGGGGGAAATCAGATCTTTTGTGAGTAATTGCTGGATTCTGGTTTGTTTTTAGACCATAGACTTTGCAATGGGAAGAGACAGCTATTGATTTCCTAGGACGAATCCATAGTTCTGTAGATATAGCAATAGCACTTCGACTTATATACCACTTCACAGTGCTTCACAACCCTGTCTAAGTGGCTTACAGAGTCAGCCTATTGCCCCCCAGCAATCTGGGTCCTCATTTTACCGACCTCAGAAGGATGGAAGGCTGACTCAACCTTGAGCCAGTCAGGATCAAACTGCTGGCAGTGGGCAGAATTAGCCTGCAATACTGCATTCTAACCACTCAACATCATGACTGAAATAGAAATAGCACTTAGACTTATATACCGCTTCATAGTGCTTTACAACTCTCTCTAAGCAGTTTATAGAGTCACCCTATTGCCCCCAACAATCTGGGTCCTCATTTTACCGCCCTCGGAAGGATGGAAGGCTGAGTCCACCTTGATATTGTAAAACAACAATCCTTAATGCTGATAAATGCTGGGAATGGTTATTTAGCAACAATTAAGGGCACCTTGGTTTCCAAGCCTATGAAGAGGTGGTTGCCCTAAGTTCTGTCTGTTTTTTCTAGGCATTCCTGCCTTTGCTGAGAAAGGCATCACAGCAAAGTCCTGAAAAAGGGATGAGCTGCAGCAAAGCCTCCATTGTCAACATGTCCAGTCATGCAGGCTCCATCACAGACGTTTACCTGTGGGAGTACGGACACTGTCTTCCTTACCGTTGCAGCAAGGTAGTAAATGTACATTGGCGCAAAGAGTGGAGGGTAATTAAAATAACTCTGTACAGGGACCGCAATTGAGGCCAGTAACTCGGTTGTTAAGGGAAGCGGTTGCTAAGTAAAACCGTGAGCAGGCCTGTGATTTTACTTCAGCTTTCCTTAGCTTTAACAGACCGCAAGGGTCATCGGTGGAAGGATTGGTTATGAAGTTACTTTTCATTCACTGTCAGAACTGAATGGTCCCTATCACAAGGATTACCTGTGCTTCAGGTTCCCCTGATCTTGTTTTAAAAAATGTGCGTGGTGTAAGTGGTGCGTTACCGTACATTGGCAAACATACAAGAATTCAGAGGTACGTTATTGAATCCTGAATAAGCCAACATTGCTTTCCAAAGAAGCATCAGAAAGAGAATCCAGGGATTGATTATGTCAATGTAATACCTATCAGTTTCCTATTTCATGTTCTATTTATTTGTGGAATCTCTTTCTCCTCTCCTCTCCTCTCCTCCCCTTCCCTCTTCTCCTCTCCTCTATTTTCTTCCTTTCCTTTCTTTTCCTTTCCTTTCCTTTCCTTTCCTTTCCTTTCCTTTCCTTTCCTTTCCTTTCCTTTCCTTTCCTTTCCTTTCCTTTCCTTTCCTTTCCTTTCCTTTCCTTTCCTTACCTGCCCTGCCCTGCCCTGCCCTGCCCTGCCCGGCCCTGCCCTCAAAGTCAAATCCCATTCTGACATGGAATAAAATACAACGGTTTTGCTGACATTGAAATGATAAAACATGCATTTTTGCTTGCTCACGGAGCCTGCTTGGTGCAATTCCTTGCTTCTGGCATGTCTCTGTTCCAGGCTGCTCTGAATATGCTGACACGGTGCCAATCGCTGGCCTTTAGCGAGGATGAGATTCTGTGCGTCACCTTGCATCCGGGATGGGTGCTCACCGACATGGGAGGCAGTATGGTAGGTCTTTTGTTCTGAAAACTCATTCATACTTTTGGATGGGGATGTCTGGGGTTAATGACCAAACAAGACCCGGAGCAGATCATATCAATTGGCCCAAAATTACTGTAAGCCTGTTTAATTCATTTATAAGTTTTCACTTGGGTGGAACTGTAGCTGGATCTCCTGAAATAATATTAAGAAGTAAAGGAAAGTTATCGTTTGCCTCCAGCAATGAACAATTTGGTGGTACGTTGCTTTGGGCACGGACACTGTTTTTGTCTACTGTGGGTGTCAGCCAGTGGTGGGATTCAACCAGTTTGCACCAGTCCAGTTCAGCAGAACCAGTAGCTAATTTTTTGTTGCCCAGGCCCAGAATGGACTTCTGGAAGCGGCATCCCACCACTGGTGACAGCCCATGGATCTTTGATTACCCTTCATGCTTCATGTCACATCTTGGTCTTCTGCAGGAGTTCAGAATGGGACAAAGTGGAACATTTTGAGTTCCAACCTGTTTTGGCTTCTCCATCAGATGACCCACCTGATCTGGTGTCTCCATCTGATGCCCAAATATTGAAAGAGGGAGTTTTCTTTGTACTGGTAGTCCTTTCAAGGTTGACTCAGCCTTCCATCCTTCCGAGGTAGGTAAAATGAGGACCCAGATTGTTGGGGGCAATTAAGCTGAATTTGTAATAATGCCGCTTGGGGGTGTGTGAAAGCCCTAATAAGCAGGCATATACATAGAATGAAGGCTACTGCTAAGCTTGTAAGCCGCCCTGAGTCTTCGGAGAAGGGCGGGATATAAATGGAATTAAAATAAAATAAAATAAAATAAATAAAACTTACAGCTGCAATTCAGCCCAACATTTCTATTGCTAAGTAAGAAATTTGTTAAGTGAGTTTTGCCTCATTTTCTGACTTTTCTTATCACGTTTGTTAAGTGAATCATGGCAGTTCTTAAATTAGTAACATGGTTGTTACGTGAATCTGGCTTCCCCCATTGACTTTGCTTGTCTGAAGGTTGCAAAAGGGGATCACATGATCCTGGGACACTGCAACCATCATAAATATGAGTCAGTTGTCAAGCATCTGAATGTAAATCATGTGACCCTGGGGATGCTGCAACGGTCATAAGTGTGAAAAATAGTCATAAATCACTTTTTTTCAGGGCCGTTGTAAATTCGAACGATCATTAAATGAACTGTTGTAAGTCAAGCGCTCCCTGTACCTCATTAATGAGAAACCTTCTGCTACATACAATTCAGCTTTACTTCAACACATTACCCAAACTGGCCTTTTTGTTACGGTAGTTAACTGATATTAAATTATAATCATACAGTGTTTCCCCAACATAGTGTTTTCCAGATGGATTACAGTTAGTGTTGGCTAGAGCTGATGAGTATTATATCGCCATCAGTTCTGTGGCAAGGGATAGACTCAAGATCAAGTGAAGTACTAATACCACTTTACAATGCTTTGGTAAGGCCACACCTGGAATACTGCATCCAGTTTTGGTCACCACGATGTAAAAAAGATGTCGAGACTCTAGAAAGGGTACAGAGAAGAGCAACCAATATGATTAGGGGGCTGGAGACTAAAACATATAGGGAACGATTGCTGGAATTGGGTATGTGTAGTTTAATGAAGAGAAGGGTGAGGGGTGACATGATAGCAGTGTTCCACTATCTCAAGGGCTACCCCAAAGAAGAGGGAGTCAAGCTATTCTCCAAAGCACCTGAAAGCAGGACAAGAAGCAATGGATGGAAACTAGTCAAGGAGAGAAGCAACCTAGAACTAAGGAGAAACTTCCTGACAGTGAGAACAATTAACCAGTGGAACAACCTGCCTCCAGAGGTGGTGAATGCTCCAACACTGGAGGTTTTTAAGAAGAGACTGGACAGCCATTTGCCTGAAATGGTATAGGGTTTCCTGCCTGAGCAGGGGGTTGGACTAGATGACCTCCAAGGTCCCTTCCAACTTTATATTATTATTATTATTATTATTATTATTATTATTATTATTATTATTATTATTATTATTATTATTATTATTATTATTATTATTATTTCCAATGAAAGTTGGCCCAGCAGTTTGAAAAGCAGACTTGAGGAAGTGCTTAGTTGTTGATAATGATAAATGTTCTTAAAGGCCACCGGTCTCTTTTTGTATAAATTTCAGTATAAATATGCTTCTCATTTCTCTAGGCTCAAATGACAGCGGAGTCAAGCGTAGCAGCGATCCTAAACCTCCTGGCTCGTCTTTCTGAGAAGGACTCTGGCACTTTTCTGGATTGGAGTGGGAAAGTCCTTCCATGGTGAATTGTGTTATTTGTTAATTGCATAAACTTTTGCCCCCATATTGTCCTGGCTGGTTCTTCTTCTTTTTAGCTGCCGTAGTTGCTAAATTCATGAAACTGGAAACATCCCCACTTGTTTAATATTTTCAACTGGAATGGCGGAAGGCTTTGGGGCACTTGCCACTTGACTCTTAATCCAGATTAAGGCACAAACCGCATTGATGAAATATTCCAGGACACTTGGGGGGGGGGAGAGGGTGTCTGAGGCAGATGCAGTTGCTTAACAAAAGGTGCAGTTGTTAACAACCAAAGTTGAAATGCAGCTATCGGGTATGTTAATTGCAAACATTCTAAGCATACTTCTTACAATGCTATTACACATTGTTGTTAACATTCAAGAAGCAGTTCCTTTCAAATCCAGCCTGATCATAATTATCTGGATAAGAACGATGGGACTTACGATGTTACCCAAAGGACATAGGTCAGGGTATTTCCCCCAAACTAACTTGTGTGACTTACAACACTTGAGCCCAACATTTCTGTTGCTAAACGAGTCAGTTGTTAAGTGGGTTTTGCCCTGTTTTATTACCTTTCTTGCCACAGCTGTTAAGCGAACCACTGCTATTGTTAAGTTAGTAACATGGTTGTCGGGTGAAACTGGCTTCCCCTTTGACTTTGCTTATCAGAAAGTTGGAAAAGCTGATCACGTGACCCCGGGACACTGCAACTGTCATAAATATGAGTCAGTTGCCCAGCATCTGAATTTTGATCATGTGACCCTAGGGATGATACAACAGTCGTAAGTATGAAAGATACTTATGAGCCTTGGTGGAGCAGTGGGCTAATGCCTCCTTAAGTAACACCAGCTGCCTGCAATTAGTGCAGGTTCGCGTCCCACCAGGCTCAAGGTTGACTCAGCCTTCCATCCTTCCGAGGTAGGTAAAATGAGGACCCAGATTGTGGGGGGCAATTAAGCTGACTTTGTAATAATGCCGCTTGGGAGGGGTGTGAAAGCCCTAATAAGCAGGCATATACATAGAATGAAGGCTACTGCTAAGCTTGTAAAGCCGCCCTGAGTCTTCAGAGAAGGGCGGGATATAAATGGAATTAAAAATAAAAATAAAATAAAATAAATAAGTCCCTTTGTCAGCCCCATTGTAATTTTCAGTGATCACTAAATGAACTGTTGTAAGTCAAGGACTACTTTAATTCATTCTTTTCTATGAAATTTGCTTATGATTATTGTTAATCTTTTGGGTCGGGTAAGGACTTCAGAAGCTTCGGTGCCGTGGGCCTGACTTGATTGGAAGTCGGGGGTGGAGGCTTTATTTACAGTTGTGTAATGTGTTCTTTCACACGGATATTCCCTTTACAAATCCTAGTTTGGGCAAGAAAGGTTTTATGTTTCAAAATGTTCTTTCAGCGAGAAAAGAAAATAAGCAATCACTTATACATCCTGAATACACAAAACTGGAAGATAACATAATGCCATGACTGAAGGATGTTAATCGAAAGTGCGTGGAGATTTATCTAACAAGCTGGCCTGGCCTGATGGGATGGGCTTGGGTTTTATTAATCTGTTTTAACCTAGTTTTTAATGTGTTTTAATTTATTCATGGGCATTTTGTTTAATCGTTTTTAATTTTTGTATCTTGTTTTTTTAATATGTATTGCCCTGTTCACCGCCCTGAGTCCTTCGGGAGAAGGGCGGTATACAAATAAAATTAATAATAATAATAATCAAAAGAACGCCAGCTTGATGTAACCAAAAATAGAACATTTAGAAAAACAGCCTCTGGAAAATATACCAAAGAGATGGCTGGGTGTCTTTGATTTGAACCAGATGTTCGAGTGCTGGACTTAATCATTTTGTGCAATAGTTTCAGGATGTGTTTTCTGACTTTAATTGGACAGTTTAATATGTTAATCATGAATCAATTATGTTATTTTTCTATACTGCCTTCTGGAGGTTGAGCTTACATAATAACAAAATAAAATATAAATTGTCACATTTTTGGTATTACTCCAAAAAACCTCTGAGATGGGCCTACTGTAATTGTGTTTAGGATGCTGGGCACATTTGGAAATTTATGAGCATGTTATAAATTAGGCTGATATCTGGGCTGCAAAAATCTAGACAACCACAAGCTGGCAGCAAAAAGATTCTGAACCATTCCCTCTTCTGCCATCTAGTGGTTATATAGCCTTTGCAGCCCAGATATGATCAACTTACATAAGTGCCCTTGCAAAATAATTGATATAGATAGCTTCCCTGACCACAAAATGTTTTGCATTTTTGGCAAGACTAGTTGAAAACTGCCACTCGGGTGAAGCAAAGAGGTAGGAGGAGGAATCCATAAATACATTCATGTTTAAAACTGCCAAGACCACATGTCAAGTTCTTGAGGACTAAATATATTTACAGAAACTTCTCTAATCAGATTTATTAATGGAGGAACAAAAGATAACATTACATAAGGCTCAACAATTGAATGCTATCTCTCTTAAGGTCCAATTTAACTCTGAGTTTACAAGGCTGGAGCTTTCTTCATTCTTCTGGTTGCAATCATTTGAGGAGATGGTCACCTGTGGGGCCAATAAGCAGATCAACTTTCCTGATAGCTTGACCACTTAGTCTAGGTGAGGGGTGTCAAGCTCGCCACATCATGTGATGTGTCGTGACCTATAGCAACTCTTTCCCCCTTGCCGGAGCTGGGGTGGGCACGGCTTCCGCGTGGCGCATCCGGCCTGCAGGACAGAAGTTTGACACCCCTGGTCTAGGTCACATCAGTACTTTTTCTGGATTTCTTTTCATCCTTTAGACCAGTGTTTCTTTACCTTGGGTACTCGAAGAGGTGTGGCCTTCAACTCCCAGAATTCCCCAGAAAGCAAGGCTGGCTGGGGAATTCTGGGAGTTGAAGGCCACATCTCTTCAAGTACCCAAGGTAAAGAAACACTGCTTTACAGAGCTATACATACTTTCTCCTTACTCAATGTGATTTTTCTCCCCAGAAGAAATGAGTTTACGGACTATTTAGTTTCCAGACACTGACCTGAATGGCTTGTTGGAAATTCTCTCTCTTGTATCCCATTATCCGCTCATATTCAGATTCTTGCCGGCTGTCAGGCCCAAAGCTAAGAATGACAGGTGGCAATTTTTCCAAGCTGAGTTCTTTACTGTTTCACACCTGTAGAACAAAATGTTGTCAGACTGAGGACTCTACTGCCTGCATCTACAATATACTCTGTGAACTATACTAGGTAGGATCTGTCTCTCACACATAATATCTGGGCTAAGTTGCTTCTTACTCCTCTCCGTTGCATCTCCCTCCTTTCCAGAGGCCCACCTCCTCACCACCTCCCACCAGACTAGCTCTAATAGGTCCATCCAGTGGTGGGATTCAGCTGGTTTGCACCACTTCGGCAGAACCGGTAGCTAATTTTGTGTTGCCCAGGCCCAGAACGGACTTCTGGAAGCGGCATCCACACAGAGAACCGGTTGTTCACCTATTTGAATCCCACCATTGTGTCCATCTCAGTCTGTTTCAAAATAATTCTGAAGCGTGACAGATTCCTACTGGCATTCTTGGAATACTGTATTTCTGCAGGGAGATGAATATTATGAAGAAAGAAAGAAATGAATTTATTTCATAATGAGAAGTCAAAGTCAATTGTGAGCAACGCAAAGTGTTCTCCCCCCCGAGTATTGTCCTTTATGAAGTTGGAGATTCAAGAGTTTGTGTTAGTTTGACAACAGATTGGAAACAGGAAAAGTTCAAATGAATCTTTGCCAAATAGATTGTATAACATATAGTGAAAGCATCTCGGACTTCCGGTGGCTCCGCGGCGACGGAGGGAGCCTTCCCGGGCTGCCCGCGGCTCAGCTGGTGCTTTTTCGCCCGAAACAGCGCCGATCAGCTGTTCGGGCGAATCTGAAGCCCCCTCCTCGGGAGAAGAGGAGGGGGTGAGCCCCCAGGTGGGGGTTGAGTTCTCCGGGGCCGCCTGAGCTTGGAGCTTGGGCGGCTGAAGGATTGAACTCCCCCGTAGCCTGGGCTGCTCCCAGCTGACCAGCGTCTCTGCTAATGGAGCAGAGCCAGGCGTCTGCGACCATCCCTGCTTGAAGGAGAGACTATGAAAGGGAAAGAGCAGGCAGAGCAGTACAAGAGGGAAAGATGAAGAGATGAAGAAGATTTTATTTTACTCTCAAGCTTGATGGACTTTGCTTAAAACTTAAAGTGAAAGTGCGTCACAATTGTAAGTAAAAGATGGCGGCTAAACCTCCCCCTAGAACTTTTCGGAGTGCTGGAAATTCTCCGGTGCAACAACAATCATTGCTGCAGGCGTTGCATTCTCCTGATGTATTGACATCGAAGGATCTTGAAAAACATACCCAGTTAATTTTGGAGTCAATGGGTGTTAAATTTCTACAGATGGAGGAGAAATTGGAGAAATTGGAGCAGAGAATGGAAGAAAGGATGGAACAGAAACTTAGAGAAATGAAGGTAGACATTTTGTCCTCAGTGCAAAAAGTTGCTAAATGTGTGGAGGTGCTGGATGATCAAGTGCAAGACTTGATTCAAAAGAATGCTTTATTAGAAGCAAAAGTATTGGAAATTGAAGATTTAAAAGACAAAATCGACAGTGAACAGAGCTTGGCCCAATTTTACCAGATGCAGTTTGCTGTGAGAATTAGAGGCCTAAAAGAGAATATTAAGGAAGATTTAAAGCAGCTGGTTTCTGAGGCTTTTGAGGGAGTATTGAACCATCCAGCATCTGAATTAAAACAAGGTATGGACAAAGTGTTTCGTGTGAATTCGTGGATTGCTAAACAGAGAAAGTTGCCTAGAGATGTGGTGGTTTATTTTGTAAAAAGGGAAATTAGAGATGAAGTTATACAAGCTGCCTACGATACCAAAGTTGTGATTGCTGGTCAACAAGTTTTGGTTCTAAAAGAAATTCCTCCAAAGATTTTAAAGAGAAGGAAGGATTTTATATTTCTTGTGCAAGAGCTCAAGCAAAGAGATATAAGGTTCAGATGGGAGATCCCAGCTGGGTTGAGCTTCATGTATGATGGCAAAAGGTACTGTTTGAGTAATGTGAAGCAAGCGCATGATTTTTATAATAATGTTTTGAAAGTAACCCCATCAACACTTCTGGAAGCTGCAGAGGGATCTGGAGAAGGAGAACATCAAGAGGATGAAGATGCACAGATAGACGAGAAGGGTACAGGAGGAGTTCAAGCTGTAACTCTTTTGGATGATCTTAGAGAACAGAGGGTGACGCGTGCTGCCTTAAAACGCTCAAAAAAGAAAAAAAAATAGGACCAGTAGAAATCTATGGAACTTCCACAAAATATTTATAGTTAAGTGGTAGTTGTGTTTTTTAAAAGTTTTGGGATGTTATGTATGGTAATAGATTTTTTTTTTTTAATTTGGAATTAATGGACAACTTACTACAGAGGAAGAGGAAGAAAGTTTTGTGGGTTAATGTGGGTTAATTTGTGTAAGAACTATTTATTAATGTGCAAATGAGAATATGTTAAGGTAATAGTGAATTGTGGAAGAACATAGATGGGAATGATGCTAGTTCTCTTTTATTTTAGTTTTTTTTATATATTTAGTATTATTAAGGATTGGTTTACTATATACAAGCTAGAGGGTGATGGATTTTAGAGTTTATAATTGTTAGTATATGATTGTTTATGATTGCCTTTTAGATATATACCTTGTATTTTGCTCTGGGAAGTCGGGGGGGGAGGGGGGAGGAGGGGAAGTGGAGGGGGGGAGGGAGGGGAGGGAGGAGGGGGAGGGGGAGGGGGGGAGATAGGGGGGAGGTAGGGAGGGGAGGAGGGAGGGGGAAGGGGGGTTTTTGTAAAGGAAAATTGTATTTTATAAAACTTTTCAATTAAAAAAAAAAAAAAAAAAAAGCATCTCATAATACACCCATTCTGCTTTCCCCCTCCCGTTTTACTTTTTGTACTGTTTTTGTGCCTTGATTATTTTTGCCAGACGGAAAGACAAAGTAAAAATCAAATAATGAATAATAAATGCAACATTGTACACTTTGTGAAATATTGTAATAATGTCCCGATCTACTTGATTGTTTGATGCAAGGCTCAGTGCTAAATTCTTCTTCTAAATTCCAGTGTGATACCGTGCCACCAATTCTGGGGTGAAATCATGCTATCAAGTGTTAGTGGAAAAGGTCCCTGGATGTCCTAATCCAGGGGTCCCCAACTCCCAGTCCATGGACCAGTACTGGGCCACGGTATGCCAGCAACCGGGCCGCACAAACAAGCAAAGCCCTATCCATGGGATGCAGGCAGCACACAAAACCACACACCTTCCAGTCCATGGAAAAACCTCTCTCCAAATAACCGGTCCCTGGTGCCCAAAAGGTTGGGGACCTCTATCCTAATCAATCCACATCTGACCATAGCTATTCCACAAGGATCCAATAGAGGGAGAGAAAAGACCAGCAACTAGGAACGAGAACAATTAGCCAGTGGAACTCCTTGCCTCCAGAAGTTGTGCATGCTCCATCACTGGAGGTTTTTGAGAAGAGATTGGACAGCCATTTGTCTGAAATGGTGTAGGGTCTCCTGCTTGAGCAGGGGGTTGGACTAGAAGACCTCCAAGGTCCCTTCCAATTCTGTTATTCCGTTATCCTGATACTCCACAGAATTAGCCGAGCAGCCAACAACCCATGGTTTGAATTCCTAAACTCTTTTCTACACAAACAGCATGCAACTTTTTTCCCCCCCAGTTGCATTGGTTTTTCAGGTAGGGAGGCAGACAAACAGTCGGATCAATAGACATGCAACATTAAGAGACCAAACAGCCTATTTATTGTGAATCAAGAAGTATCTTATTGCATTAAACCCTAGAATGCAACCTGTTCTGGAGAAAGCAAGGTAGATATTCCTTTAATCAATGGTTTCATTCCCTGAGGTTTTCAAGCAAGATCTGATTTGTTTTTTTTTATGAATTTACCAACTTTTATATAAGCTTTTTTTTCAGGGCAGAAAGCAAAGCAAATATCCTTCAGATGAGTAAACATTAAGCACTGGAAATACCAAAAATGAAAAGAAAAACAAAAAAAACCCTCATACACAAAAGGCACTAGAACAGCCTCTGGGTGAAGGCCAAATGATCTTTCCCCCCCCCGTTCTTGTCCAAAGAACCAGACATGGGAGCCAAGTAACTTACATAACCCAGGGTGGAGGGATTAGAACCAGCTAGGACTGGATGAGATTTAACTGGGATGAGCACAACACAGTTTGTTAGTTGGGTCTAAGCTGGCAAGAGAGATGGAACAACTGAATCCACAGAGTGTTCTGGTGACCGGGGCCAATCGGGGACTTGGCTTGGAGCTGGTCAAGCAGCTGGGGGAGAAGATCAACCCACCACGATGGATCTTTGCCACTTGCCGGGACCCAGTAGGACCCCGTGCTCAGGTGAGACATGAGGTGCCTGCAGTTTTAGTGGGAAGAACAAAGAATTTTTTTTCTTTCAAGGCAATCCATTTGTCTCCTAGGAGGTCGTGGTGGGAACGGGATTGAGTTAGGCATGATGGAGATAAAGACATTGTATAAGTTAAATAAAAATTAGCTATAGTTGAACTATTTTTGTGATGCCTATGGAGAGTCTCAATCATCCAGATCATGGTTGCCCCACAGGTGCTTTCCAAAAGGCAACTGGACTTTAGTGTTGTTGTTTTTCCTCTGAAATCATTTCACTTCTCGTTCAAGAAATTTCTTCAGTTTGTGATGCTTCTCCCCCCCCCCCCCGAATTAGAGAGAGGTGAATTGCAGCCAGGCTAATTTTCCCAATCAGCTGATTGGGAAGTTCTTTAAAAGTGTTCTGTGTTTTCAAGTCTGGGAATAGAAAGAAGGAATGAGATGACTTCAGAGACAGAGTGACAAAAATCATTTTGTCACAGGTTTGTAAGTGCTGTGATAATTGAATGATTTGCTGCAAAACTGAATGATCAATAAAATTTATCAAGAGTGGCTGCTCTATACTTGGAGAGGAGAGCCTAAGAACAACAGTTACTTGAAACTTTGCCTAGGAGAATTTTTTGAGGACAGGACTGGTAGGATTGGAAATACTGTTGTAACGTAGTAGTAGTATTATAGGTATATTTAACCATTGTTTCATCATGACCTGGGAGTGAGGTTAAGGCAAAATCATGGACACAGTGCTGGAAAAAAATTACCAGAGTAGGTTAATGCTACAACTAAGTGGGGAAGACAGTTCAGAGAGTCTAAGGATATTTCTGTCTTTCAGGACCTGAAGAATTTAGCTGCTGAACATCGGCAAATTGTGATAATACCCCTGGGTATGTGTATACTAAAAATCACATTCTTTGTTCATGAATTGGGAAGGAAAAGAGCTGAATTTCAACACCAGGTTAGACAATACATACCAGGCACTGATATATGGTAACTGAAGTAGACAAACATAAATTATAACTCACTGTTGGAGGAGGCTGGTGAAGTGACAAAGAAAGCACCAACCGAGCGCTGCACAAGCCCTTGTTTTTTGGTCTACTTAATTCTTGTAATAGCAATTGTTTAATTGCATTATAAAACACCCAAAGACATTGTGGAAAGCAGATGGGCAGCATATAAGGCTGAATATAATTTATATAATGTAAGTATGATTAATTGTTTAGGCAAAAATCTAGATCTCCTAATAAACAATGAAACAAATATTTTGCTAGGTAGACACACCAGATAGTTAATATCCAAGCTTCAACTCGGCACATTCCAGCATTGGATAAATATCATGAGCGAATAGGTGATGGATGCATCTTTCTACTCTTTTAAATGACTTTCTAGTTATCTCATCTCCTCAAACCAACAAAAAAACACAATATCTATATGCTCATGTTAATGTTAAGTGATGTAACATTAAAGTTGAAGGAAGGAGGAAAAAGATGACATCAGACATAATAGTAAATGCAGCTTTCTATATGATCTCCATAGTCCAGAATGCAGCCGCGCGAGTTGTGATGGGAGTCTCCCGATACTCCCATGTAACACCTCTTCTCCGCGAGCTGCATTGGCTTCCAGTTGCCCTCCGGGTGAGATTCAAGGTGCTGGGATGACCTATAAAGCCCTAAATGGCATGGGCCTGGATTATCTGAGGGAGCACCTGCTGCCAGTGTCAATTTCCCATCATCCTGTGCGCTCCCACAGGGAGGGCCTCCTCAGGGTACCGCCGGTCAAGGATTGCCGACGGGTGATCCCCAGGGGGAGGGCGTTCTCTGTGGGCGCGCCTGCCCTATGGAATCAACTGCCAACGGAACTCCGGACTGCCCCCAACCTTCCTTCGTTTCGCCGGGACCTAAAAACATGGCTCTTCGAGCTATCAGGCCTGGACTGAGGGGTTTTAATGATTTTCAATTGGGATTTTAATTCTTGGGTTAATTTAATTTTATTTTAATTTTATATTGTATTGTTTTTACATTTTGCCATGTAAACCGCCCTGAGTCCTTCGGGAATAGGGCGGTATATAAATATAACTAAATAAATAAAAAATAAATAAATACAAACAGGGTCAATTTAATATTTTTTAATTTGGTTCTTAATTTTTGTATTTTGGATTTTTAATTCCCTGTAAACCGCCCTGAGTCCTCAGGGAATAGGGCGGTATATAAATATAACTAAATAAATAAAAAATAAATAAATATAAACCGAATTAATAATAAATAAATAAATAAATAAATAAATAAATAAATAAATAAATAAATAAATAGTCTACATAAATCATTTATGGATGTATTCTTCAACACTAACTTAAACCAGATCAGCTGGCACACCAGAGTGGTCTTCTCAGCAGAGCATGGCTTAAATAAGCCATGGCTTCCTGCAAGGTTTCCTCTCAGCTATTTAAATTACTTACTGGATTCCCATCAATGAACATTTCAAAAATGATCAGTCAACCACATTTCTTGGCAGTAATGAGGCCAATATCGCCTTTAAAAGAAATTTCAGCACAATACTGGCAAATTCACTCGGACTGAGCCATTGTATGGCATACAAAGCCAGCTGTGGGATAAGGTGTGTTTATTTTTCCTGCCCTAGACACAACTGATCCATGCAGCGTTAAGGCTGCTGCAGCCAAAGTCACAGACCATCTCAAAGGCGCTGGACTGAACCTGCTCATTAACAATGCAGGGATTTTAAAGCTGAGCACCGTAGAGACAGAAACGGCGGAAAACATGTCGGAGGTATACAAAACCAACGTCATTGGGCCCATGATCGTAAGTCAGGTAAGGATAAGACATTGTCCGTTGATGTGGGGAAATTGGCCATTGGCATGGAAGGGTTCTGCAGAATAGATAGTTTGGATTTTCTTCTGGACTCAAAAAAACCCTCTGTGTTGATGATAGATTTTGTCCACTGACCTTGGGCCTCTCACTCAGTCTCAACCCCAAGGACCTACCTCACCCAATTGAGATTAGAAGGCTAAACCATGAGCCCCTAAACCGGGCATAAACACATGAAATGTTTTAAAAAATTGTCCCATAGTTGCACAATCAAGAGATATTTGATAGGCAATGGATATAGTGAGGGTGAAAAGGTCGGGTTGGTTGAAACAGAAACGAAAGAGGGATGGACCTATTTGATCTGGCTAGGGCACACTCCTGATATTTATCGGTGATCAGCTGAAGGATTCTTTTGGATCTTGCATCAGGAATGTTCATTGCTTAAGAGCTATCCCAGGTCCTCTTTGCAGAGGATGTGGGTGCCCTTCATTCCTTTTGTTCTTCCCTTCCCTTCTCCAGGCCTTCCTTCCCTTGCTGAGAAAAGCATCCCAAAAGAGTGGCCAGAAAGGCATGAGTTGCAGCAAAGCAGCCATCCTCAACATGACAAGCGAGTGTGGCTCCATGACAAACCTCTTTGGCTGGAACATGAATGAGCTGATCTCCTATCGTTGCAGCAAGGTATGGACGAGCTGAGGGAAAGGGGCTTTGCTACGACTGGGGTCAAGGATAAGAGTTTCAATTTCACATTTGGTTACAGGTAATCCCCGACTTACGAACGCCAAGGAGCCCACAGATTGCTGGGGCAATAGGCACTATGGAGCAGTATATATGTTTAAGTGTTATTGCTATTGCTATTAGTACAGTAGTACTGGGAATGTTTTCTTGAGCTGTCAAGATAAAAGCAAAGTATTGGAAATTTTCTATAAATTGTCACAGTTTACAGGGGGAGGGGGCAAGGGGATGGTGAAAGGGCAGCAGGGCAGGAGTAAGGCAGGACTTCCCTCGGACCCTCCCTCTCCTTCCTTCCTTCCTTCCTTCCTTCCTTCCTTCCTTCCTTCCTTCCTTCCTTCCTTCCTCCCTCCCCTCTGCCAACTCAACTGTGATGCCAAACTTGGGTGGTGCTGAAAATACTTCCAGGTGTACTATCAAATGTGAGCTTTGGGGGGAATCATAAGCTTTTCCTGCACAACACCTTTCACCAAATATAGATCGAGAACGAGTACTCAGTGGGTTCACCTCAGGTCCTGAAGAGACATTCTGTTCCTTCTATCCACCAATATGGAATCCCTGCCAAGAGGATTGGGGGAGGGGAAGAAGTGAGTCACACCTGGGAGAAGTGGGTGGGAGCAGATGATAGCATATCTTTGTTGTTGTTAGTTGCGAAGTCGTGTCCGACCCATCGCGACCCCATGGACAACGTTCCTCCAGGCCTTCTTGTCCTCTACCATCTTCTGGAGTCCGTTTAGGCTCACGCCTACTGCTTCAGTGACTCCATCCAGCCACTTCATTCTCTGTCGTCCCCTTCTTCTCTTGCCCTCAACCTTTCCCAACATTAGGCTCTTCTCCAGTGAGTCTTTCCTTCTCATTAGGTGGCCAAAGTATTTGAGTTTTAGCTTCAGGATCTGGCCTTCTAAAGAGCAGTCAGGGTTGATCTCCTCTAGGATTGATCGGTTTGAACACCTTGCAGTCCAAGAGACTCGCAGGAGTCTTTTCCAGCACCATAGCTCAAAGGCTTCAATTCTTTGGCGCTCAGCCTCAGTATATCTTTACCGATGCATTAATGTTCTTATCTTCTGCAGGCTTTTTTTTGGGAGGGGGGACATCCAACATATTGCCCCAGCCAGACCTTCAGCTACAGAAGCTACATTATATCATTTATTTTATTTATTTTATTTTATTTTAATTCCATTTATATCCCGCCCTTCTCCGAAGACTCAGGGCGGCTTACAAGCTTAGCAGTAGCCTTCATTCTATGTATATGCCTGCTTATTAGGGCTTTCACACACACCCCAAGCGGCATTATTACAAAGTCAGCTTAATTGCCCCCAACAATCTGGGTCCTCATTTTACCTACCTCGGAAGGATGGAAGGCTGAGTCAACCTTGAGCCTGGTGGGACTCGAACCTGCACTCATTGCAGGCAGCTGGTGTTACTTAAGGAGGCATTAGCCCACTGCTCCACCAAGGCATCATTATATCAATTTTATTATTACAGCCAAAGGCCAACACATAAATTACATTCAGATAAAACAAAACTAAACAGAACCAACACAGCAAGACATAGCAATATATTAGAATTAATGATGGAATCAATGGGTGACCAAGGTCTGTCTAGTTTTATAGACAGTATAACCAAAACTAGCTACCTTCAGAAAAACAGAATCGTTACTGACCTGACAATAAAAATACATTGTATAGTCTAATGCTGGATAAAAACACGTAATAAAATTAATTAGAAAAGATTATTAAAAAGATCTAAAATGTTTATGTTTCTGGCGAATCCCCAATGCTGCTGCGCAGAATCTGGCCGCCTGCACCGTGATCACTGCCTGCTTGTCCTTAAGCAGCCACTGGAGATAAATACTTTCCGAACGACCAGGATACCTATCAATTATGGGGAGGATATGTTTTTCCTGAATAGCTCTAGAGAAGGAACATCAAAGGAGTATGTGTCCAATGGTCTTCACCTCTCCTAAGCCACAGGAACAGAGTCTTTCAGACAATGGTGTCTTTTTATACTTGCCGTACAAGACGGCCGATGGAAACGCAGGGCACCGTGCAAGCGACAATGCTTTCTGGTGCTTTACTGACTCCAACTGACTAAGATGCCTGGCAGGTGTAACCACGTATCTAATAGAGTCTGGAGCCAGAAACAGTGGAGCTATACCTAAGTCCGCTTGACTCTCGATGTCCTCTACCCTTTGACACAAGTTTTGTTTTGCTTGGTCATAGTCCAATTTGAGAATTGAGGCTGGTGAGAAGCCTAGTTTGGCAAGGTTGGACTCGACTGCCTTGATCCACGAAGAGGAGAATTTATCTTGATGAATTAATGGAACTGCGGAAAGCAGTTAAGCCTTAGCCAGATGTTTAAGGTAGTTATACAGATTCTTGCTTCGACTTTTATCAATCCTGTCTCCAGACGCAGAAGTGCATTTGGGACAAAGTGTAGCATCTGGAGAATTGTTCTGATAAAATTTGGATTGAACTCTTTCCAGTGGTGAAAAACACAAAGCTGAGGGCCCAAGCAGCTGTGCTAGCAACTTAGCCAGAAAGAGCTTAATTGCAGCTGGAATGTAGTGTCCTCCCTTTGTGCGGAAAAATTTAAGAATGGCATTCGCTGATCGTTGGACAGAGGCAGCCGCATATTCTCCATGGGCTTTTTGTGAGCCAGTGGCATTGGATGGGGCACCCCATGCTACTTAAAGGTGGTTACCTGCTCTATTTTGTGGCTATTTAAAAGTTATGCAAAAGCCATAACCTTTGTTTTCTCATAATTTATGTCCAGTTTATACAGAAGCTAATTGTGAAGGGTCTGGCATCCCTGAACGCTCAGATGAGCCATTCATTTATTTTCTCTTTTTCTGTGTCTCTCCTCCCCCCACCCCACCCCCCAGTCTGCTCTGAACATGCTCACTCGATGCCAGTCCATGCACTTTGCCGCAGAGGAGATTCTGTGCATCACTTTGCACCCTGGGTGGGTGCAGACCGACATGGGAAACAAACTGGTAAGTGAATTGCAGAAAAAACAACCTTCATACAACATCCAAAAAACTAGTGCGGGCAAGATTAGTTGGATCGGGAGTGGGACCTTATGAAGGCTTCTGAAACCCTTCGTTCCCACTGGATGATGTCCTACGTGCCTGCTGTTTCTCCTGGGGATTGTTTGGTAGGTTTTGGAAATAAATATCCAAACTGGAAAGTATTCATAAGGTTTCCAGGGGCACTCCAGACCACAAAGAAGCTTGCTTCATTGGAACACTGGGTGTCAAATACCCTGGACTCTTTGGAAAATTTATTTCCTGAAACCACCCAACCCCGCCAGTAACGTCATGGCCCCAAAGGAAATATTTCAGAATTCTTCAGGATATTCTATGCCCGGATCAACAATTCTGCACAACTCTAATGATCCTATCATCTCAGCTAACATTGGAGGAAAGCAAAGAGGTCTGCTGCATCCTGAAAATTAAATCTGCTTCTAGACAAAGAATTTTAGTGCGCAGTTGCCATAAAGAATCAATGGAAGATGCAGATGGCTTCGTTTTGCATTAGTCATTCTCCTTAGTTTTTTTTTTCTACTCCTTCTTCAAAACTTTTAGAAACAAAATGACTTAATTCCAACATTATTATCTCTGTAGTACTAAACTTTGTCTTTGTGGAAGCTGAGCAACATTTATTGCAATGTTTTGAATGGCCAGGAAGCTTTACATTGCCACGGGAATTTTGTTTTCCAATATTACATGACATTCGTAGCCCTTCTGAAATGAAAATGGAATCAAAGTTTTTATATATCAGGAATGGTCAGGTAGTTTTGGCTGATCTCAAAATACGCTACATAGATAGCAAGATGGGCGGCATGTAAATTTAATAAAAATTAGTACATGGAAAGGGCCATAAAATCTCAGTGATTAGGGTTGGCATAACATATTCAAGTGCAACTTAAGTCTCTGGATTGTGAAGACTCAGAGTGATTGTTTATGCCATGATACAATCTGTAAGTGTAACAAATTAAGTCGATAAAATCAAGAGTGATTCCGCTAACAAGATGACAAGCAAGACTCTCCACGTGTCAGTCCTCCAAACAGGATTAGATGAACTAAGTCTACTTTATTGTAAGGCTACATTAACAGAATCTTGCAAGTCTAAACGTACAATCTTCCCACAACCACTTTTTACTGCTTGATCCATTAGGGCAGCTCTTTATTTTCCTGTCTTTTTGACGCTACTGGGGGCTCCTGCCTCGCTTCTCTGATTATTTCATAGGCAGCATCTCTTCCCATCTTATCCCAGAACATTCATACATTTCATTAGAGTTAGTCACTCTCAAAAGTTAGCAAAGCGACTCTCTTTTTAATAACTGTCCTCGTTCTTCTTCAGCAGCACTTGTCCTTTGGTAGAACTTCATTTTTTATCACTTTTTCTTGCAAATAAAGGTCTGATGCATAATGTATTAATTAGACTAACTAGTTTGAATTTTTCTGGATCCTTCCTAGATCTCCTTCTAAAACTGAAGAATGGAATCTAGATAGAATCTCATTCAGGAATGATTTTCTGTTTTGATTTTCTTGTCTCTTAAGGCAGCAGCCCCCAACCTTTTGACCACCAGGGATTGGTTCCGCAGAGAAAGTTCTTTTCCATGGACTGGAGGGGCCGTGATTGCGCGTGCTGCCTGCATTCCATGGATGGGGCTTCACTTGTTTGTGCAACCCAGTTTCCGGCATGCCCCAGACCACAGATCAGGGATTGGGGACCCATGTGTTAAGGAATTTGCTGTCGCTTGATGTTACCTAGGTTTTTAAACTTTCTTTTCCACTTTGAACTTCTTTTATCTTTTGCCTGTTCTTTTTTCCCAGGGATCACCCCCACTGACAATGGAGCAGAGCTTGCGAGCTATTCTGAACACCCTCGGCCGTCTCTCTGAGAAAAATCATGGCACATTTGTTAACTGGGAAGGGGATCTTATTCCCTGGTGAGACAACCAAGAATCTGCTCCCTGCATTGCAGGAAAATGGTCTCATCGAAGGCAATGCAACTTTCCGTCTTCAGTGCACACTATATCCCCGTCTGCCGCATGTGCTCCAACTCTCCCTTTCTGTTGTTACTCTGTCTGGTGGCCACAAAACCTTGCTCAGTCAGGGTCCTTCAGGCCCTGTTTGATCTGATTTGATCTGTTTGGATACTTCCAGGTATCTAGGCAAAAGTCTGCAAAGCATCCACTTCTGTCTTGCAAGCGAAGAGAGAATATTTTTTTTTTCATATCTCCAGAATCTACATCATGCTGATGGGAAATTCCTGTGACTTAATTGCAGTTGGGAGTAATGTTCTGGAAGGATTACACATGCTAGAGTGAAGTCTTATGGCAGAGAACTGATTGGAGTGAGCTGTTGGCTTAATGATAGCCAAATCTGGCCCTCGGTTCTATCTTGGTTTACTTTCTGAATAAGCAACCAAATTGGAAGATCACTTAAAAGCAATTTATTAGGGTGCCCTGATAAAGTATATGAAAAGGGGAGACTCAAGACCTACCTTACAATCCTTTTTATAGTTGACACAACAAAGAAAATGCAAGAGGAATGTTGATTGGACAGGATAAAAGTAACCTCTCTTTCGCAGGGTAAATCAAGTACAAAGGTTGTTTGAAATTCACAAATAGATGTGCCAGATGTCAGTTTGCACTAATAATCTTTTTCTTATCAGGAGACAAGTCTCCAGCCAGTTTATCTTTCCAATCCAGGAATGTTAAAAGTTATAAATCAACCCCAACAGCAATAGGATTACATTCCAGTGGTTTGAAAAATTCTCATAAAAGAGAGAAATGTTAAATTACAATACAAAGTAACAATGTTAGTTAATAAGTTACAAAATCCACGACATGGGCCCCTCAGTAACAATATCCAGATGGGTTCCAATTTGGCTCATGCAAAAGCCATCTTTGCTGCCATGCTGGCCTGCTCTATTGAACGAAGAAGCAAAAGCTACAGTATATTAAAAAAAACCTGTATAAACCACAGCCATTTTTGCATAAAAATAAACCCTTTAATGTATCCTGAGCAATTAGTTCCTTAAATATTTTTTAGGTACAGAAATACCATCTAATACTCTATTGACAAATGTATTTAATCAATTCTATTTCTTTCTGCAAAAAAATCATTTTAGCTTAGAGCAAAAGTGACCCAACGTACGTTTTTGGTATCTACCTTGCTTGCAATGAACTAATTCCTACTTTGTATGTACTAAAGGAGGAGAACATCTAGACAACAAATACAGTACCATTTTAATTAAAATGATGCTAATTACACACTCAGGGGTATTTGTTATTCATTGACATCCATGCAGATCCTATGAGGTTGCACAGAGCATCCTTTTTGTTCATTCACAAAGAAGTGTATCGGACAGGGATTGCTGGCCACTGAGATCTTTCAAGTTCATAAACTCTTGATGTAAACGTACACAAAACTCACAACTCCAGGCACGCCCTGTGAGATGGTCTCACGAGGTCGATGGATCGTTAAGGTGCTTCCAAGTGAAAAGGCATCACACAGAGATGCAATCATATGAAGCTTTATTTAACGATAGATTAGAGAGAAAGAATTACTTGGCATGGAGGCATCCATGCCTGCATGTGTGAGAGAACAAAAGAACAGAGAGCAAGCTAGCATAGCATAACTGGAACAGAACAAGAAGCTGAACAAAGAGCAGCCCCTTGAGCAGAGGTATTTATGGGGGGTCTCAGCCCCTCCCTAACCATAAAACTCTCTCGCCAATGGGGCTGCAGGGGCCTGGGACCCCTGATCCATCAGTGGAAGCAAAGAAGCCTCTTTGCTCCCATCTGATGACCTTTTTGGGGAACTGCCATGGCTGGCACAAAAACATCTAACACGCCCTTCCAAATATAAATGCACAATTGGCTTGGGTTCTATATTTTCTATAACTGCTCTTAACTCCTAGAATGACTGAACTGATCTTCTGTACTGAAGGAGGAGAACATCTTGATAACAAAAACTGTTTTAATTAACATGATGCTAATTACACACTCAGGGGTATTTGTTATTCATTGACATTCATGCAGAGTGTCATGGTTCTGACAGATGAATCTCTTCAAAAGAACTTCGAGGCATTGTTTTCCTTAAAGAATCTTTTATTCGAGAAACCAAGTATCGGAACTACATAGTTGAAGCCAAAAACTGAGTTCCCCTCCCTTGGGACAAAGTAGCAAAGCACAATTCCCTCCTCCAATTAACAGTCATAAATCACATTCCCCAATTAACTTGAAGTGGGATTTCTCCCCAGCTCTCCAAATCTCTATCAACTCTGGAACTACAGTAATAACCTTGGGTTCCCACGGCTGAGTTACCTGCACACCAGTATAATCTGGAGGGTTTAGCTGCTTAAAGAGGCACACCAAACAAATAGAGAATGTTCAAGAGAACATCTTGATAATATTTTTTTCATACTTGTAAATGTCTACAATATTAATTACACAAACATGTCTATTTATAAAAGCCTTGGTGGAGCAGTGGGCTAATGCCTCCTTAAGTAACACCAGCTGCCTGCAATTAGTGCAGGTTCGCATCCCACCAGGCTCAAGGTTGACTCAGCCTTCCATCCTTCCGAGGTAGGTAAAATGAGGACCCATATTGTTGGGGGCAATTAAGCTGACTTTGTAATAATGCCGCTTGGGGGTGGCCCTGAAAGCCCTAATAAGCAGGCATATACATAGAATGAAGGCTACTGCTAAGCTTGTAAGCCGCCCTGAGTCTTCGGAGAAGGGCGGGATATAAATGGAATTAAAATAAATAAATAAAAAATAAATAAATTTACACATGACGATTCTATGAAATTGCACAGAGCAACCTTTTTGTTCTCTCATTAAGAAAAAGAGTATCAATCATAGTAAAGAGCAGCAACAATCACTGGCCACTAAGTGTTGCAACTTAATAAAGGTACAAGCTTACTCACAACATCAGATTTCCCTTCCAAATCTGCATACATAATTGGTTTTAGCTCTATGTGTCTGTGCCTGCTCTGAATACATAGACATGTTTGAATTCATCTCCCATCCTTTGAGCTTCTAGAAATAGAGGTGAAAAGAGGTGAACCAGGAATCACTGTGATTGGGCCAAAAGAAACTAAGAGACTAAAGAAAACACGCTCAAGCGCTTTGGATGCAGAGGGTCTCTTTAAATTCTACTTAATTTTAATTTTCACCTAGCCTCATCCTGCATACAGGTACATGAAGTTGTGAACACATTTTCTGGGCTTCTATAAGTTACTGACTGACAATAACTTTCGACAACATTAAGTGTGGCGTCTACCAAGTCCATCTCTAAGAAGAAGGCTGAAGACATGACATCAGGGTGATTCTGGCAATGTCTTGGGCTTGGTTTCAGCAGTATTTTTGTGTTGGTTTTTCGGAATCCCTGCCTAAGCTTCTCTTGGGGTATTTTGAAATTTAACAGAATGAAAACAACAGTGGCATTCTTGGAGTAGGTGATGTCTATTCAGCTCAGTGTGGAAGTCTCAAAATTGCACTGCAGACAAGACACATGTTCTTGTGATTGTTGATGCAACTTGCAACGTTATTGCTCGCTGGAAGCAATTCTGGCAGCTGCAAACCACAGTTCCAACTTCCAGAATTACACTTCTACCTAAATACACAAACCAATAATGAAATAGTACACTTAAGAAAGGGACGAAGTGAAAGTCTTTCTTTCTCAGCATACCCTTTTTGTACGGGAATCAAACTCCTCCCATGGAAATCTATTAAAGAAAAGTTACATAGAATAAAACTTTACATACTTTGTGAAAGATCTCACATTCGGGTTTAAAACAGGATAACAGGATAACAGAGGTCTTCTAGTCCAACTCCCAGCTCAAGCAGGAGACCCTATGTAATTTCAGACAAATGGCTGTCCAGTCTCTTCTTAAAAACCTCCAGTGTTGGAGCCTCAGCAACCTCTGTAGGCAAGCTATTCCACTGGTTAATTGCTGTGTCAGGAAATTTCTCCTTAGGATCTCTCTGTTAAGCTTCCATTCATGTCTATGAGATTCTCAATCATCTGGGTCATGGTTGTCCCAAAGGTGCTATTTCAAGAGGCAACTGGACTTCCTTGTTTTTAGAATACAGCTGGAAGGGACCTTGGAGGTCTTCTAGTCCAGCCCCCTGCTCAAGCAGGAGAACCTATGTCATCCCAGACAGGTGATTGTCCAGTCTCTTCTTAAAAATTTCCAGTGATGGAGTGCCCAAAAATAAGAGTAACAACAAAAAAAGGAAACATTTTAATTTAATTTAATTTAATTTAATTATTATATTTGTATACCGCCCTTCTCCCGAAGGACTCAGGGCGGTGAACAGGGCACATATAAAAAATACAGGATACAAAAATTAAAAAGAATTAAATAGTAGCCCAGCTAAAACAATCGATAACAATATAAAAATCCCCATTAAAACCCCAACATATCCCCATCAGGCCAGGCCGGCTTGTTCAAATAGATGGGTCTTCAGACCGCGTCGGAAGGAGCGAAGGTCAGGTGCTTTTCATCCAAGAAGCTTCTTCAGCCCTTATATTCTTCAGAATATAAATCCTTCCATTCCCCACCATCCAGTCAGACCTGAAGAAGCTTCTTGGATGAGAAAAACGTCTCCAAAGAAAAACAAGAAAGTCTAGTTGCCTCTTGAAAAAGCACCTTTGGGGCTCCCATCCATGATTTCCCTGTCACCCCTTGTCCTTCTTTTCCTTAAAGCAGGGGTCTTCAAACTTGGCCCTTTTATGACTTGTGGACTTCAACTCCCAGAATTCCTCAGCCAGCCAGCATGGGATCGGGAGATGGCCGGATACTGTAATAGTTAAAAATCGGATCGCGACCACGTGACTGTGGGAAATGCTCACGAGCGCTGTGGCTTCCAAGACGGGTCGCAAATCATCTTCCCCCCCCCCCCACCCCAGCACTGTCGTAATTTTGGATATTCCCGTTGTCTGTCTTCGTCACTATTTGGTTCCTTCTGATTATTATTATTGTTGTTGTTATTGTTATTATTGCAAGTTTGTCTCTTTTTCTTGGAAAACTCTATTGTAAGTGTCTTGGCTTGCTTCGCTGTGTGGTATGTTGTATATCACCTCTGTTTTCCGAAGTTGGGCGCCTTGTTATTATCTCTGTTTTCTTTCCGTTGATTTTCTACAGGCGGTCCTCCACTTATAACAGTTCGTTTAGTGACCAAAGCTACAACAGCACTGAAAAAAAGTGACTGTTGCAGCATCCCCATGGTCACGTGATCAAAATTGAGACCCTTAGCCACTGACTCATATTTATGACGGCTGCAGTGTCCCAGGGGCCATGGGATCACTTTTTGTGACAAGCAAAGTCAGTGGGGAATCTAGATTCGCTTAACAACCGTGTTATTAACAAGTGCAGTGATTCACTTAACAACAGTGGCATGAAAGGTTGTAAAATGGGGCAAAACTAACTTAACAGATGTCTTGCTTAGCAACAGAAATTTTGGGCTTAACTGTGGTCGTAAGTTGAGGGCTATCTGTATTAAGAAAAACAGCCAAACTCTGGTTTTCTTCACCAACTGATATATAGTTCTTCGTGATTTCATAATTCTTAGTGCTAATAATCTGTGCAAGAGTCCCTCTTGTATTTATTTGTTTTTCAGTTTTGATCCTAATGTTTATTTTTTTTTTCTAATCCTGTTGGCCAAGACTTTGAGTGCAATTCCAAATAGCAATGGAAAGAGTACCACACCTTTGCCTTGAGGCTTTGCCAAATGAAAAGGTTACAGAAAATGTTTGGCTTCGATTGCTGGTATCTGAGCAGGAACTCGGCATGTTCCAACATTAATGAGCAAATGGGCACTGTAGATTTCTAATCTTTCAAACGCCTTTTTAAAATCATTTCATGACATCCGATCAACCCAAACCTTAGAAAAAGGTAGTCCCTGACTTACGACCACAACGGAGTCCACAAATGTTAGTGAAACGTTTGTGTGAATTTTGCTGCATTTTTTTTTCTTGCCGCATTTGTTCAGTCAGTCATGGCAGTTGTTAAGCTAGTAACCTGGTTGTTAAGTAAATCTGGCTTCCCCATTGACTTTGCTTGTCAGAAGGTTGCAAAAGAGCCTTGGTGGAGCAGTGGGCTAATGCCTCCTTAAGTAACAGCAGCTGCCTGCAATTAGTGCAGGTTCGCATCCCACCAGGCTCAAGGTTGACTCAGCCTTCCATCCTTCCGAGGTAGGTAAAATGAGGACCCAGATTGTTGGGGGCAATTAAGCTGACTTTGTAATAATGCCGCTTGGGGTGTGTGTGTGAAAGCCCTAATAATAAGCAGGCATATACATAGAATGAAGGCTATTGCTAAGCACATTGATTTGTGCTTCTTAGATTGTAAGCCGCCCTGAGTCTTCGGAGAAGGGCGGGATATTAGTGCAGGTTCGAGTCCCACCAGGCTCAAGGTTGACTCAGCCTTCCATCCTTCCGAGGTAGGTAAAATGAGGACCCAGATTGTTGGGGGCAATAAGCTGACTTTGTAATAATGCCGCTTGGGGGGGGTGAAAGCCCTAATAAGCAGGCATATACATAGAATGAAGGCTATTGCTAAGCACATTGATTTGTGCTTTAGATTGTAAGCCGCCCTGAGTCTTCGGAGAAGGGCGGGATATAAATGGGATTTTTTTTAAAAAAGGATGTCACACGACTGGGACACTGCCAGTGTTGTAAATACAAACCAATTGCCAAGCATCTGAATTTTGATCACATGACCATGGGGATGCTACAACGGTTGTAAGTGTGAAAAACTGCCATAAGTCACTTTTTTCAGCGGCATTGTAACTTCAAACGGCCACTAAATGAAACTGTCGTACATTGAGGACTACCTGTAAGTGGTTTACCTATGTAAACTGTGTGATGTAACCTTGAAAGAAAAGAAAAAAAAGAGAAGAAAAGTATGATATCAGAAGAAATAGTAAATGACAACAGGGATAGGATAGGCAGCCTTTTTCATGACCTGAGGGAGATAAAGAGAAACTGATTTGGGTCAAGAAAAAAAACATAATTTGATCCCATTTAGTTAGATTTTAAAATAATTTAATTTAATTTTAATTTTTTTAAAATAATTTTTTAATATTACTCTGATGATGTCTTCTAACTTCTCTGTTCGGTTTCTCAAAATTATATGTCATCAACAAATTTTGCAGTCTTAAGTCTCAGCAAATAAATATAATTTTAAGCACTTTTGCCAAGTTTTACAAAGTTTGAAGTATTTTATTTCATATTATGTGTTATCCGTTTATTAAATTTCCACTATTGTTCTATTAGAAAAGGATGTTTAAGATATAAAAAGACATACTAAAAAGAAAGCAGTGAAAAATGTTTTGTTATGGTTGTTCCAAAGGTGCCTTTTGCAAAAGGCAAAAGGACTTTCTTGGGGTTGTTGTTGTTGTTTTGAAACAAACATTTCACTTTTCATTCAAGAAGCTTCACCTCCAAGAACTGAAGAAAGTTCTTCGATGAGAAGTGTAATGTTTAAGTACAGTGGCCTTTTGGGGGAAAAAAACCCTTTGGGAACAAGGAGCTATAACGTTGCAAGTTCTATCAAAATCGCAACTTGTTTTTAATTACAATGACAACTGCTAAGATGAATAATCCGATTTGGTAAAGGTTACCACCCATGTTGAAGAGAATGTTATCCAAGAAAAAAAATTTAAGTAGCTCTTTTACTTCTATGATGTTCCGAAATAGTCCAAGGCAAACTTTTTCTTTTCTTGGGCAGGAATGCTACTGCTGGAGCCAACCCCCAAGAAATTAGCAGAATCACCACAACATCAGCACCAGAAGATAGTCGTGGTAGACCCTCTACTCAATGTATGCCAATGTTAGTATGAGTCGGAAGCCAGGCGGTGACCCCAACACAGCAGCCTTCTTCTGCTTCTCAATAGTGCCTTAGAGAAACTCAGAAAAGGTGTGGTGTACATCTGCGTGCCCCTAAGTTCAGGATAACTGAGGCCATGTGAAAATAATTTTTAATCTTCTGCATCCAACTTGCCCGGACACGTTTTCTTCACTTAGTTCCCATAGACGCACCCAAAGCGATTTTTCTTTCATCTCTTTTCACCTCTTCTTCTATAAGCTCAAAAAAATGAAGATCAACTCAGATATCGCTAAGCGATACCAACAGGTATGAACACATAGAACTAACACCAATCATGTGCTTGTATTTGATATTGTGAGTATTGTGTTGTCTCAACAAGGGAGGCGATTCCCTTTTTTAAACTGAGAAATCTGCCATAGTCTCTTTCAAAGAGATGGCCAAGCTTGCACCAGAAAGGTAGTGTAGAGAGTGGTGAGGACAGCAGAAAAGATCATTGGCTGTTTCCTCCCTTCCATCCAGGACATAGCACAGAACGTGTTGCTTGAACAGGGTCCGCAAGATTGTCTAGGACACTACATATCCTCTTCATGATCCGTTTGCCTTTTTACCTTCCAGGAGGGGGCTCCGTGGTATCCAAAGCAGAACATCCAGATTCAGTCGCAGTTTTATTCCATACAGTATTTAACCTTCTGAACTCTCAAGCTTCCTCTTTCCGCTAGGTATTCAAGATGGACAGTGATTAATATTCATATGTTATTTATAATGAAAGGATGTAAGTTGATACATATGTTGTATATAGCACGTTCAGATGTGTGTTACTGTTACGTATGTGTACACTTTTGAGAGCAAGCAACAAAACTTCATTTTTAACATGTGCCAATGTGCACACATTATCTATCTAGTAGCTTTGGCCACCTAATGAGAAGGAAGGACTCACTGGAGAAGAGCCTAATGCTGGGAAAGGTTGAGGGCAAGAGAAGAAGGGGACGACAGAGAACGAGGTGGCTGGATGGAGTCACTGAAGCAGGAGACGTGAGCTTAAATGGACTCCAGAAGATGATAGAGGGCAAGAAGGCCTGGAGGAACGTTGTCCATGGGGTCACGATGGGTCGGACACGACTTTGCAACTAACAACATCTAGTAGCTTGCAAACTGTGGTCCATTGTCGGTGGGGGTGTTCCCTGGCAAAAGAATAGGCAAGGGGTAAAGAAAACAGTGGAAAAAAGTCTAAAATCTAAGGCAACATCAACTTGGTTTTAGAAAGGAAAGTTCTGTTTATTAATTTCTGAGATGACCACTAGAATACGGCTTGCATGTCACCCTCATAGTTAACGGAACCATTGTTGACCCGCTTGGTCCAATTTTAGGCCATTTCCCACTGCATCATAAAGAATCTCTTGGAGTTTACAAAAATCCAATTGGCTCAATTTCACCTGACCATTTTGTAGTTGTAGTCTACAAACACATTCCTCGTGTTCAACCCAAGTTCTAGAGTTGTAGTTAGTTCTTGCTTTTTAATTCCTAGTCCAACCAATTTTGTTCTGGTTTTTTTTCCTGCTGTATAAAGTTTGGGGGTTTTTCCCCCTCCAATTTGCTTACCATTACAGGTGGTCCGTGACTTAAAATTACTGTTGCCAAGTGAAACATTTGTTAAGTGAATTTTGCCCCATTTTAATGATCTTTCTTGCCACCTTAAGTGAATCCCTGCAATTATTTAGTTAGCCACACGGTTGCTAAGTGAATCTGGCTTCCCCACTGACTTTGCTTGTAAGGAGGTCACAAAAGGGGACCACATGACCCCAGGGCACTGCAGCCGTCGTAAGCACAAGTCAGTTGTCAAGCATTCAAATTTTGATCACGGGACTACGGGGATGCTGCAACCGTTGTGCAAAACGGTCATAAGTCACTTTTTTCAGTGCCGTGATAACTTTGAACGCTCAGTAAATGAACTCTTGTAAGTTGAGGACTTCCCATGTCAGTCTGCACTGATCCAGGATGCCCCACAATTCACAAAGTCTCCTGTTTGGCAGGCTGCATTGGCTGGCATTCAGTGAGCATATTCAGAGCAGACTGGCAGACAGAGATGCGTGGAGAAGAAAAGAGATGGATGATCTGAGTGCATATTCCAGCCTGTTCAGAGGTGTCTTTTGTAGCTGAAGGGCTGGCTTGAGCAATAAGCTGAACACGAGGCCGAACGCTCATGTTTTAAATTGGTAGGAATGCGCTTCATATCGTCTCTTAATCTCTTCCAAGTTAATTCACTTCCTCTCTCCCCAGCCCCTGTTGGCAGTGATTCTGGGTTGGTTACCAGAAAGTGGAAAATATCTGTTCAAAACCTTGCTAAATCTATTCAATGAAGGTTCTAATGTCTTTATTTGGAGAAAGATGTTCTGGAGGGTCCCTCAAACCTCGTGTTCGATAGCACACCTGGAGGTACCGCAACGCTCCCAATTGCCTGCCTCTGATCTGATCTGGAAGCTGAAGAAGCATCAGCCAACTGCCTGTTAGCAGTTTGGAAGGGATGAAGGATGGAAGGGAACCAGCTAATATATTATACTTTCTAACCTTAAAGATATAGACAGCACATACTGAGTTATTTGTAAAAACAATAAAAGCGGGATACCAATAAATACTGATAAGACATTTTCAATATTAACATTGAGCCGTTACAGTGGGAAAGTGGTTGTAAGGTTCTCTTATATTTATAAACACATCAGAACTTACCCTTCCATTTTTTGCTCATGGGCTCATCTGCACCAGAGTGCAGCAATAAGACAACCCCTTATAGTCAATTGCCTTCCAAGCAGATTTGTGGTGGAGCTTGCTTCGTTGAAAAGTTGATGATGTCTGCTTTGTTGAAGCTCATGCCTCTCTGGGGATCTTCTTGACGTGTATTCCTCAGCAAAGGAAAGAATGCCTGGAGAATAAAAGAAAGACACGAAGTGCATTCAGTCTTCTGTAAGGAAAGCTGAAACAGGTACCTCTCAGCCATTCTCAAGGAGAAGGCCCACCCAAATGGATCCAACTTACAACTTGGTTTCCATCAATAAAACCTTTCTGTTCTTACTATATCCAAATATGTCTACTGCCAAGCATCAGTACCAATTTGTGTGCTAAGAGTCAGATCCAACTTTAGTGTTAATGGTTCATGGAGGTCCCACCCTTCATTAATTCCCATCTGGTTGCAGCTATTCCACCAGGGTCCTGCAGAAAGAGAAGAGATGAGAAATTGGGCCACTCCATGGAGTTAGCGTGGAGTTATTGGTTTGGTCTCACCACCTGAACTGCTTTCTACTTCAGCTGATGAAAACAAGCTTTGAAAAGAGGAGTAATATTAAGAAACAGGTCTTTTCGCTTTTTCTCACTTGACCCCACAATCCTTCTTTTGTGTAGCAAAGCCGTTTCTGACATACCTTCCAATCCACCTGTCTGTGTCTCTGAGAATAGATATTGTTGTAAACCCATAAAGCAATAAACACTGAGATTTTCAGAAACTTAACAACCATCGTAAAGTGGATGAATTTGCTAATTTGGTTGGAAAGCTTTTCTTTAGTACAGATAAAAGAAATGAAGGAACGTTTACACCGAAAATGGCAAGCTAAACAATTGCTTAGAAAACAAAATCCCTGCTACAAGACCTGACACAACTCTATAGGTGTTGGGCAAACCCCTCTTTTCTTATCTTTTTTTCAAAGTCTTATGATGTTTCGGACCCAGGTGTCACCCAACTTACATAACATGAGAGGAGGGACTAAGAAAAGTGAGTTGCAACAAAATTTAAGGAAATGCACAAAGCAGTTTCTTAGTTAGCCTGGGCTGTCAAGGGAGATGCAGCAACTGAATCCACGCAGCGTTCTGGTGACCGGCTCCAATCGGGGAATCGGCTTGGAGGTGGTCAGGCAGCTGGTAGGGAAAAGCAACCCCCCCAAATGGATCTTTGCCACTTGCCGGGACCCAGCTGGACCCCGTGCTCAGGTAAGTCATAAGGTGGAATCTGTTAGGAGACAGAAATTCACTCAGTCTTAAATAATTATCTAAGTACCTTAAGCTCTTGAGTGGAAAGAACAACAAGTGGGAAACGATGGCCCTTTTATGGCTTGTGGACTTCAGCTCCTTGAATTCTTAAGCCAGCCATGCTGGTTCAGGAATTCTGGGAGTTGAAGTCCACCCAGTCATAAAGGGGGCATGGTTCCTAACCTCTCTCCTAGCTGATGATGGTGCAGGCATGATTGGGTTAGACACGGAGATAATGAAACACACGAGTTTGTTAAATGAAAACTGCTTATATTTCAAAATGTATAGTGATGCTTTCCTTTGCAGAACAGAGTCAGCCGGAGACTTTTTTATGTTTATGCAGGGCAATTTTATAAAGTTGTATGGATGCTGTAGAGGGACGCGGTGGCTCAGTGGGTTAGGACGCTGAGCTTGTCGATCAGATGGTCGGCAGTTTGGCGGGTCGAATCCCAAGTGCCGCGTAACAGAGTGAGCGCCTGTTACGCGTCCCAGCTTCTGCCAACCTAGCAGTTCGAAAGCACGTAAAAATGCAAGTAGAAAAATAGGGACCACTACGGTGGGAAGGTAACAGCGTTCCATGCGCCTTTGGCGTCTAGTCATGCCGGCCACATGACCACGGAGACGTCATCGGACAAGCGCTGGCTCTTCGGCTTTGAAACGGAGATGAGCACCGGCCCCTAGAGTCGGAAACGACTAGCACACATGTGCGGGGGAACCTTTACCTTTACTTTTTATGGATGCTGTGCTAAGTGAGAATGGGACCACGTGGGATTTTATCCTCTTCTACTTTTTCTTCTTATCCCTTTTCCAGTAAGCCATTTGCAGAATGTGCTTCTACACAGCCTGAGATTTTTTTTTCAGGACCATCTTAGACTATCCCACTATCCTTGAACTCCCTTTAAAGAGTGTGGTTATTTTTCAGTTCTTCACCCACTTCTGAGCCGTTGGGAAACAATGGACAATATGTACCAGAGTTGCCTTTCAGATCTCGCAGAAACACTTTTGCAGCAGTTAGCTAAAAAGGGAAAGGCACTAAGTTTGTGCGATTTTTTTTCCTTGCAGGACCTGAAGAATTTGGCAGCTGAATACCCCCAAATTGTCATCATCGCATTAGGTGTGTATCCTGAAAATCCCTTGGGTTCTTCATTATGTGTGTCCAGTCACAATTAGTCAATAAAGAATATTCTATATTTTATTAGCTGGAGAGTAAAGAGTTGAAAGGCATTGATTCCATGAACCCACATCACAGCGATGAACATTGTCCAGTATTATAATTGAATATGTAGCTTGAATTCCAAAACCAGACAAAGAAGCATTCTGCTAGGCAGATACATTGGAAGAATAATATCCCACACTGTTGTATTCTTTAAGAGCACGCTTGCCAAAACAAACAAATCTGGCTTAAATAAATCATGGCTTCATGCAATGCTTTATCCCATCCATATTTTAATAAAACAATTGATCTCAGATACACTTTTGTCTTTATTGGTTTCATGAAGAAGCTCTGTTTTTTGGACTACATGTCTCTATGGTCTTAGGTCTCATCCAGGAATGTCATTTTGTTTTTGTTTTTTGTTTTTAAAAAAGAAATTAAAAAGTGTAATATGCACAAAATACAAAATAAATTCATTTGACCATTGTGGGGTATGCAAACTGGACATCAAATAACATACGTTTATTTCCCACTGTAGATGCGAATGATCCATCCAGCGTCAAGGCTGCAGCAGCCAAAGTTACAGAAGACCTAAAAGGGGCTGGATTGAACCTCTTGATTAACAATGCAGCGATAGTAAATATGAACAGCTTTGAGTATGAATCGCCCGAGAGCATGGCTGACACCTACAGAACCAATGTGATTGGGCCCATGATAGTCGTCCAGGTAAGGGAACTTTGCACTCCTTTCCTCTCTGAGTTGAAAGAATATTTAGAAGCAGCCATTCCAGACACCAGGTTTTGGCCTGTTTGCATTTTTTTTCCTGGTCTAAAGTCCTCCAGGTTGATGCTGACCTTTCTCCAGAGTACTCAGTGAGGAACTTTTGTCCACTCCCTCCCTCTCTGCCCGAAAAATCCCCTCACAGATTTGTGGTTTTAAGAATGAATCCTGAGCTCTTAGAACCCTTTCAGAATGGTATATCAGGACCTGAATAAAAATTTTGTCCTCTAGTCACACAGATCGTGATAATAAGACTATGGATCTAGACCAGGGGTAGGCAACCTTGGCTCTTTCATGACTTGTGCACTTCAACTCCCAGAATTCCTGAGCCAGCATGCCTCAGCTTGGAAACTTCTCCCTTTCCCCTCAGCATGGCTGGCTCAGGAATTCTGGGAGTTGAAGTCCACGAGTCATAAAAGAGCCAAGGTTGCCTATCCCTGATCTAGACTATCAATATGGATGGAAAATTTGTGCTGTTGCATTAAGTGGGTTCCATCTGATTAGACTACAGCACGATGTTGACACTTTCTGATGAACAATTGGTATCTCTCTGGGGCCTTTTCATTAGGAATTTATATTGATTGGGAGATGTCCCAGGTCTCCTTACAGAAGATTTGAGTGCCCTTCATTTGTTCCTTTTGTCCTCCAGGCGTTCCTTCCTTTGCTGAGGAAGGCAGCTCACGAAAGTCCCCTGAAAGGCATGAGCTGCAGCAAAGCCGCCATCGTCAACGTTTCGAGTGAAGGAGGTTCCATCACAAGAGTCCTTGAATGGCATCTGTGCCACATTGTTGCTTATCGCTGTAGTAAGGTACAGAGGAACCCACGATCCAAGAGTGTAAAAGTCAATTCTGTTGCTATCATAAAGTAGGAGAAAAGTATGCTTGAATTTTATATCCCTCTTCCCACCATAACTGGTCAACGTGGTTTCATGAGAAACCTCTGCTGAGAATTAATCAGTTGGTGTCTTGAAGTTGAGTATTGTTAGTACAAGTCATTGGAAACCAGGCGGATTTATATTTTGGAGTGTTGCAACAAATTGAATGCCATGTCCACTGAATTTCATCTTAGAGCAATGTTTTCAGCCTTGGCAACTTGAAGATGTGTGGCCTTCAATTCAACTGAAGGAATTCTGGGGAATTGAATTGTATAGTGTACATCTTAAAAGTTGGCAAAGTTGAAAAACACCACCCTAAAGCCCCAGCTAGGTCCTTGGAAAAATCTATCAAGAAATCAAGCCTCTGGATGCCTGCTGATCTAGTTCATAACCAGCCAGAGAGTGCTGAAGGCTTAAGCAATCTCTCCCCAGAAATAAGTGCTAGTCCCACCTGAGATATAAGATGCCTGTCATGGTTCCAATAGATGAGATCAGTAAAAGCAAAACGCCCGAGGGGTTTCCTTAAAGAACATATTTATTGGCTACCGAGTATCGGCACAGTCAAAAGTGAAACCAAATCTGAAGTTCCCTCCCAAGAGTTGCAATATTACAAGGTTGAACTTCCCACCCCAGCACTATGTAATTATCCACATTCCCCAATAGAATACTTTGGTGGACTTTCTAACGGAAGGCTCAGACCGCCAAAAGTCGGGCAGCAATGACCTTGGTTCCCACAGGACAATTAATTGTTTATTCTAATCTTAAAACCAATCATTCCCCCCTGCCAGTACTGTGGCCGTTTCAGTGTTGACAATACCCATGAGCCTCTTCGGTATCTTAGATGAAGACTGTTTTCCTGATGTCAATCATTCGTGAAGTTGGAAGAGAGCTAAGAGTTCATTTTCTCAATACATACATTCTAGGCAAATAATCCTTCTGGGCCACTTCCACTTCCCAGTCCTTTAACCTGTCAGATACATGTGGAACAGAAAATATTGTTTGTCTACATGTGCAAGCAAAAACTGGATGCCAACCAAGCTTGAGACTTTTCCAAGAAAGTGACAGCAAATCTGTTGCTTCTTAGAGGATATCAGTGTTCTGTTCCAGCCTACGACTGGCCCTGTTTGAATGTCAGGGACAACCCCTTTTTATAATCAACAGGCTGGAACTAACCCAACCAAATTTATTTACAAAAGTTAAACCAAAAATTCAAACAAGACTTAAACCAAAAAGGTTAAACAAGAGTTTAAACAATAACAGACCAGGACTCTCGCAGAAGCTCTTCAAACGGTTGCCTTCAGCAACCAGCACCTCCCACACATTCCCCTTTTAACAGCAGTCCCAAGGCGTGGCTTCTCATTGCCTTCTCCCAAGTTGCCTCATTGCTTTCCTCTGCTCAGTGATGCTAGATTGCCTCCTGCTCCTAGCATCCCTGAACAAAGCCAGCTGTGGATAGTCTTCTTCCAATCCTTCATGCTCACACAGCTGGGTCTGAGGAGGAACAAGACAGGAGGGGCCAGGCTGAGAGTTCTGCGGTGCATCAGAACCTTCCTCTGACACCAAAGGCTCTCCAAACCCCTCCTCCTCCTCCTCTTCAGAATCGTCCGACTCAGCTGCCGAAACCACAGGCTGATGCTGAATCACAACAATCAGCAGATCATAATTCGTATCCCAGGACCAAACCGGAAATAAACAAGAGAAAAATAATTATTATGGCATATGATGGTTTGCTTTATAAAGAATGGTAGAAATAATATAACAAACCCAGTGACAGAGAATATTTCCTAAGATGTCAAGATAAAAGGGAAATATTTGAACATTACTATCAATAGCCATGCCGTAAAGTCAAAGATAAGAACATGTAATATCTTACTGCTTGCTTACCTGCCTCCTTTCTGCTAAAAAGCAGATGGTCAATGGTCATAACTCTTCAAATTCCATTAGAGACAGACAGGCATTTGAGCACAAGAGCGCCTTTAGATGTGCTATCAAGTATGACCTTCCACATAGCCATGAGCTTTCCTACCAGAACACATTCCTTCATATAAGGGCCAAGAACATTCCCTGAGTTGGCTCAGTTGAGGTTTTTATCTCCTGCCAATCAACACTGAGTCACAACCAATAGGGCTGGGGAGGGGAAGAGGTGAAACATGTCTCATAAACAGTTTAGGAGGAGAAGAAAGCTAATCCTTACCAAACAACACATGAATGTTCTGGTCTTCTGCAGGCCTGGAGGTTCAACATATTGCCCAAGACAGCTTTTCCATTACAGAAGCTACCATGGAATGAGATGGCATGTTAGAACATTCAGATGTACCATTCATTTTATTTTCCCCTTCCCTCACAGTCTGCTCTGAATATGCTCTCTAAATGCCAGTCCTTGCATCTTGCCAAAGATGAGATCTTGTGCATTGCGTTGCATCCTGGATGGGTACAGACTGACATGGGAAATAAACTGGTAAGTGAATTGGAGGGGGGGGGAAACCCCAAATTTTATAGAGTGGACAAGAAACAAAGTCAGACAAAATTAGCTGGACTACACATGGAATATTCCAAACAATTCCAGACTGTGCTGAATCTTCTCCTGAATCATGGCATTCCATGGACGATGGTCCAGCAGTTCTCAAAGTAATTTCAGCAGGTGTGCCTTGAATTTTTCTTGGGGCAATCTCAACCTAAACCAGGCTTAGTCTGAGACAATTATGTACCAAATACCACAAAGCACTTCCAGTTTGAAAAATTGGGGTTCTAGAAACAGCCCCTGGAATCACCTGATCTCAGAGGAAGTTCAGAATAAACCTGAAGAAAAGTGGATTTTCCTGAGATCACCAGAATATTACATTCCTCACGAAGAACATCTTTACATCTCTATCGATGATTTTTTTTTTATTTAGGTTAGCTGCCATTGGACTGTTTCTTTTAATTATAAAAACTACAAGTATAGACACAATGAGGGCAACATAATTGTTAATGTGCTGATAGTCATTCTCAAAAGTCAACAAATAGGATTCTCCAAAACCTATCCTGGTTCTTCTTCAGAAATATATGTGATATAATGTCACGTCTAAGAAACTTTCCTTGCAAAGAAGTTGGCATCCCATCATCTGCTGGAGATTGGAATCTGCATATAAAGTTCAGTCAGAATAAATTATCCGATTCTGATGTCCCTGACTGTTATGAAATTGATTCTCAGTTGAGGTTACCTAGGCTTTTAGTCTTTGTTCATTCCTTCATCCCTTGCCTATTCTTTTTTCCCAGGGATCAGCCCCTCTGACAACGGAGCAGAGTTTGCGAGCTACTCTGAACACCCTCGGCCGTCTCTCTGAGAAAAACACTGGCACGTTTGTTAACTGGGAAGGGAATCTTATCCCCTGGTGAGACAACCAAAAACCTGCTTCTCTGCACTGAAAGACAACGTCCTCAGCAAAGGCAATGCAGCTTTCCATCTTCTATCGGTGCTGACGACATCCTGCTCTACTGCATGTGCTCCAAATCTTGCTTGCTGCAGCTCATCCACCTGGTGCCCATACCTTGCTTAGATAGGCTCTCTCAAGCTGCACGACCCAATGATGTCTTTGGGTACTTCTAGGTGTTGCAGGATCCAAATGACTTCTGGGTGTCACTGGCAGCATTCTGCATAGCAGTGATTCCTGATCGGAGAATTTTCTTTCCTACACTTAAGCCCCAAAGGATGACCCCTTCTTCTCTTAACTCCACACCTGGGGAAGTGAATCTTGATTTGGGTTTTCTTACAAAAAAGGATCGTCTGGAACATTTTGTATTTCCAATAGGTTCTTCTTCTTCTTTTTATAAGATTATGCTTCCTGAAATAAAAGAAAATTGATTCCGTATCTCTCTTTTGTTAATGATATGTCAATTCATTTGGAGCCAAGGAAGAAGGCAACAAATGGTGGCCTTAAAATTTTGGGATACTCTACCAGGGTTTCACTGGGGGTCCTCACGAAAGACTCAGATTTATAACCTATGAGAAACTAAACAGTTCTGAGGAATAAGATTCTTTTCTTCCATTTTTCTCAATCCATCGCACTTTTGGTCCCTAGATGCAAGAATTCATCTTGATTGTCAGGACATCATCATTTTCTTTAAGTGAACTGGCTTAGTCAATTATCCTTAACTAGCAGCTTTTACCAACTTCACGTGGCATACATTTTTATCCTATAGAGTTTATTAGAAGTCAGATGTATTGCAGTAAAGCAAAGCCAGAATTGAAAATTAAGCGCCAAAATTCCTAAGTTCTATTTTTCCTTCATTTAAAGGTAAAGGTAAAGGTTCCCCCGCACATGCGTGCTAGTCGTTTCCAACTCTAGGGGCCAGTGCTCATCTCCATTTCAAAGCCGAAGAGCCAGCGCTTGTCCGAGGACGTCTCCGTGGTCATGTGGCCAGCATGACTAGATGCCAAAGGTGCACGGAACACTGTTACCTTCCCACCATAGTGGTCCCTATTTTTCTACTGGCATTTTTACGTGCTTTCGAACTGCTAGGTTGGCAGAAGCTGGGACAAGTAACAGGCGCTCACTCTGCTACACGGCACTCGGGATTCGACCCGCCAAACTGCCGACCCTCTGATCGACAAGCTCAGCGTCCTAACCCACTGAGCCACCATGTCCCTATAGAAAATCTAAGGTAACATCAATTTGGGTTTGGTAAAGAAAACTCTGTTCATTAACTTATGAAATGACCACCAGCAGATTAATAGTTATGCTTACATGTTGCTCCATAGTTAACAAAAACCACCGTTGACCCAGCTGGTCCAATTTTAAGGAATTTCCCACTACGTCATAAAGAACCTCTTGGAGTTTGCAAAATCCAAGTGGCTCAATTTCACATGACCATTTTGTAGTTGAGTGGGTTCTCCAAACACATGTTTCAACCCAGGTTTTAGAGTTCTAGATTATTCTGGTTTTTCAGAATGTTCCATTTCTTATCTAATTTTTCCCTTTTTTTCCTTCTTCTCCTGCCGTATAAAATTTAGGGTTTGTCTTTTCTCCATTTTGCTTACCGTTCTATCCAAGATGCACTGCACAAGCTCTGCTGTTTGGCAGGGTGTATTGGCTGGTATTCAATGAGCAGATTGGGAGGGTGGAGAAGAACAGTGATGGTTGATCTGAGTGCTTTGAGATTCCAGCCTTTTGTAGCTGAAGCAATAAGCTGAACACTGAGGCCAGCAGAGCAAAACGCAGAACGCTTATGTTTTATTTGTGCTTCTATCGTCTCTTAATCTCTTCCGAGTTAATTCACTTCCAGGTAGGTTGAGGACTACCTGTGTACTTCCCATGTCAGTCTGCACTGATCCAGGATGCCCCACAATTCACAAAGTCTCCTGTTTGGCAGGCTGCATTGGCTGGCATTCAGTGAGCATATTCAGAGCAGACTGGCAGACAGAGATGCGTGGAGAAGAAAAGAGATGGATGATCTGAGTGCAGATTCCAGCCTGTTCAGAGGTGTCTTTTGTAGCTGAAGGGCTGGCTTGAGCAATAAGCTGAACACGAGGCCGGCAGAGCAGAACGCTCATGTTTTATATTGGTAGGAATGCGCTTCATATCGTCTCTTAATCTCTTCCAAGTTAATTCACTTCCTCTCTCCCCAGCCCCTGTTGGCTGTGATTCTGGGTTGGTTACCAGAAAGTGGAAAATATCTGTTCAAAACCTTGCTAAATCTATTCAATGAAGGTTCTAATGTCTTTATTTGGAGAAAGATGTTCTGGAGGGTCCCTCAAACCTCGTGTTCGATAGCACACCTGGAGGTACCACAACGCTCCCAATTGCCTGCCTCTGATCTGATCTGGAAGCCGAAGAAGCATCAACCAACTGCCTGTTAGCAGTTTGGAAGGGATAAAGGATGGAAGGGAACCAGCTAATATATTAAACTTTCTTATCTTAAGTTGTAGGCAGTGTATATTGAAATACATTTTTTCAAAATTAAACAGTTTTGGTGGGACGGTAGTTGTAAAATTCTTATATTGGTTTGTGCTTAAATTGTAAGCCGCCCTGAGTCTTCGGAGAAGGGCAGGATATAAATGGGATAAAAAAAATTAAGGAAAACAGTAGAATTCATTCCTTCTTTGTTCATAGGCTCATCCATACCTTAATGCAGCAGTAAGACACCACCTGATCCAGTTGCTATCCAAACCAGCTCTATAAATGATATATTATCCTAATCCATAAAGCACTGAACATTGAGATTTTCAAGACAAACCTGTCATGGGTTGGCTGGATTTGCTAACTGGCTCAAAAGCCCTTTTTTCAGTGCTGAACACAGGAGATATTATTTAAATAAAAGAACACTGACGTAAAAAACCATAAAAGACAAGTAGCTGCTCAGAGAACGAAAGCCCCACGGCAAGATTCAAACACATCTTGTAGGTTTTTGCGAAATCACTCCTTTCATATTCTCTTCAGAAGTTCTATTTCCTTTTCAACCCAGGAGCCAAACACCTTGCATAATTGGCTGGAGGGACAGGGAGCAAGCTGAGTTGCAACAAGATTGAAGGAAAGGGACGAAACAGTTTCATATTTGGCCTTGGCGTCAAGAGAGATGGAACAACTGAATCCATGCAGCGTTCTGGTAACTGGGTCCAACCGCGGACTCGGCTTGCAATTGATCAAGCATCTGGCAGGCAAGAGAAACCTTCCAAAATGGATCTTTGCCACTTGTCGGGACCCAGCTGGACCCCGTACCCAGGTGAGGCCTGGGGTGCTTCATCTCTAGGTGGGAAGAACAAAGATTTTTTTCCCCTTTAATGGAAATTTGCTTGTCTCCTAGATCAGGGGTCCCCAACCTTGGCAACTGTAAGACCTGTGGACTTCAACTCCCAGAATTGTGGGAGTTGAAGTCCACAGATCTTAAAGTTGCCAAGGTTGGGTACTCCCGTCCTAGAGGGCGACAGTGCAGTGTTGAGTTAGGCATGATGGAGACAAAGAAACACAAGAGTTTGTGAAATGAAGAGTGGTCATATTTAAAATGCCACTTTTGAAATATATTTAAAACACTGATGAGCTTAATTTCTCCAATCAATTGATGGGAAGATCCTTACTAAGGTTGTATGTTTATACATCTTGGAATATGAAGTATCCAGTTAAATAATCACTTTATCAAAGTGATTGAAATATGTATTTAAAAGGGAAAAGGGTTAAAAAGTAAAAAAGGAGTGAAAGGGATTAACAATATATATACTCTGTGTGTGTGTGTGTGTGTGTGTGTGTGTTCCAACTTTTCTCAATAGAGATATAAATATAATCAGGTATCTCTTGCTCTAAATTAAACATAACTGATATTTAAATTTAAATATGTACATTTAATAACATAAACACTATTTCCACACTCTTAAACAAATCCAATAATCCAATCATTAATTCAAAAACTTATCATTATTAAATAAGATTTTAAGATGATATCCAATTTTAAAATAAACCTAAATCATCAAACAACCATAAAGTTCATCAGTTCCATCAATTCATTTTTCCAATCCACTTTTTCATTACTTTTTTTACATTTCTTTCATCTCTGTATATATTACCTCACTAACAGTCCTTAAAAATCCCATATTTTTCCCGCTCTGTTCCTCCCATTAAAAATACAATTCATGATAAAGTTCATTCCTTAAACCCACAAACCAACCGATCTTCAAAATTAATATTAAACCCCAGTCTTACAACTTTAATCTCAACTCACTATCAACTAACAAAAAAAAAAATAGCTTAACCATAAAATAAGCATGAATAATACACAAATCTCTAATAAAATGTATTTTCTCATCTAAATTTTCTGCCAAACACACATATATCTTTTCCCCTTTTACAAGTGTTTCCTTATCACTAAACCAAATACCTCTTTCAACCAAAATCATTTCCTCCCATAACACATTTCTGGAATGTAATTTTTGTCAGGCGTGAATAACCACATGTGCAGAGATCAAGCTAAGTACTTCATTGTGTTCTGCACATAATATTTTATTTATTTATTTATTTTATTTAATTTGTATACCGCCCTTCTCCCGAAGGACTCAGGGCAGTGAACAGGGCAATAAATACAGAAATACAAAAATTAAGAAGAGATTAAAACCATAATGCCCAATAAAACAGATAAATTTACATAAAAACATGATAAAATCCCAAAACCCATCAGACCAGGCCGGCTTGTTCAAACAAATAGGTCTTTAGATCACGTCGGAAGGAGCGAAGGTCGGGGGCCATCCGGAGCTCAATATGGGAATCTCCCCAGACTTGCAGCCTTCTCTTGGAGACAAATAGATAAGACTCGAAGGAACTTAGAGGAGTTGGTTGTAGCCCTTTCACAATTGCACAGTGACTCCAAACAAACTCCGCACGTGATCCCTTCTCTTGGCCACGCTGGCTGCTTCCCGACATCTTCATTATAAATCTGTACCAAAATTCCGTGTAGCATGACCCTAAAATAACTATTTATATATGATGTATCAGTTCATTCTTGTGTCTTCTCCCTCCAACATACACCTCTTTCTCCTCAATATCCTCCAGTCCTTCCTCCATATTCTCCAGTCTGTTGCTGACCATACGTTCCCTTCTCTTCTATGAAAACCTGATTAAAATCTAGCATATTTTCTAGTACAGAAATCCAGAACCCTTTAAATGAGATATAATTCCCATTTGATCTGATGAAATACAGTCTTGGCTTGGTGTAAATCTAATAAAATAAAATGTTCCCCTCTTTCTGACAGTCTCCACGTAAAATTTCTTCCAAATGAGTTGTATTCAGGTTTTTAGCTTTTAATCTTGGATTAAAACGATCATAAGAAACTTGTTCCTGTAGTTTTTTTTCCTATTGGTCAGACAACAAAGTCACTTAAATACACAAGGTGTATTTTCAAAAAAAAACCTTATTTTTAAGTTCCATTTTATCTTTTATTTGTTTGTGTTGAATCACACCCAATTTACAATCCAGTATTTTTTTTCCTCAATTTTTTCACATTTAGTTTCTAGCGTTTTTTGAATACAGATTCAATCTCTAGAGTGATTTTTTTCGTGGAATGATTTTTTTGTTTTTTCCCGTTGTATGAATAACACATTCTAGTGGCCAGAGAAGATATTTACAGATTATAACTTCTCAGAGATAGGGGGCCAGACACAAATCTCCTTCAATTACATTTTCGTTAACAAAAAAAAATTAGTAAAAGCAACAAACTTAGTAAAATACAACAACAAATCAACGTTACAAAACTATTCTGATATGAAAGTTGCTGTCTAATTGCCCATCTCTCATACCTCTGTTTCTTCAATTTCCTCTGTCCTCCATGATTGCAGATTTTGCACATCAAAAAGATCTAGTAAGCTATAAAAGGAGAAGTCCTGGAAAGCTGTATTTGCCATGGTTAGCTCTAAAGAAGAAAGCACTAAATTTGCAGATTTTTCTTGCTTTCAGGACCTGAGAAATTTGGCTGCTGAACACCCGCAAATTGTCATCCTCGCACTGGGTATGTGTCCTGAAAATCTCTTTGCTCCTTCTGTAGGCGGGAGGGAAAATACTGAAATTCAGTATCACAGTAGATCATGCCAATTAGGCATCAATTCCATGTACCCACATCAGAATAGACATCCGTCGCCTTTCATTATAATTGACAGTTTAGGCTGTTTAAGCAGAATTCTACAAATAGATTCCAGGAACAGCTGGATCTGCTACCAGACCAAGAAACAAAACATCTGCTAGGCACGCGTATTGGAAGGTCAATATCCAAGCAGTGATTCTGATGGCTACTTGTCCCTTGTCTTCTATTTTTCTCAAAGTAACAAGTTGGCAGCAAATTTTGGAGTGCTATTGGCAGCCACTCCCACCCAAAGCTTGCAGGTGAGTTTGTTAATTTGCATTATTAATGTGGGCAAGGGACGCAGTGGCTCAGTGGGTTAGGATGCTGAGCTTGTCGATCAGAAGGTCGGCAGTTTGGCGGGTTGAATCCTGAGTGCCGCGTAACAGAGTGAGTGCCTGTTACTCGTCCCAGCTTCTGCCAACCTAGCAGTTTGAAAGCACGTAAAAATGCAAGTAGAAAAATAGGGACCACTCCGATGGGAAGGTAACAGCGTTCCTTACACCTTTGGCGTCCAGTCATGCCGGCTACATGACCATGGAGACGTCCTTGGACAAGCGCTGGCTCTTTGGGTTTGAAACAGAGATGAGCACCGGCCCCTAGAGTTGGAAATGACTAGCACGCATGTGCGGGGGAACCTTTACCTTTACCTTTACTAATGTGGGCAAGGATCTACCTGGCTATCACTAATCAGAATTTGGCTTAGAGAAGAAATTGTGTGCAACATTTCGTAATTTGGAATGGTGGTTTTTCAGTCATTCAGTTCCATATGAGTCACATAACTGGATGAATGTCAGATTTAAACTACGAGGAAATTAAAAATAACTTTGATGGCATAAATAAGCACATCTCTAACCTAAATCTACAATCAAAAAAACAGCCAGAAAATGACGGTGAATGAAGAAACAAATCAGATAACAGAACACAAATTAGAAGAACACGATCAATTCAACCAAGCTACAAATGAAAAGAACTACAATTTAATAAAAACAGGAAAAAATCTACAAGACTTTGATATAACAACAAAAATGGAATGGACTATAGAATTCCCAGGAGAATCATCAGAGTTTGGGAGACAGAAAGTATATATTTTACCTATTTTTATCTTCCTTATTCCCAACAATACTTACAAAAATACAGGAACTGCCAGGTAAGTGGAATATATCATATTGGAAAGCTACTCGGCAAAAGGCCAGAGACAGATTCAAGAGATTTGACTCACCTTACCAGATGGAGTATTACATGAGCAAACACTTGTTTGAATATGGTTAAAAGAATAGATAACTTTGAAAATAAAGGGGCCATATACTGTAACAAGAGGGATAAGAGATTTAAATAGAATAGCCTGTTTTACAATATATGAAATATAAAAATATTGGGATGATGTACATTTTATAAATATAAGTGAAATATAAGCTGATCAGAAAGGATGTTACATGCAGATTCTATAAGATAGATAAGAAGTACAGTATTTTTTATAACACATGAAATATGAAAATAGTGGGATGGCGTATTTAAATGGAAAAAATTGGATGTTTAGATGACTAGCATTGAGAAAATCATGACTGATAAGAATGGATTGAATATAAAGGGGAAATTAAGCTTAAATGAAAATCACGAAAATAGTATGCATGGTGAATTAATGATATGGTTTTTATAAGAATAACAAGCTGACATAAAATGTTATACATTGATGTGATCATTACCTGTACAAATATGAAAAAAGTCTATATTTAATCATTTATAAATTGAAAATATTAAGAATTATATTTGTTTAAGGTTGAAGAAGGAGAATATAATTGGAAGAAGGGAAGATCAAAGAAATATATTATTAATTAATATACTAATTATGGAGTTATCAAAATCAATCATTCTTGACTGTTAATTATTATGGCTTTTTTTCAAATATATAAACCAAGACAACACGTTGTACACCAGGCCCTGGAGATTGTTATTGTAAAAAAACCAATAAAATATTTTTTTTAAAAAAATAAAAATAAAATGGCTTTTCCAGCAATTTTAATTCCAACTCCTCTGGCTTCTATTTTAACATTTACCGTGACATGTTTTCATTTATGATTCAACATGCTCTCAAGCAGTCCATCCAATCCTTCTGTATGTGAATGTGGCTTGACAGTGAGAGGGGCGGCATATAAATTTAATAAATAAATACATAAACCTTAACAGCATCATCCTGCAATTTTTTTTGCTCCATTCCACAGGTTATTTCATCATCACCCTTTACACTAGAAATTGGTGTGGTTCTCATACCACAATAACTCATGCTTGTTTGATAGTGATTTATTGGCTGAATCCCAATGTGATTCAATCTGCAATTAAGCCGCAAACCAGAGGTTGCAAATAAAAGAGAAACCCAGTCATTATTACCGTCGCTTTCCGTGTCAGAAGAACACCATCAGGGTACATTGCTTTGTCCCATCCACAGTTTAATAAAATGTATGAACTCAAATCTTGCCTTGTCTTTATTGGCTTCACGAAGAAGCCCTGTGTGTTTCAAAAGCAGTGCTTTTTTTGTAAAACAAAAAGGTGCCGGAACTCACACATGTCATACAACCCGACTTGCCTATCCTACAAGGTTCCATTCAAAAAAGGTGCCGGAACTCCATTCTGAGCGTTCTATGAGAAAAAAAGCCCTGTTCAAAAGTATCAGTGGGTCACAGACGGTAGAGTCTTAAGACTAATCCCAGGAAACTCTTATTATTATTATTATTATTATTATTATTATTATTATTATTATTATTATTATTATTATTATTATTATTATTATTATTATTATTAAAAGAAAGAACATGCAATATGCACAAAATACAAGAAAATTTATTGGAACATTATGGAGCGTGCAAAATCAGATATGAAATAACCTACCGTACTTTTATTTTTCCTGCTGTAGACACAACTGATCCATCCAGCGTTAAAGCTGCCGCAGCCAACGTTACAGAACGTTTAAAAGGGGCTGGATTGAACCTGCTGATTAATAATGCAGGGATTATAAATATGAGCAGCCTGGAGGCTGAAACGCCAGAGAGCATGGCTGACATCTACAGAACCAACGTGATTGGGCCCATGATCGTCGTCCAGGTAAGGGAACTTTGTGGTCCTTTCCTCTCTGAGTTGAAAGAATATTTAGAGGCAGGTATTCCAGGTTTTGGCATGTTTGGATTTTTTCTCTGGACTAAGGAATTCCAGGCTGATGCTGGACTTTCTTCAGGGAATGAGTCCTGACCTCCTGGAACTCTTTAAGAATGGGAAATCAAGACCTGAATAAAATTTTCACCCAGTAGCTGCACAGACTCTGACAGACTATGGATAGACTATCGATGTACAATGGATGGGAAAATTGTACTGAATGAAACAGGGTTATCAAGTGGGGTCCACCTGGTTACACTACAGGACAAGTCTGACATTTCCTTGCAAGTCATTGCCAAATCTTTGGGGTCCTTTGGAGGAATTTATATTGAGTGGGGAATGTCCCAACCCTCCTTGCAGAAGGTTTGAGTGCCCTACATTTGTTCCTTTCGTCCTCCAGGCATTCCTTCCCTTGCTGAGGAAGGCAGCTCATGAAAGTCCCCTGAAAGGCATGAGCTGCAGCAAAGCCGCCATCATCAACGTTTCGAGTGAAGGAGGTTCCATCACAAGAGTCCTTGCATGGCAGTGGAGACATGTCATTGCTTATCGCTGTAGTAAGGTACACATAAGTCTATAATCAGACAGCAGATAGAGCACTTTTGTTTTTGTCCCAAGTAGGAGAAGAGTAGGCTTGAATTTTAGATCCCTCTTCCCATCACAAATGTTCAATCTTGTTCCACCAGAAACCTCTCTACCTAAAATCAGTTTAATATTTCCCTTTCTTCTGCTGAGGAGCAGATGGTCAATGATGAGAGTTCTTCAGACTCCATTAGAGACAGACAGGTACTTGAGCATGAGAATACTTCCAGATGTGCTAATGAATATGATCTTTGGGATAGCCGTGAGCTTTGAAACCGGAACACGTTCCTTCAAATAATGGCAGAGAACATATCCTGCGTAGGTTCAACTGAAGTTTCGAGTTTTTTTTTTTTGTCTTTGTGTCAATCAACACTGAATCTCAACCACTGGGATGAGGGGATTGGAGGAAGTGAGACATACCTGGAAAAACTGAGTTGGAGGAGATGAAGGCACATCCTTATCAACACAACACATGAATATTCTGGTCTTTCACAGGCCTAGAGGTTCAACATATTGCCCAAGACAAGCTTTTCAGTTACAGAAGATAGCTTGGAATGAAATGGCATCTTAGAACATTCAGATGAACCATTCATTTTATGTTCCCCTTCCCTCTCTCCCTCACAGTCTGCTCTGAACATGCTCTCTAAATGCCAGTCCTTGCATCTTGCCAAAGATGAGATCTTGTGCATTGCGTTGCATCCTGGATGGATACAGACCGACTTGGCAGGTTCAGAGGTAAGCAGACTGAAGGGAGGGGGGGGGAAACCAAATGTTATACAGTGGACAAAAAAACAAGGACATAATTAGCTAAACTGGGAATGTAATGTTCCAAAGAGCTGCAGATCATGTTGAGACTTTTCCTGGATCTTACCAATTCCAGAGGGCAATCAAAAATAAACCTTTATGGATTCTCCACAGACATCCTCTTAACTTTAGAGTCAGATCAAGCTAGATCTATGTATACTAAGGCCAAAGATCTTAGATACATATATAGAAGGTCAGGCAGAAATTTCTGCTTTCTCTTATTCTAGGCAGTTAGTCCTCGCATTAGCCAAAACTTTCTGTGGCTAAGTCAGGCATTTGTTAAGTGAGTTTTGTACCATCTTATGAACTTTCTTGCCACAGTTGTTAGGTAAATCGCTGCAGTTGTGAAGTTAATAGCACGGTTGTTAAATGAATCTGGCTTCCCCCTTGACTTTGCTTGCCAGAAGGCTGCAAAAAGGGATCACATGACCCCAAGACACGGCCACCGTCATAAACAGGAGTCCATTGCTGAGTGTTTGAATTTTGATCACATGATCATGGGGGTGCCGCAATGGTCCTAAGAGTGAAATATGGTCATAAGTCCCTTTTTTCAAATGGTCATTAAATAAACTGTTGTAAGTCAAGGACAACCTATAATTGCAAATAATCAAATGTAAGTGTCTTAATCAGCCTCATATCTGTATCATATCACAGTTCCCACATTTAGGAGAAGCTTATCTTTATCTCGAGTGAATGTTTTCTCCACAGCCGTTCTGGAATGGAAATATCGGAAAATTCCATGAAAAACCCAGTCCTGCCCCTGTGATAGGGATATCATGGCAATCAAAACTCATATTCTTCTCTGAATGTTCCACAAGGTCCTTCACCACCAGATAAATAACCCCCTTTTATTTAAACTTCCAGGGCCCTCTGACAACTCACATTTTCTATTAAACCCTCAAGAAAAAAATTATCTCTTATTTCGCTACATTTTGCGTAAGCGTCACCCACCAGAAGTTGCTAATAATTCTTGTTGTTAGGAGATAGTTTTGCACTGGTAGTTTTATTGAGCATACTTTTTCTTGGCCAATGACCGATATAAAAGTTCGTTCTGTTTGTTTGTCTGCAACATGTTGAACCTAAACCAGTCGTGCGAAATTGAGACACTTCAATTCTGTAAACCCCAGATGGTTTTTTTATGATGCTGTGGGCAGTTCCCTCAAATTAAGCCATTTGGGTCAAGAGTGGTTCTGCTAATTATGGCAGAGGTCCCCAACCTTTTGGGCCCCAGGGACCACTTCCGTTGTGAAAGGCTTTCCCACAGACTGGAGAATGTGTGGTTTTGTGTGCTCCCTGCATACCACAGATGGGGCCTCGTTTGTTTGTGCGGACCGATTGCTGCAGCCTATATCTGTCCATGGACCGGGGTTTGGGGACCCCTGAATAATAGGGTGACATGCCAGCATCACTGATACTTGCTGGTTATCATCCTCAGAAGTCTTGGTTTCTCCTTCAGCAGATTTGTCCTTTGATATAATGTCATGTCCAATAACGTTTTCTTGCTAATACGCCTTGGATTAAACCATATTAAACTCTTGCCTTGAATTCTCCCAGTGACGATACTACAGGTAGTCCTCCGGTTATGACCATAATTGAGCCCCAAATTTATGTTGCTAAGTGAAATGTGTGTTAAGTCAGTTTGCCCCATTTTACAACTTTCCTTGCCGCAGTTGTGAAGTGAATCGTCACATTTCTTAAGGTAGTAACCTGGTTGTTAAGTGAATCTGGCTTCCCCATGGACTTTGGTTCTTAGAAAGTCACAAAAGGGGGGTGGTGTCCCATGACCCCAGGACGCTGCAACTGTCATAACTACGAGTTGGTGGAGCAGTGGGCTAATGCCTCCTTAAGTAACACCAGCTGCCTGCAATTAGTGCAGGTTCGAGTCCCACCAGGCTCAAGGTTGACTCAGCCTTCCATCCTTCCCAGGTAGGTAAAATGAGGACCCAGATTGTTGGGGGCAATTAAGCTGACTTTGTAATAATGCCGCTTGGGGTGTGTGTGAAAGCCCTAATAAGCAGGCATATACATAGAATGAAGGCTACTGCTAAGCTTGTAAGCCACCCTGAGTCTTCGGAGAAGGGCGGGATATAAATGGAATTAAAATAAATAAATAAATAAATAAAATGTGTGAATTTTGATCATGTGACCATGGGGAGGCTGCAATGGTCATGTGAAAAACAGCTGTCAGTCACTTTTTCCAGCATCGCTGCAACTTTGAACGGTCGCTAAATGCACTGTTGTAAGTGGAGGACTACCTGTGGGCTTTTAGACTTTTTCCACTCTCAACTTCCTTCATCCCTTGCCAATTCTTTTTCCAGGGAACACCCCCACTGACAATGGAGCAGAGCTTGCGAGCTATTCTGAACACCCTCGGCCGTCTCTCTGAGAAAAACACTGGCACATTTGTTAACTGGGAAGGGGATCTTATCCCCTGGTGAGACAACCTGCTTCTCCCCATTGCAAACAATAATCTCACTGAAGGCAGTGCAAATTTCTGTCTTCTTCTGTCTTGCTTCAGTTAATCTGTCTAGTGCCCATAAAACCTTGCTCAGCTTGGCTTTTTCAGGCTGCAGGTCCCAGCGATCCGTCTGAATACTTCCAGGCGTGACTGGCAGCCATAGGTAAAGCAGGGATTTCTTATTGGGGAATTTTCTTTCCTGATCTCTGGAATCCAAGCCAGACACTTAAGGATCAATTCCTTTTTCTCCAACTCCATATCTAGGGAAGTGGGTTTTCACCTGGGCTGTAAATTCTCTTGCCAAAATGCCATCAGGAACTTCCAATATGTTGTTCTTTTTTTGTTTGTTTAGATTATGTTGCGTGAAATAAATGAAAATGGATGACAAGTCTCTCTTTTGTTAATGATACTGTAAATCGTCAAGTCACTAGGAGCATTGGCCAGAGGAAAGAAGCAAAGCGTGGCGGCCTTAAAATTTGAGACTCGGCAAGAGGCTGAGATTTGTAAGCTACAAGCAACTTATGAGTTCTGATGAATCCAATTCTTTTCTAAATGGCTTATTGATAGGCAGAAAAACAATGGGAGGACTTACTTGCTACCATGGTAATGTTTGAGAAGGTTGATTGCGGTGCCTATCAGGGCCACCTTTTAGAGTAGGACTGAAGACATGATGTTGTGGTGATTCTGGCAATTTTTTTTTGGGGGGGGGGCTGGCCTCAGGCTTAGAAGCCATTGGCTAGAAACCAGGGGGTGGTGAGTTCTAGTCCCGCCTTGGGCAAGAAAACCGGCTGGGTGACTTTGGACCAGCATAACTCAAAGCAGCGTAACTCAACTCAGAAGGTTGTTGTGGGCAAAATAGCGGGAGGGAGGAGTAATAGCTAAGTTGCCCACCTCTATTAAATTAATAAAGGTGGGATAAAAAAACTCTAAAAACAAAGCTTGCCTTAGTGTTCTTGAGTAGCTTTATTTTCCAACAATTGCAGAAAACATTGCCAAATAGGGATTATTTTTAGTGATTTTGGCTGCTCATAGGTATTCACGTGAATACGTGGATTCTGGCAAGGCTGTATACTGTCGCCCTGCCTATTTAACTTATCTACAGAGCACATCATGAGAAAGGCAGGGCTAGATGAATCAAAAGTTGGAATTAAGATTGCCGGGAGAAATATCAACAACCTAAGATATGCCGATGATACCACTCTATTGGCAGAAAGTGAAGAAGAACTAAAGAGCCTCTTGTTGCGGGTGTAGGAGAGTACAAAAGTGTGCTTGAAACTCAACATTGAGAAAACCAAGATCATGGCATCTGGCCCTCTCAATTCCTGGCAAATAGATGGGGAAGAAATGGAGGTAGTGACAGATTTTATTTTCCTGGGCTCCAAGATCACTGCAGATGGGGACTGTAGCCAAGAAATTAAAAGACGCTTGCTCCTAGGGAGGAAAGCCATGGCAAATCTAGACAGCACACTAAAAAGCAGAGACATCACCCTGTCAACAAAAGTGCGTATAGTCAAGGCTACAGTCTTCCCAGTTGCAATGTATGGCAGTGAAAGCTGGACCATAAGAAAGGCTGAGCGCCAAAGAATTGAAGCCTTTGAACTCTGGTGCTGGAGAAGACTCCTGCGAGTCCCTTGGACTGCAAGGCGATCAAACCGGTCAGTCCTAGAGGAGATCAACCCTGACTGCTCTTTAGAAGGACAGATCCTGAAGCTGAAACTCAGATCCTTTGGCCACCTAATGAGAAGGAAGGACTCACTGGAGAAGAGCCTAATGCTGGGAAAGATTGAGGGCAGTAGAAGAAGGGGAAGTCAGAGAATGAGGTGGCTGGATGGAGTCACTGAAGCCGTAGGCGTGAGCTTAAATGCACTCCAGAAGATGGTAGAGGACAGAAAGGCCTGGAGGAACATTGTCCATGGGGTTGCGATGGGTCGGACATGACTTCGTAACTAACAACAATAACAATTTACATGAACTTTTAATGCATCTCCAGAAAGAATATTGGACAATATTTGTCTTATCAATACTGTCTTATTAGTTGCTGCCATCTTCCGGAATTAAAATGTACACAGTACATTTCACATCTATGGCTTCAGATATATATGCTAGTTTAGGTTACACTGAATATTTTCACTCACATCTTTACACTTATAATACAAGTGATCCTGCCTTTGTGTTATATTCTGGCAGGATAAAGCGCACCAGTCTTAAGGTATGGTAAAGTAAAAAGGTAAGAAATGGTGGAAAGTATTTGTAGCTCTAGGGATGCAGTGGCTCAGTGGGTTAGGATGCTGAGCTTGTCGATCAGATGGTTGGCAGTTTGGTGGGTCAAATCCCGAGTGCCGTGTAACAGAGTGGCGCCTGTTACTCGTCCCAGCTTCTGCCAACCTAGCAGTTCGAAAGCACGTAAAAATGCCAGTAGAAAAATAGGGACCACTACGGTGGGAAGGTAACAGCATTCCGTGCGCCTTTGGCGTCTAGTCATGCCGGCCACATGACCACGGAGACGTCCTCGGACAAGCGCTGGCTCTTCGGCTTTGAAACGGAGATGAGCACCGGCCCCTAGAGTCGGAAACGACTAGCATGCATGTGCGGGGGAACCTTTACCTTTTACCATTTGTAGCTCTGGTGTTAGGTAGCCAGACCAACCAACGAGGGTGTCAACCACCAAATGGCCCTCACAAGGTGTGACCTATTGGTCACGTGACCAACTAACCACATAAGACCTATAAAAGCAGAAGAGAAGTGAATCAAGACACTTCAACTGAAGTTCCACTACTGATGGTACCTCGCCTGGTGACAAAATGTTTGGAAACTAAACAAGATTTTCAGAGAACAAACCACCATCAAAAGTAAAGTTTTCCCCTGTCCAGCCATTTTTGACTCTAGAGAGCACGATGCTCATCTCCGTTTCTTGGCTGAGGGAGCCAGCATTGTCCAAAGACAATTTCCTTTAATCATGTCGTCTGTAACCATTGAGCCATTTTGCCCCATATGATGAAATACTTTGGTCTATTATCTATATAAGTGTCCGAATGGATGATGTACAGTAATGGTAAGATAACGTGCCTTAAAGTAAATGAAATAGCAATAGCAGGCAGCCATTAGCCTGTTCATCCATTTAGCAGCGGAGTCACATATAAACATGTTTAGCATCAAGTTACAGGTGAAACTGGAAAAATTAGAATATCGTGCAAAAGTTCATTTCAGTAATGCAACTTAAAAGGGGAAACTAATACTGTATATGAGATAGACTCATTACATGCAAAGCAAGATAGTTCAAGCCGTGATTTGTCATAATTGTGATGATTATGGTGTATAGCTCATGAAAACCCCAAATCCACAATCTCAGAAAATTAGAATATTACATGCAATCAATAAAACAAGAAGTGTACATAGAACAATATCGGACCTCTGAAAAGTATAAGCATGCATATGTACTCAGTACTTGGTTTGGGCCCCTTTTGCAGCAATTACTGCTTCAATGTGGCGTGGCATGGAAGCTATCAGCCTGTGGCACTGCTGAGGTGTTATGGAAGACCAGGATGCTTCAATAACGGCCTTCAGCTCTTCTGCATTGTTCGGTCTCATGTCTCTCATCTTTCTCTTGGCAATGCCCCATAGATTCTCTATGGGGTTCAGGTCAGGCGAGTTTGCTGGCCAATCAAGCACAGTAATCCCATGGTCATTGAACCAGGTTTTGGTGCTTTTGGCAGTGTGGGCAGGTGCCAAGTCCTGCTGGAAAATGAAGTCAGCATCCCCATAAAGCTCATCTGTGGAAGGAAGCATGAAGTGCTCCAAAATCTCCTGGTAGACGGCTGCATTGTCCCTGGACTTAATGAAGCACAGTGGACCAACAACAGCAGATGACATGGCTCCCCAAATCAACACAGACTGTGGAAACTTCACACTGGACTTCAAGCATCTTGCAGTGTGTGCCTCTCCATTCTTCCTCCAGACTCTGGGTCCTTGGTTTCCAAATGAGATGCAAAAGTTGCTCTCATCAGAAAAGAGGACTTTGGACCACTGAACAACAGACCAGGTCTGTTTTTCTTTAGCCCAGGTAAGACGCTTGTTTGTTGTTCAGGAGCAGCTTGACAAGAGGAATACAACATTTGAAGCCCATGTCCAGGATCCGTCTGTGTGTGTTGGCTCTTGAAGCACTGACTCCAGTCTCAGTCCACTCCTTGTGAAAGTCCCCAACACTTTTGAATGGCCTTTTCCTGACAATCCTCTCCAGGCTGCGGTCATCCCTGCTGCTTGTGCACCTTTTTCTTCCACACTTTTCCCTTCCACATAACTTTCTATTAATGTGCTTTGATACAGCACTTTGGGAACATCCAACTTCTTTTGCAATTACCTTTCGAGACTTTCCCTCCTTATGGAGGGTGTCAATGATGGTTTTCTGCACAACTATCAGGTCAACTATCAGATCAAACCGGTCAGTCCTAGAGGAGATCAACCCTGACTGCTCTTTAGAAGGCCAGATCCTGAAGCTAAAACTCAAATACTTTGGCCATCTAATGAGAAGGAAGGACTCACTGGAGAAGAGCCTAATGCTGGGAAAGATTGAGGGCAATAGAAGAAGGGGACGACAGAGAATGAGGTGGCTGGATGGAGTCACTGAAGCAGTGGGTGTGAGCTTGAATGGACTCCGGAGGATGGTGGAGGACAGGAAGGCCTGGAGGAACGTTGTCCATAGGGTCGCAATGGGTCGGACACGACTTCGCAACTAACAACAACAATCAGGTCAGCAGTCTTCCCCATGATTGTGATTCCTACTGAACCTGACTGAAAGACCATTTAAAGGCTCAGGAAGCCTTTGCAGGTGTTATGGCTTAATTAGCTGATTAGAGTGGGACACTTTGAGCCTAGAATATTGCACCTTTTCACAATATTCTAATTTTCTGAGATTGTGGATTTGGGGTTTTCATGAGCTGTACACCATAATCATCACAATTATGACAAATCACGGCTTGAACTATCTTGCTTTGCGTGTAATGAGTCTATCTCATATATTAGTTTCCCCTTTTAAGTTGCATTACTGAAATAAATGAACTTTTGCACGATATTCTAATTTTTCGAGTTTCACCTGTAAGTGCCCATAATCTCCTTTTTAAATTCCAGCGCCCTGTAGAATTTTTAGCTGGATCCCAAGCTTGGCCCAAGCAGATGGTCGTGAAAATAAAGAAGTGGCATATTTATATCATGTTCATTATATGTTACACGCTTCCAAATATATATTATCTCTGCACAGGAAGAGTTATGGCCCAAGCAGTGACTTAGTTTGTTTTAGCTTTTTGAATATGTCACTTTTAAAAGCCAGTTTAAGCCAGTTAATGATATAGCACTTTTGTTTGATAAAGGGACTCCTTCTCAAACAGGGAAACTTATGTGGTCACTATTCCACGTGATCTGTTCAGTTGCAGATATTCTAAATTTGAAAACATTTCTTAAGAAATGATTTAGAATCCTGATGTGAAAGGATTTTAAACCCAAAGCCCCCAGTTGTGTGAGTCCCTCTTTAAATTGCAGTCAACAATAGTTCATTCAAGGGCAAGTGATATTTGTTGCAAGTTAGGGCTGTAAATCTCTAGCTGGTCAGCTTTCTTGAGGGTAAACCACTAGTTTTGCACCAGAACAATAATTCACTATGACCATCATAAATATGAATTAGATGCCAAGTATTCAAATGTAATGGACGCGGTGGCTCAGTGGGTTAGGACTCTGAGCTTGTCGATCAGGTCGGCAGTTTGGCAGGTCGAATCCTGAGTGCCGTGTAACAAAGTGAGCGACTGTTACTCGTCCCAGCTTCTGCCAACCTAGCAGTTTGAAAGCACATAAAAATACAAGTAGAAAAATAGGGACCGCTACGGTGGGAAGGTAACAACGCTCTGTGCGCCTTTGGCGTCTAGTCATGCCGGCCACATGACCACAGAGATGTCCTCGGAGAAGCGCTGGCTCTTTGGCTTTGAAGTGGAGATGAGCGCCGGCCCCTAGAGTTGGAAACGACTAGCACACATGTGTGGGGGAACCTTTACCTTTACCCTTTATCCAAATGTAAATCACAGGAAGATAGGATGCTGCAACAGTCGTAATCTGAAAAAACAGCCTTAAGTCACTTTTTTCAGTCCTGAAGTAACTTCAAACAGTCACTAAATGAATTGTTGTAAGTCAAGGGCTACCTGTATACACCACCCATCTCACTACCCAAAGTGACCCTAGGTGGCTTGCAATACAATAAAAGCAGAAATACAAAAACATTAACAGGAATTAATACGCACTCGTTACCTCCTGTATAGATTACTGCAATGCTCTCTACATGGGACTGCCCTTGAAGACCACCCGGAGGCTTCAGCTGGTGCAGAGTGCAGCCGCACGGGTAGTGATGGGAGCTCCCCGATACTCCCATATTACACCCCTCCTACGTGAGCTGCATTGGTTACCGGTTGTCCTCCGGGTGAGATTTAAGGTGCTGGTACTTACCTTTAGAGCCCTACATGGCTTAGGCCCGGGATACTTGCAGGACCATCTGCTGCCGGGAACGACTTCCCAACGCCCAGTGCGCTCACACAGAGAAGGCCTCTTCAGGGTACCATCGGCTAGACAATGTCGGCTTGCGACCCCCAGGGGAAGAGCCTTCTCTGTGGGAGCGCCAGCCCTATGGAACCAGCTCCCCCCTGAGCTTCGGATGGCCCCAGATCTCCAGTCCTTTCACCGCGGCCTCAAAACACTCCTTTTCCATCAGGCTGACCTGGACTGAGAGGGATTTTAATTATGTTTTTAATTTTTAACTTTAATTTTTAACTTATTTTAATTTTAATTTATTCTACAGGGGCCATTAATTTAATTTTCTTTTAACTTCTGTATTATTGTATGTTATTGTTGTTAGCCACCCTGAGTCCTTCGGGAGATAGGGCGGCATATAAGTCATAATAATAATAATAATAATAATAATAATAATAATAATAATAATAATAATAATAATAAAAAACTAATTACCAGGTATACAACGTGGGACCTTCTCTCTTACTCCTCCAGCATAAAAGACCCCCAATGGGGCCCAAAACCAGTTGGCAAGAGTGAAGATTTTAATGCTTTAAAAAGGTAAAGGTAAAGGTTCCCCTGCACATGCATGCTAGTCGTTTCCCACTCTAGGGGCTGGTGCTCATCTCTGTTTCAAAGCCGAAGAGCCAGCGCTTGTCCGAGGACGTCTCCGTGGTCATGTGGCCAGCATGACTAGACGCCAGAGGCGCACGGAACGCTGTTACCTTCCCACCGGAGTGGTCCCTATTTTTCTACTTGCATTTTTACGTGCTTTTGAACTGCTAGGTTGGCAGAAGCTGGGACGAGTAACAGGCGCTCACTGTGTTACTTGGCACTCGGGATTCGACCCGCCAAACTGCCGACCTTCTGATCGACAAGCTCAGCGTCCTAGCCCACTGAGCCACCGCATCCCTTTTTAATGCTTTAAGGAACGTTACAAATCAAAACTCTTTTATTGTGGCCAAGTCTTCAGAGCTCTTCAGGGATTCTTCTTAAATGGCAGGCCAATTGAAAGTTGCTGGATTACCAAGGAAGATTTTTTCCATCCCAGTTCACAAAAGTGCCATTTTCTTTCTCTGAGAAATGGGCAAGTGTTTTAAGAACTTCTCGTACACCATCCTCAACTGTAGTTGGGGCGTTGAACTAGAAAGAAAGAAAAAAGAAAAGAAAAAAGAAAAGAAAAGACGAATGAAATAGGCCAACAATTTCCCTAATTTATTTGCAAATTCCATTTTTTTGTTTTGCATAATTTATTTTTACCTCCATTTCTCTTACTGTCAACAAAGGCAACCGATGTTGCAAAAGTTTAATTTGTTGTGAAATAACTTTCTTTTTCACTCTTTTTTCATTTTTATCTGGTGCAATTGCATACTTAATGGACCGTTCAACATCTTGTGTTAAAATAAAAATCCTAATTGAGTCTAATGAACAGAGAACAAAATGTATTGCCACAAAATATATTCCTAGCTACTGACTTAAAAAAAAAGAATTGAAGAAATATATATTTGTTTTGTAGGACTTTCTTGTCCTGTAATACTTTGTTGCTAAATTCATGACAATAAAAGCAAGCAGTATTAAATGATCAAATGGCTTTCCTGATATCAAGGAAAGAATGTTATTTCATTAAATTGTTTTTGTTTTGTTTTTCTGGTTCAACTGAGCTGCAAGACCAATCCCAAGACGTTTTTTCCTTGCTGTTAAAAAAACACACGTTTGAAAAGCCAGAAAGTGAATTAATGTAATAGCATGTTAACATAGCAGTGACATGTTTTTGCACTGACAATATACGAGACAGCCTTTTGTTTAAACTGCTTCGCTTTGAATCTTGAAGAGAGGGAAATTTTCAAAGCGACTATCTTGAGAAGATAAGATTAGCTGCACAGAAGGGGGAAGTGTAATTTCATATGTAAAACTAATTGGTGAACATGATTTATGACATGTAATTAGGGGAGGGAGATTGTGCAGGATATGATGTATCAAGGGGAGGAGAGGTCAGATTCTGGCATCCCTCCATGAGTGTCGATGTTTCGTTTCATTACTAAGACTTTTAAGATAAATAATATGCCTGCAATTTGTTTGAATTGTCTCATTTATCGGAACCATGACAATCGGCTCATATACAGTAGATCGGGATCTCCAACCTTGGCAACTTTAAGACTTGTGGGTTTCAATTCCCAGAATTCCTCAGGCTGAGTTAAAATTCACAAATCTTAAAGTTGCCACGGTTGGAGATCCCTGCAGTGGATGCAATGGTGGGATTCAGCTGGTTCGCACCAGTTTGGCAGAACCAGTAGCTAATTTTTTGTTGCCCAGGCCCAGAACGGACTTCCAGAAGCAGCATCCACACAGAGAACTGGTTGTTCACCTATTTCAATCCCACCACTGAGTAGATGTATTAATTTCATGGGGAGAGAGATTCTGCTGCAAGCCACTTACGTTTCCATTTCCTCCTCCCATATCTGTCTGCAGCCATCCAGGGTGCAATGCAACACACAGGATCTCGTCTTTGGCATATTGCAGGGACTGGCATCGGCTGAGCATGTTTAGAGCAGCCTAGAAGAGGTGCATTGTAGAAACAGGAAAATGAGTGGCACAGCCTAGTCCTGCAAAGAATATTTGTAGGTTGTGCTGCAGCTGCCAATCCTAGGTTGCATTAACAGAGGGGTAGAATCAAGATCAGGCGAAGGGTTAGTACCACTTTATGATGCCTTGGTAAGGCCACACTTGGGATGCAGCTAGTCCTCGACTTACAATTCTTTTGGAGAATAGGCTGAACCCCTCTTCTTTGTGACAGCTTCTTAGATATTGGAACACCGCTGTCATGTCACTACTAGTCCTTTTTATCAGAGTAGAATAGAATAGAGCTGGAAGGGACCTTGGAGGTCTTCTAGTCCAGCCCCCCACTCAAGCAGGAGAACCTATACCATCTCAGACAAGTGACTGTCTAGCCTCTTCTTAAAAACCTCCAGTGATGGAGCGCCCACAATTTTTGGAGGCAAGCCGTTCCACTGGTTGATTGTCCTCTCTGTCAGGAAGTTTCTCTTTAATTCCAGATTGCTTCTCTCTTTGATCAGTTTCCAACCTGTTAAATAGTGGGTTCTTTGGTGCAGTAATGAAGACGTGAAGCTGAGTACAGGATAACTCATTGTTTATTTCGTGCTGGAACTGTACTGGGGAAAAGTCTGCAACTAGCCGCAATATATAGTCTAGCCCCTAGGCGGCAGCCAATAGGTTTGAATCAACCATTGCCGCCTGGAGATAGCCAATTGCTGCACAGGAGACTTAAAGTCTGGGTTGCTGGAGAGCCGTTAGCTGCTCCAGCAACCCACCTGGTGTTTCACAAGAACCCAGTACATAACACAACCATTGTTTCTTATCTTGCCCTCTAGTGCTTTGGAGAATAATTTGACCCCCTCTTCTCTGCAGCAGCCTCTCAAATACTGGAAGACTGCTATCATGTCTCCCCTATTCCTTCTTTTCTTTAGACTAACCAAACTCTAAGTCCTGCAACCATTCTTCTTATGTTTTAACTTCCAGTCCCCTGATCATCTTTGTTGCTCTTCTCTGCATTCTTTCTAGAGTCTCAACATCTTTTTGGTGACCAAAACTGGATGCCATACAGGTAGTCCTCGATTTACGACCACAGTTGAGCCCCAAATTTCTGTTGTTAAGTGAGACATTTGGGTAAGGGAGTTTTGCCCCATTTCTCAACCTTTCTTCTTTTTTTTGCCACATTTGTTAAGTGAATCACTGCTGATGTTAAGTTAGGAACACGGTTGCTAAGTGAACCCGGCTTCCCCATTGATCAGAAGGTGGCAAAATATGATCACATGATCCCGGGACACTGAAACCGTCATGAGTGTGAGCCAGTTGCCAAGCGCCTGAATTTTGATCATGGGACCCTGGAGATGCTGCAACGGTTGTTAAGTGTGATAAATGGTCATAAGTCACTTTGTTAATGCCATTGTAACTTTGTCACTAAACGACTGTTGTAAGTTGAGGACTACCTGTATTCAATCCAATCCAATTCTAATGCCCGTCATGGCATGGGGTTAGGTTATTTTGTGACCATCTTTGTCCACTTGTTTCTGCCTTGATGCTAGCTATGGCAGTATAAGCCAGGCTCCATCTGTTGAGCAGCGGCATGGGTAAATTCTTAACGCTTTCTGAAATATGAAATAATAATACTATATGAAACATGAAATAAGCCTGAAATATGGGCTTATGGTTTGACAATAGAGGCAGCGAGCGAGTCTTCTCCAAACCTTGCTGCAGCGATAGTTGGGGACTTGTCCGCTATCCCATCCCAGAACATTGGTGATGGAGCCGCAGTCACTGGAAATGTTCACAATTGCAGCTTTGCTGCAGCTCATTCCTTTCAAGACACTTTCCTGGGATGCCTTCTTCAGCAAAGGTAGAAAGACCTGAAAAACAAGAGGCAAACAATTAAAAACAGTGGCACGCTATTGCCGGATATGGAAAACTCACTCTGGGAATCTGCAGATGATAGTCCGGAAATTATTCATCAAAGGCTGTCTTGTACTTTTATAAGTCAGAGCTGAAGAAGCTTCTTTTGGATGAGAAGCGAAACGCCTTCCAAGAAAAACAAGAAAGGCCGCTTGCCGCGTGTAAAAGCACCTTTGGGTCATGTCAGATTTTTCAGTGCTGCTGTAACCTTGAACGCTCACTAAATGATCTGTTTTAAGTCCAGGACTTCCTGCATTAGGGACATTCTGAGTTCTGGATTGGAGAGATCTATTGTTTTGGACATTCTTTTATTTTAGGTCTTCTTTTTTTTTTAAGGACTAATTAGACATGATGTTGTGACAGATTTGAGTTTTAATATACTCCCTATGAGGCTGACTGGTTAGAGTGAATTGAACTCCATTCAGGACTCGGTCAGTTTTGGTCCAATTCTGCCCCTTCAGCATTAGCTGCTTTGGTCAACTGACCCTTTTCTGATGTTCCCATGTTACAGTGACTCCTTCTCCACCCTGTTCAGCATATCGTGGATCTGGGCAATACTTTTGTCCAGGGCAGAAGAAATGCCTACTCCTAAAGACACTATCCTCATACCCATTAGCAAGCTCTAGTATAAGTCCATCTAGCCACCAAATATTAAGGACATTCGAACAAAGGTAAAGGTAATAGTTTCCCCCCTCCGGTGGTGTCAGGATCTAGAGCGCGGTGCTCATCTCTGTTTTTTAGGCAAAGGAGCCAACGTTCTCCCAAGACACTTCCATGGTCATGCAGCTTGCATGACTGTATGCTGAGGCACACGGAATGCTGCTATCTTCCCACCAAAATGGTACCTGTTTATCTACTTGCATTTGCAAGCTATCAAACTGCTAGGTTGGCAGGAGCTGGGGCAAGTGACAAGAGCTCACCCCGTCACGAGGCGCACATGGTGATATACCAAAAGCCCAGTACATAACACCCACCACCTCAACTGCTGAGCCATCGTGGACCGAGAATAAAGCGAAAGAGCCGTGGTGGCACAGTGGTTAAAATGCAGTATTGCAGCAAACTCTGCCACTGCCAGGAGTTCGACCCTGACCGGCTCAATATTGACTCAGCCTTCCATTCTTTGGTAAAATGAGGACCCAGATTGTCAGGGGACAATATGCTGACACTGTAAACTGGTTAGAGAGTGCTATAAAGCACTGTGAGGTAGTATATAAGGGCTATTGCTAAGTAAGACCTAGTCAAAAGGAGAGATCTCCTACCTGGCCCATCACCATGGGACCAATGACATTGGTATTGTACACCTCTGACATGTTTTCTGGTGTCTCTGATTCCAGACTGGATGCCTTTAGTATTCCAGCATTGTTGAACAACAGATTCAACCCAGCTCCGTGTAGACGTTCGGTAATTGTGGCTGCAGCAGCTTTGATGCTGGATGGATCAGAAGTGTCTGAAACAGAGATGAGAAAGATTTGGTAAGTGATGCAAATCCCTAGCCAGGATAATAACACAGCTGTTACCCAACAAGACACCTAACTGCATTTTTTATATACAGTATTAGAGTTCTACATATATTATAAACGCTTTTCTCAACCTCACGGGGGAGGTTTCAGCAATCCCAGTTTAAGGCTGGATCTTTTGCACTTCCCCAGAAGATGCCATAATTTTCAGAATTGCAAGATATAGTTGCAAAATACAGAGCTGGAGAATCATAGCAATAGTTTTTGGGGACTTTTCTAAAAAAAAAAGCATTCTATACTTTCAAAAAGGATGCTTTGATTGAAGAACTACAGAATGTTCACTTCACTGCATTTCTCATTCTCTCTCTTATTTTATTTTATTTTAATTTTTTTTTTGCATTCAGGCTTACTGAAATATGTCTTTGTTAAGGTGTTTGAGAAAACGAATTGTGGTTGAAGATGTTGCAAATTTCTTATAACCCAGCACGAAGGACCAAAGGACCAACCCAGCATTCTAAAACTAGACATTACAAACAAAAGCATGATTGTTATCGTTTCAATTTTTTTTAAAAAAATACAATTACACAATTATATACACACCCTGAGATCCTTTGTCCTCCACATTCCTTATTCAGTGGCTTATTTTTTAAAAAATGTTATTATCCAGCTTAAAATGTCAGAATGACAGAGAACAAATAAATTGCTTCATTTTTACAGCTTGTTTGGCAGAAATAGATCTGGACTATATAAGTCCCAAAAATAAATAAATAAATAAATAAATAAATAAATTGCACCCTTAGGGAGAGAAAGTGTATGAACGAAGGGAGAAAACCAGAGCAACAGACCTATGGAGCAGGCGAAACAAATCCCTGCACTAAATACAAGACAGATGTGCCTTGAGATGTCTACAAATAGTCCCTAACTTACCACAAGTTCATGTAGTAACCGTTCAACGTTACACTGAAAAAAGTGACGTGCAGCCCGTTTTCGCACTTACGACCGTAGTAGCATCCCCCATGGTCACATGATCAAAATTCAGACGCTTGGCAACTGACTGACTCATATTTATGACAGTTGCAATGTCCCGGGGACCGGTGTTCATTTATTTGCGACTTTCTGACAAGCAAAGTCAATGGGGAGGCCAGATTCATTTAACAACAGTTTGACTAATTTAACAGTTGCAGTGATTTGGGGCAAAGTCACTTAACAATCCTTAGCCACAGAAATCTTGGGCTCAGCTGTGGGCCGCCCATCCTTCCAGCTCACGAAAGGGGCCCCCATATTTTATTTATTTTATTTATTTATTTTTGGGACTTAGATGCCGCCCTATCTCCCGAAGGACTCAGGGCGGCTAACAACAATAAAAACAACAATACAAAAGTTAAAAGAAATTAAACAAACAGCCCCAAAATAAATTAACTAAACAATTAAAAATTAAAACATTTTAAAAAACCCGTCGTCAATCCAGGTCAGCCTGATGAAAAAGGAAAGTTTTGAGGTTGCAGCGAAAGGACCGGAGATCCGGGGCCATCCAGAGCTCAAGGGGGAGTTGGTTCCACAGGGCTGGCGTATACCTGGCGTATACCAGTTGTATACCTGGTGATTAGTTTTATATTATTATTATTATTATTATTATTATTATTATTATTATTATTATTATTATTATTATTATTATTATTATAACTTATATGCCGCCCTATCTCCCGAAGGACTCAGGGTGGCTAACAACAATAACATACAATAATACAGAAGTTAAAAGAAAATTAAATTAATGGCCCCTGTAGAATAAATTAAAATTAAAATAAGTTAAAAATTAAAGCTAACAATTAAAAACATAATTAAAATCCCTCTCAGTCCAGGTCAGCCTGATGGAAAAGGAGTGTTTTGAGGCCGCGGTGAAAGGACCGGAGATCCGGGGCCATCCGGAGCTCAAGGGGGAGTTGGTTCCACAGGGCTGGCGCTCCCACAGAGAAGCCCCATGCACGTCGGCTCTTAGCCCATAAGAACTGGGGGGTGGGGGGCAACCAGCGATCATCCAGACGCTGCTGAGCCACCAGTGGGTGCCTCACAAACTCAGAAGGAAGGACAATATTAATCAATGCTGAGAATTAGGAGCCGGCAATAGCTGAAGGGCTGTAATGCTGCCGGGTTGGAAAGCCAGGGCAGGAACTAGGAACTCACCAAGCTGGATGATCTCTACTCGGTCCTTGTGTTGGGCAGCCAGGTCCTTCAAGCTCTGAAAGAGACAAATGTGAGGAGCTTTGGAGGCTGTTTTGAGGTTGGTGAAGAAGGTGAGGCTGAGCAGAAAGGAAAGCAGGAGGCAGGAGTTAAGTTATTTGCAGTAGGAAAGAGACTGTTTTCAAGAGATTTCCACCTCAAGCCCTTTCCCGCTCTGCCTGTCATTAGAGCAAAGTTACTAATCCCAGTTGATTCCTTCCAGGGCTCACCTTTGCACGGGGTCCCTCTGGGTCACGGCAAGTGGCAAAGATCCATTCTGGGGGGTTGCTTTTCCCCACCAGTTGCTTCACCAGCTCCAGGCCGATGCCCCGATTAGATCCCGTCACCAGGACACTGCGTGGATTCAGCACTTCCATCTGCTTTGGTAGTTGGACTCCAAGGAGAAAAGTTATGCAGCTTGAATTCAATGACTCAGGTTTATGTCTCCTTCATCTGCCTTGGCTTCCAGAAACTGTTTCTCTTCTCTCCAGTTCTGCTGCCTATATTGGGTAACTGCCCACACCCACTATGCAAAGGAAGATAAATGGTTTCGAAAAATGCTGTTGCTTAGTGAGGGAGCAGATTGGAGAGGAGACTCTCTCTCTCTCTCTCTCTCTCTCTCTCTCTCTCTCTCTCTCTCTGTGTGTGTGTGTGTTTGTTTGTTTATGTGTGTGTGTTGGAAGGAAGGGAGGGAGGGAGGGAGGGAGGAAGGAAGAAAGAAAGAAGAGAGAAAGAATGGAAGGGAAGAAGGAAGGAAGGAAAAAGAAGAAAGAAAGGAAAGTGTTATGTATTAAGGTTTAAGGGAACACCTAAGCACTTGTATAACAGTCACTACCAGTATGCATTTGAACTGTAACCGTTTTGGCGGGAGTCAATTATGGCAGGAGATTTAGTTTCAATCTGATTGGTTGGCTGTTTGCTCAGAAAGGTATATAAAGAGTGCAAGTATGAGCCTTGGTGGAGCAGTGGGCTGATGCCTCCTTAAGTAACACCAGCTGCCTGCAATTAGTGCAGGTTCGCCTCCCACCAGGCTCAAAGTTGACTCAGCCTTCCATCCTTCCGAGGTAGGTAAAATGAGGAGCCAGATTGTTGGGGGCAATAAGATGACTTTGTAATTGTTGTGTATGTAAATAGTTAGCAATAAGCCATAGAAGATATTGCAAACACTGTGCAGCTTTGCAAGGTTTAAAGCGGGAAAATAAGGTGCAATCATTGGACGCCACAACCAAGGAGCGGGAAAACAGACAGTTTGTATTGGTTACAGTTCAAACGCTTTCTCTATAAAAGGGTTGCAACATTTGACATTTGACAGTTGACTTTGTGTATTCAATAAACTCGTTCAGTGTTAACCACTCTGAGTCCTCGTCAATTCGAACCAAACAACTGGCGACGAAGGTGGGATTGACAGAAGACCAGAGATTAGGAAGAATTGTCGTGAAGGCGGCAAAGTCTGAGCGAGTCACAGTCAACCGAGCGGCCGCGGCAGAATAGGAAAAAAATTCTCCGAATGGCGCAAATCGGGTCATTGAAGGAATTTGACCCTAACTTCCCCGAAGATTGGGAAGAATATATTGGTCAGGTCGAAGGATTCCTGTTAGTGAACGGAATCACCGACGACCGAAAAAAAGCGGCGGCACTTTTGACAATTTGCGGCACACCGGTCTACAGAGTCGCTGTCGGGCTGTGCCAGCCACAACCAGTCTCCAGCGTGCCCTATGCCGACCTCCTTGCAAAACTAAAGGTGCACTTTACTCCCCGAAGGTCCGAACTTTTTTGGCGGCGCATCTTCGAGAAGAGAAATCAGAGACCGGGGGAATCCATACAGAAATTCGTCGCTGCCGTTAGGGAAGCCGCAGTTCGTTGCAAATACGATAATTTAGAAATTAGGATTCGGGACAGAGTTGTGCTAGGCTTACGCGATGAACAATTACAAAACAGAATAATCGCCAAACCTACTGGCGATTTACAGGAAGTGCTCGACGAACTCCTAACGTATGAGTCTACCGGGTATCGCGACCCCCCCCCGCAGTAGCATGGCGACAGCACCTGAAATTAACCAAGAGGGCTATGTGGACTGCGGGGAGGTGGATCAGCAGTGGGAGGAAGAGATCGCCGAAGTCTCCAGGCGATTTGGGAAGATGGCACCCAGACAACTTAGAAGCGAAGGGCCCGAACCCGGCCGCCGGCAACAACCCGCAACACCGCAGAGACCACCGACCGGGGCACAACGACCGTGGCGGGACACCGCAACCAGACCGCGCGACAACGACACCCAGAACCGATGCGGCAGCTGTGGCGGCAACCATCCCCGCGCTTCCTGCCGATTCCGCACCGCCAAGTGCAGGGCTTGTGGCAAGACCGGCCACATCCAGGCCATCTGCAGAAACCGCGTCCGGGACTCCCGTCTGAATGAAGTCGATGTGTGGCCAGAGGGTAAGGTAACCCCCAATGCTAGTGGCAAGGAGACCCCTAGATCCCGGGCGAAATTTTCAAACCCAGGGGAGGTGGCCCGAGTCAATCGGAAAAGGCAGGGAAGGGGGCACAATTTTCCGGACGGAAAATTAAAAATCACAGTCCTTCTGCAAGGGGTTCCTTGCAGAATGGAAATCGACTCTGGGGCTTCAGTGTCGATAATTTCCACTGAAACCCTGAAAAAAATTGAACAACTAAGTGGAAAAAGAATTCCACTTAGCCCAACAAATATTCAATTAATGGACTTCCAAAAAAGTCCAATAATCGTAAAGGGAAAGACCAGCCTTAGAGTTAATTTTAAGGGATTTAAGGGGGTCTTAGATGTGGTAGTTACGGAGGGGAATAGGACTAGCTTAATAGGGCTTAATTGGTTTCCTGCCCTGGGAATTTGGATAGGGGGAATAAATTCTGTGATTAAAAATAAGACCCTCGAATCCGTCTGCAAAGAATTTGCAGACGTATTCGATGGATCTCTAGGCAAGTACAAAGGGCCCCCCATTAATTTTAACCTAGACCCCTCAGTAAATCCAATCAGGCTAAAGGCCCGGAGGGTACCTTTTGCCTTAAAAGAAAAAATCGAGGCCGAGCTCGACCGGCTTGTAGGCCTCGGAGTTTTAGAACCCGTTGAGGGCGGTTTATGGGAGACGCCGATCGTCACACCCCTCAAACCCAATGGGGATGTGAGGATCTGCGCCGACTATAAAGCGACCCTCAACATTGGAATGAAAAAGCATGCTTACCCGGTCCCGACGGTGAAGCAGGTCCTCGCCACGATCCAGGACGCCGCCATCTTCGCCAAGCTCGACTTGGCGCATGCGTACTTACAGTTGACTGTTTCCAAAGAGGCTGCAGAGGCGCAAACAATTGTTACCCACAAGGGGGCGTTCCGAGTCCACAGACTGCAATTTGGGATTGCAGCTGCTCCAGGCATCTTCCAAGAAGTGATGGAGAGGACCTTAAAGGGCATACCTGGAGTATGCCCTTACTTTGATGATGTCCTAATAGCTGGAAAAGATGAAGGAATGTTAGTAGAGCGGCTGGAACAGGTACTGGGTAGATTTAGAAAGGCTGGATTAAAATTAAAAAAGGAAAAATGTAGCATAGGGGTTAAATCCACTGATTTTTTGGGGTTCAGGATTGACAAAAGCGGGGTCCACCCTACCCCTGAAAAAATTAAAGCAATAAAAGGGGCTCCTGAACCAAGGAACAAGGCTGAGCTACAGGCCTTCCTAGGCTTGGTAAATTTTTATCACACTTTTGTGCCACATAAGGCTGCCATTGCAGAACCACTGCACAGGCTTTTAGATAAGAAGACCCCTTGGCATTGGCAAGACAAGCACAAAGTGAGTTTCCAGACCTTAAAAGATATCCTTTCCAGTAGCTCAACTGTAACCCACTTTATAGAAAATAGACCAATCTACCTGGCGTGCGATGCTTCGCCTTATGGCGTCGGGGCAGTAATCAGCCATTTAGACACCCAGGGAATGCAAAGACCCATTGCTTACTACTCCCGCACACTAACCAAGGCAGAGCGGAACTATGCTCAAATTGACCGGGAAGCTTTAGCCATAGTGGCAGGAGTTAAAAAGTTCCACGACTACCTGTATGGCAGGAACTTTACAATCCTGACAGACCACAAACCCCTGCTGGGACTGTTTACCACAGATAAACAGACTCCCCAAATTATGTCTCCCAGGATGCTGAGATGGTCCATTTTCCTCTCAGCATATTCATTTTCCCTCCAATACCGACCAGGTAAAGACATGGGTCATGCAGACGCTCTTAGCAGATTGCCCCTTAGCACAACAGAGGAGGACCCTGCCCCAGTGGGACAAGTAATGTCCCTACAAGATATTCCTGATCTGCCCCTAACTGCTAAAGACATAGCGGAGGCAACCAATAAGGACCCCATCTTAAGGAGAGTAATGGCCTGGGTCATGAGCGGTTGGCCCAACGCCAACCCAGACGTAAAATACAGTCCATTTTTCCGAAGGAAGGATGAACTATCAGTTCATATGGGTTGCTTACTTTGGGGAACTCGTGTAGTAATCCCAGGAATCCACAAATCAGCTATTCTATTTGAATTGCATGAAGGACACCCTGGAATAGTAAGGATGAAGGCCTTAGCTAGGAGTCACTTGTGGTGGCCAGGATTGGACCAAGACATTGAGGAATGCGTTGCCAATTGCCATCTGTGCCAACGTTCCAGGCCTGAACAACAACACATCCGCACACATAAATGGGAGTTAGCTAGGAATCCTTGGTCCAGGATTCATATTGACTTCGCTGGACCTTTCCAGGGGTTAACGTTCCTTGTAGTGGTCGACAGCTACTCTAGATGGCTAGAAGTAGTACCGGTCAGTTCAGTAACGGCAGGCAGAACAATACAGGCATTAAGGGGCCTCTTTGCCACTCATGGGTTGCCGGATTTAATAGTGTCTGATAACGGGCCACAATTCACATCTATTGAATTTCAGGATTTCCTCAAGGCCAACTCGATTAAGCATAAGACTTCTGCACCCTTCCACCCCTCCACCAACGGATTGGCTGAAAGGAACGTGAGGACCACGAAGGACGCGCTTAAAAGAATTATTCGAGGTGACTGGCATCAGAGACTAGCTGAGTTCTTGTTGGCCCAACACACAACCCCTTGTTCGGCTACAGGGAAAAGTCCAGCTGAAATGAGGTGGGGAAGAAAAATCTTGACCAAGTTGGACAGACTACACCCCGACCGACTCCAACCAAACATTGAATTTGACATTCCTAACAGAACATTTGAAGTGGGGGACTTGATTTGGGCCAGGAACTACGCCCAAGGGGATAAGTGGATTCCTGGGGTGGTAACTGAAATCTTAGGTCCCTTATCATACATCATTGAGGGGGAAGGGAATAGGGTCTGTAAAAGACACATAGACCAGCTGAGGAAAAGATCTAGTGGGTGTGTGCCAGCTGAGGGGGACCAAAGCTCAGTTAGGGCAAACAGTACAGATAACATTAGGCCTGAAAGTGGTGTAGTGGTGGGGCAAGATGACATATTTCCAGATGCCCATCAACAACAATTCAGTCCAATTGATTGGGAAATACCCCTGCGAAGTAGGCCAGTGACAACTGAATCCCAAACACAACCTAATACACAAGGCAGTACATCTGAAGCCAGTAACCCTGAGCCCAGGTCCAGTAGTAACCAGCATAGTAACCAGCAGCCAAGCAGTCAACCAGGAAAAGGGGCCCCTAGCAGCCAAAGTAACAGATACCCTTCTAGAATACATAGGCCACCAAAATACCTAAAGGACTTTGTAAAGAAATGACACCAACTGGGGGGTAAGGGGTGTTGTGTATGTAAATAGTTAGCAATAAGCCATAGAAGATATTGCAAACACTGTGCAGCTTTGCAAGGTTTAAAGCGGGAAAATAAGGTGCAATCATTGGACGCCACAACCAAGGAGCGGGAAAACAGACAGTTTGTATTGGTTACAGTTCAAACGCTTTCTCTATAAAAGGGTTGCAACATTTGACATTTGACAGTTGACTTTGTGTATTCAATAAACTCGTTCAGTGTTAACCACTCTGAGTCCTCGTCAATTCGAACCAAACAGTAATAATGCCGCTTGGGGTGTGTGTGAAAGCCCTAATAAGCAGGCATATACATAGAATGAAGGCTACTGCTAAGCTTGTAAGCCGCCCTGAGTCTTCGGAGAAGGGCGGGATATAAATGGAATTAAAATAAATAAAATAAAATAAGTAGCCCTTAAACCCTCAGTTCAGTTATGGTCACCAAATAAGCCCACTGAGCCTTGGTGGAGCAGTGGGCTGATGCCTCCTTAAGTAACACCAGCTGCCTGCAATTAGTGCAGGTTCGCCTCCCACCAGGCTCAAAGTTGACTCAGCCTTCCATCCTTCCGAGGTAGGTAAAATGAGTACCCAGATTGTTGGGGGCAATTAAGCTGACTTTGTAATAATGCCGCTTGGGGTGTGTGTGAAAGCCCTAATAATAAGTAGGCATATACATAGAATGAAGGCTACTGCTAAGCTTGTAAGCCGCCCTGAGTCTTTGGAGAAGGGTGGGATATAAAAGGAATAAAAATAAAAATAAATAAATAAAATAAAGAGCTGTTTGACTGTACTCATCAGCCTGGCATCATTCCTACTCCTCAGAACCCACTACACAACAGAAAGAAAGAAAGAAAGAAAGAAAGAAAGAAAGAAAGAAAGAAAGAAAGAAAGAAAGAAAGAAAGAAAGAAAGAAAGAAAGAAAAAGGGAGAGTATGAGAGGGAAGGCGGAAAGGAGGGAGGGAGGGAGGAAGGAAGGAAGGAAAAGAGACAGAGAAAAAGAGAAAGAGCATGGAAGGAAGGAAAAGGAAGGAAGGGAAAAAAGAAAGGGAAAGAAAAGAAGGAAGGGTGATCTTCAAATGTAGCTTGGAACAACTGAGTATTTTTTTTAAAAGACATAATATTCTTCTCAGTATGATGGAGGATACCACTGACTGGATCACTGCTCAGTGTTTGCCACACACCCTCCAAACCAATGAATCAGGCAGTCAGTGCAAGGTATGCATAGGGAGGTGAGAATTTACTGCTGATTCCCGTCTTCTTCATTCTCCTAAGCTGAAGGAGTGCTACAAGAAAAGCAAAGCACATCTTGGGGCCCCATTTGCCCCCAGTTTGGGCATTTAGCCATACTGAGCAGGAAGGAGCATAGCTCATTATTTGCCTGTTCTGGCTAGATGGCTTAAGGGCAAAGTACAACTTATTGAAGGGGACGCGATGGCTCAGTGGGTTAGGACACTGAGCTTGTCGATCAGAAGGTCAGCAGTTTGGCAGGTCGAATCCTGAGTGCCGGGTAACAGAGTGAGCTCCTGTTACTCATCCCAGCTTCTGCCAACCTAGCAGTTCGAAAGTACGTAAAAATGCAAGAAGAAAAATAGGGACCACTACGGTGGGAAGGTAACAGCGTTCCGTGCGCCTTTGGCATCTAGTCATGCCGGCCACATGACCACGGAGACGTCCTCAGACAAGTGCTGGCTCTTCGGCTTTGAAACGGAGATGAGCACCGGCCCCTAGAGTTGGAAACGACTAGCACGCATGTGCGGGGGAACCTTTACCTTTATCTTTACAACTTATTGAAGCAGAGAATGTGCAGCCAGATATCTGAAAGGGACTCAAAGTAATGCTGGCCTCTGTCACAGAGCCGCTGATTTATTTCACAGCTTACACCTTTTGTTTTTGCACCTGTGCTTTGTACCACCACCTCAGGCTACGTTTCTGTGCTGGTGGATCTCTGAAGGAGAATATCTGTAGCTCAGGATTGAAATGAGGGGTCCGTGGTGCTCTCCGAGCTTGCTTGTTTTCTTGCAGATGCTGCATTACCCAAACGAGGTAACATCATCAGTGCACATCTGAAACATCAGCAAGAAAACAAGCAAGCTCAGAGAGTACCACGAACCCCTCTTCCACCTCCGCTTTCCAGAGCAGAGTGTTTAATGTCTGCTCCAACTTGTTTGAAATTGCTGCTGCCAAGCTGGAATTTTCCCTTGGCGTCGCTGAAGCTGCAGCTGATCCAATTTTCTTGGCAATGTATTCCTGGAGTCAGGCTGATGCATTTTGCCCTGGCAGGAATTCTGGCCTTGGTGGAGCAGTGGGCTAATGCCTCCTTAAGTAACACCAGCTGCCTGCAATTAGTGCAGGTTCGCATCCCAGCAGGCTCAAGGTTGACTCAGCCTTCCATCCTTCCGAGGTAGGTAAAATGAGGACCCAGATTGTTGGGGGCAATTAAGCTGACTTTGTAATAATGCCGCTTGGGTGTGTGTGAAAGCCCTAATAAGCAGGCATATACATAGAAGGAAGGCTACTGCTAAGTTTGTAAGCCGCCCTGAGTCTTCGGAGAAGGGCGGGATATAAATGGTATTAAAATAAAAAATAAATAAATCCTGCCTTGCATTGTTGATGCTGCAGCCAGCCATGACCCTTTCCCTCCGTCCCCTAGAAACACGTGTCATCTTGCATGCTCATTGCCTTTGGATCTTATTTCACCTAATCCAGCCGTCATGGCAACGTGTCATTATAGTCTGGGCTCTGGATAACAGTCCCTCTTTACAAAATGACCTTATGCTAACATTTCCCTTGCATAGATCCGTGGAGCTTTTAAATGCAACAGCAGATCGGTGACCAAGCAGCTAGAAAGATCCAGGGTGGGAGATTCAGAGGTTTTGTTTTTAATTGTATTATTATAACTCCACTCCCCTTTTGCTGCCTCCCTTTATAGGGGAGTTTGTTTTAGATATCTTGTACGACATCAGGGAAAGATATTTTGTACAGGTGGAAATCTTTAAGTCCATTAAAATGTCCCTGTTGTAAGATGTTCATTTGTGATTACTGTTAAGTCGTGGGCTTTGGTGAGCAGGAATGAAGACACACGGCTGAGTACAGAGAAACTCATTCTTTATTTCTTGATGGAACTGTACTTGAGCTTGGGCCGCTTCCAGCCACAATATATAGCCAAGCCCTATTGTAGCAGCCAATAGGATTGAACCCGCACTTGCCGCCTGAGGCTGACCAATTGCAGGACCGGAGACGGCCTGTTTGGGTTGCTGGAGAGCTGTTAGCTCTCCAGCAACACACGTGGTGTGGTACCAAAAGCCCAGTACATAACAGTTAGATAAAGAAAAAACATTTTTGCACAATTTTTGGATAAATTTTACCCAGGTTTGGGAAGCAGTCTGCTAGGAGAACAAGAGGCACCAGAATTTATCCAACTAGACCAGGGGTAGGCAACCTCGGCTCTTTTGTGACTCATGGATGTCAACTTCCAGAATTCTGGGAGTTGAAGTCCATGAGTCACAAAAGAGCCGAGGTTGCCTACCCCTGAACTAGACCACCTGCTAGTTTTAAATTCCAGCAGCCCTTGACTCGCTAACTGAAATTGCTTTTTGGATCAAAGAATAAGAAGTTTAGCTTTTGGCAGGAGAAAGAATTGGCAGAGTTGACCTTGTTAAAGATTAATTTTGTTTTATAGGCTGCTTTGGATATGGCCACTGCCTGGCTCGCTCGGGAACTGCAAAAAGATGGAATTTTATGCACTTCGATCCATCTGGCTGGGTGAAAACTGACATGGGGACCATTGCAGCTACAATGAAGTCGCCATTCAGAAATGGTTGCAAGAAAGAGGTAATTATGCATCGTGCAATTAAGGGTTCTTGTTGCAGCATGCCATAAATGCACGGATTATAGCTGAAAGGCAATAAGATTGTGCAAGTCAGCCAAACTGAGATAAAACAATCAATCAGAATAGGTGGAGGCTCAGCTTGTAGACTCTGCACCTACGGAAAACGATTCTATTTGCAGAAGCAAGTTGCAGTCACGTGACTCCCTTTTGCAACCTTCTGGCAAGCAAAGTCAACTTGTTACTAACTTAACAACTGCAGGGATTCGCTTAGCAAGAAAAGTGGTAAAATGGGGCAAAACTCACTTCTTAACAAGTGTCTCGCTTAGCAACAGAAATTTTGGATTCTATTCTAGTTGTGAGTCAAGGACCACTTGTAGTGTGGGCATGAATTGTATTTTTAAAAACCACTTTAAAGCCAGCTCCCTCTCTCCCCCCTTCCTGCCTCTCACACACGCAAACAGAAACACACAAATCCATCAGACACTCCTCAAAGTGCTGTCCTTTCAGGATGGTAAAACTCTGTTCCTTTCTCTTTTTTCCTCAAGGCACCTTTGACCATTCGGAAGAGGGTGCAAGGTATATTTAAAGGGTTGGCTAGTTTATCATCATCATCTGTGGCAGGGGTAGGCAACCTTGGCTCTTTTATGACTCGTGGACTTCAACTCCCAGAATTCCTGAGCCAGCATGGCTCAGCTTGGAAACCTCTCCCTCTTCCCTCAGCGTGGCTGGCTCAGGAATTCTGGGAGTTGAAGTCCACGAGTCATAAAAGAGCCAAGGTTGCCTACCCTTGGTCTATGGGAAGCTTTTTGGATTGGGAAGGGAACATAATCTCCTGGTGAGCTTTCCAGAGACCATGAACTACAGGAGGCCTTCAGAGCCTGGCCCTGCAAGAGGCGGAGCCCGAATTTTGAATTTTAACAATAGATTGTTTCAATCTGATGTATTTTTTCCCCATATCTATCTATGTATGAATGGAAAGAACAGGAGATATATTGTGCTACTACAGCATGAAACGTGTCGTGTTAACATTGGTGGTCCGGTGAAAGAGATCTAGAAAAGGAGGTTAAGACATTTCTACTATTTTTATTGCAGTCTTTGGAAACTCAACATTCTCTGTCATATTTTCCAAAATGTTTTCATATCTTTTCCCTTATCACCGTGTATCTGTAGGCAATAAATACTTGCTCACACATTTCTTTTTTTTAATGTTTAAGGTCTTTAAAATGGGACTCTCTAACCTAACTGTTGAACAGCAGGTAATTTAAGCAGCAGCAATCATGCATGGAGAGCAAAACGTTGACTTAGAGCTGAGGCTGGTGCTTGCCAAAAGAAAATTATAAGCCTAACAATAGTAATAACTAGATGGGTGATAAAAATGCCAAATCCAATCTAAACATCTGACAGTGGAACCAACCATAATAATAATAACCATTGTTTACACCCTGCAACCCTTTAACGCCATCAAATAATAACATCTGCCTATCCCAGGTCGATAGAATTCAATAGGTAGATAAAAATGCCAAATCCAATCTAAACATCTGACTGGTTGTATGACCAACCATGGTTATAATAATAGTACTAATAGTAACAGGTGCCTTGGGTTTAGTTCCAAAACACCTGGAACATCACTTGAACACCATCTGCCAGTTGCAAAAGGCAGTTTTACTTGGAATAGCTTACATCCCATGATGATCCCTCTAACACCACCGAAAAACATCTGCCTATGCCAAGTCCTTGGGGAAGGATCGATGGGTGGACCAAAATGCCAAATCCAGTCTAATGTGGTGGATTATGCAAACAACCATAAAAACAATATAGCAACTGAGTAATAATAATAATAATAATAATAATAATAGTAATAATAAAAAAGAGCTGGAGAATACTTTGAGTTGCGTGATTTTCAGCAGAGGTAAGTCATATTTACAGATCATAAACCACAACTAATTTAGAATTTAAGCTGGTTCCGGCCAAGGACCTTACCTACAATACAAACAGGTTAAAAGTTGGACTTCCTTCCCAAGTGAAAGTTTCCATCTGGGTGGGTTGGTTAAACAACCATCAAAATCAGAGTGACCCTCCAACTTACAACAAATGCAATATATATAGTAAATCGTACCCAATACAAACTCTAAAAATACAACAGAGATACAAAAATACAATAAAAAAAAAGATTGAAGAGGATAAGTATATCCAACTCCTTTTTTTCCTTTTTCTTGGAGGAAAGGACAAGTACATCTCACCAAGGCAGACTTTTGCCTTCCCAGTCAAGAAAGGCCCCGTTGGAGGCTGATGATAGATTGGCAAGCACATTGAGGATGCCTTGCACACTCTTCTGCACAGTCACAGGGGCCTGGGAGAGAAAGAGAGGCAGGGTTACTATCCTCAGGGAAGAAAGCTCGAATCCTGTACCCTCACCCATTCATTCTCCCTCTCTGGCTAAAACAACAGCAACAAACGGATGGCTGCTACAGCCACTGCATAGCATAGCACTGTGATTTTCAAGCTTGGCAGCTTGAAGATGTATGGACTTCAACTCCCAGAATTCTCCAGCCTAACTCAGCTGGCCCAGGGTTGAGATGGATACTGATGGTACCTGACTCCAAACTGATAGATGACCTCATCTAACATGATAGATGACATCACCTAACATGTAGATGTCACCAGTCACAAAAAAGAACCATCACAAAATGGTGCAACCACCCCCAAGCCCCTGAAGCTGGTTCAAAAGGACATGATGGTCAACAGTGTGAAAAGCTGTTGAAGATCAAGGAGCAATGAGATGGATACACCAGCCCATCTCAGCTCCCACAAGGGACCAATGCTGTCTCTGTAGTAAACCCTGGCTGTCTTTCTTACATCCTTTATAGTACCTGCTCTGTCCCCATGTCTGTTTTCACCCAACCAGGATGGATCAGAGTACACAAGATCCCTTCTTCTTTTAGTTCCAAAGCGAAGCAGACCGTCACCATGTTCAAAGCAGCCTGTAAAGAAAATTAAACTCTTAAGATCAGCTTCTCACCCTTTTCTTTCTTTGGAAACTTCTCTGCTCTGATGCCCGGACCCAATCACAGAACCGCTGCTATCAAAAGCATTGACAAGACAAGAAAAATGGGTTTTATCCCTTTCAAATATTCTGGACTGTGACTCCCTAACCTCTGGATGGATTGGACAGGGCTTACCTGAATTGTAATCTCAAAGAACTAGAGGTGCTTAAGAGGTGAAAGGATTAAAGGATTAAAGGATTAAAGACTCCAGATGTGAAAGATTTAACGGGCAGAGAGGCAAAGGCAACATAGGACCAGGGTAACCTGCAACAGAATCCCAAATGTCAATATGGTGTCTACACAAACAGAGGTCTGCCCCTTTTTACATGTGTCACATCTGCAACACATTTTTTAATGATTATAAGTGAATGGGCACCATCTGACTAAGTCCCATCCAGATCCAGGGAAGATGGGCGGGATATAAGTTGAATGAATGAATGAATGAATGAATGAATGAATGAAAGAACAAACGAATGAATGAAATGTTCCCAATAGGAGTCAAGATCTGATTGACTGGACACATAGGTGTGTTCTGCTGTCCCACCAGCTAATTCTTCTGAAGGAAAGGAATGACCTGACCCTCCAAGGAAAACCTACCTTGCTGGCACGATAAGGGTACATGGGTCCTTTCATGACTTCAAAGCCCCGTTCAATGGAGGCCAACTTGGAGGTCACATTGATGATGGCTGCCCTCTGACAGCTCATCTCCTTTATGGCTGCCTCTCCAGCTGCTTTCTTCAACAGGGGCAGAAATTCCTGAAGGAAACAAGATACATTAAGTTGACCCAGGACCTGAATGGCTAGTATCAACATCATTGATTTATCTCTAAGAGACTACCATTGCTTTTGTTGATTAAGGCTGCCTTTGCTTCTGATTTTCTTTGGTCTCAGCAGCCCCATTCTTTCTTATTAGTTTCTTTCACATCTCCTTAATCACACATTCAGTTGAAAATCCCAGCAATCTTTACACTTCTGGGATCATTGATCCCACTTCAGTTTTAACTCTGAGGTTTCTGCATTTTACATAGCACCTTACAGAATAGAATAGAATAGAATAGAATAGAATAGAATAGAATAGAATAGAATAGAATAGAATAGAATAGAATAGAATAGAATAGAATAGAATAGAATAGAATAGAATAGAATTCTTTATTGGCCAAGTGTGACTGGACACACAAGGAATTTTCCCCTGCGAACATACAAACAATAAAGTGATAGCCACAAATCATAAATCATAAGATTCATGATAGAATATGATAATATGATAGGAAATGATAGGATAAGGTTTATGATAGGATGGGAATCAGTAGTCCATCAGGCATTGCTAAATAACTCCAAACACCTGCATGGTCAGTGGTGATAAATATTGGGAGCTGTGATCCAACACCTCTTAAGAGGATCATAAGTTCTCCAGTGTTGGTTTAATCTACCCTACTTCATCATATACGAGACCAAAATCTTCACACTCTTGCTTCCCTCCCAGAGAGGAGACAATGATTCTCTTACCTTAACCATAAGGATGGGCCCTACCACATTGGTGTTGAATGCAGACAGCATCTCCTGCTGCTCCACAGTTTCCAGAGTGGCATAGGAGTTCACACCGGCATTATTGATCAGCAGATTTAGACCTTTACCATGTAGAAGCGACTCAACCGCTGAAGCAGCTGCCTTCACACTGGACTGATCCTCCACCTCTTCCGTGAAGAGACAAGAGAAATGGGACATTTATTCTGAGAAGCCAAAAGCTGGCATGACACCTCCAGGATTGTGGGTCAGCAATTGGGAAGGAACCAAATTTCAAGTAGCCCTACCAGGGGTAGGCAACCTTGGCTCTTTTATGACGCGTGGACTTCAACTCCCAGAATTCCTGAGCCAGACATGCTGAGGGGAAAGGGAGAGGTTTCCAAGCTGAGCCATGGCTGGCTCAGGAATTCTAGGACTTGGTCCACCAGTCATAAAAGAGCCAAGGTTGCCTACCTCTGCCGGTGCCTACATGACACTTATATATAGGCATTCCTCGATTTACAATGGTTTGTTTAGTGACCATTCAAAGTTACAACAGCACTGGAAAAAAGGGACTTAAGATCACTGCAGCACCCCTAGGGTCACGTGATTCAAATCCAGACCCTTGGCAACTGACACATTTAGGATGGTTGCGGCGCCCTTGGGTCACGTGTTCACTTTTTTTGCAACCTTCCGAGAAGCAAAGTTAATGGAAGAGTCAGATCCACTTAGCAACCCTGTTACTAACTTAACAACTGCAGTGATTCGCTTAACAACGGTGTTAAGAAAGGTCATAAAATGGGGCAAAACTCACTTAACGTCTATCTTGCTTAGCAACTGTGATAGGAAGTCGAGGATTACCTGTATTGGGATACAAACATTTTAAAGCTAAAACACATCTACGGCATTGTCAAACTGTCCATAGTCCATGCAGATTTCCCAATGGGTTTTTAAAAAGACGGAGGCCAAATTGGAACAGGAAAAAATGGAAAGCTCTCATACCTAGCTGAATGATGTGAATGTTGGAATGCTTGCTAGCGAGTTCATTCAAGGTCTGGAATTAAAGAGAATAAGACAAGATGATCCAAGGAACAACAGAAAACATTTCTTTCCTATCCTTGAGTCCTTTTTAGCTCTCAAATCCATACAATCACCAGCTATTTTTTTTTTATTTTGTTCATCAAAAAGTTTCAAAAAGTTCAAAAGTTCAAAACCAGGACTCTATTTCTGAAAATGGTGTGTGCTGGATGCCTGCTTGTTGGGGTGGGGGAAAAAAAGGGTTTTATCTAGATTTTCTCTTTGTGTTCCTGTTCTATATCTCATGTCAGTGAATCTGCACTCATGTGATTTTAAAACATGTCAAGACAGGCAGGCTTTTAAGAGTGGCAACGCTTCTAAATTTGCTTTCTGGATCATGTCGCCCTTCTGTGGCTGGCAGCTGTATGTGATTCGCTGCTTTTGTGACCCCAGAGGGCCCGGGGTCACATTTTCTCACTGCCTCCCATCATCTCAAGACAGTGAACACACCAGAAGCATTGCTGCAATATCCAGTGAACAAATTGTTTCTCTGCCCAAGTTCTGGATCTGATCTCATTTTCTGTACATCATTGCCTTGTCTTGTGTGACTCTTGACACCTCACCCCCATCCCACTTCTGAGTCACCAAAACCTCCCGTTTTAGAACTGTACTTTAGTTCACTGTTTTGCTATTTCAGTCTCCTCTGGCAGACGGTGACATCTGTCCCACAGTAATTGCCAGCAGGATAAGGCTTCCTTCACAGACTGGCTTACCCGTCAAATTCCCTCCAAAAGGAAGTTCATGCAAATATTACTGTTTAGAGCCTAGCCTTGTTTCTCTTCTGGGCTTCTAAGAATATTTTTAAAAATATTTTATGTCTTACTTCTTTTGAGTGAAAAGTATCTCTGTAGGTTCTGCTATCTTCTGTAGCTTTACTCCTGCAGCAACATTAAGGTAACTACAGGAGGTAGAGAAGCCACCTGTGTCATCCTTCCTCTAGAACCTAAAGCAAAGTTGCTTTGATAGCAGCAAGGTGTCTTCTCCTTGCCCTTCAATTACGATCACTTTGTACAAACCTTCCCTCCAGGTCCGTCTGGGGTCCGGCAAGTTGCAAAGATAAGTTCTGGAGGCTCAGCCATCTTCACCAGCTGTTGGATCAGTTCTAGTCCGATTCCCCGATTGGAACCAGTCACTAATATGCTATGAGCTAACGGAGCCATCCTTTCACCGAACTCTTACTTGTTTGTACTGCCTGGACTTTGTTCGGTGGTTTAGTAACTACAGTGTCAGGAAGGACTGGGGAAAGAGGTGTGTCTCCTTCTGACACAATTTCTTCATTTGCCTGGAGCTGTGGCGCACAAATCTTTGCCTGGGGAAAGCAGATCTTAAGGCATTGTTTCGGTGACAGAGCCTTGGATGGGAGTCTCAAGAGCACAGCGGGAAGAATTGTTAGGGAAAACAGGTCTTGCATGTTTGGGGCCAACCCCTGACACTTGTCAAAAGTTTGTAGGGTTGGGAAAAGCATCTCCAAGGATCAGAAGAGATGTGATACTCCTCCGGTCTGCTACCCACCCACTCCCCGCAATTTGCACATCCTTTGCGATGCTTCTGAACCTCCCCCCTTAGATCTGGATTCCCACAAATGAATAGCACAAATAAAATAGCAACAGCGCCCACTCCACTGGAGACAACCTTCCCACATGTGGCACTTGTAATGAAAGGTGATGGCAAGATTTTCTGTGACCGTCGTGCGTTTATGGATAACAAACAACAGAGAGGCAGTCCTACTGTGTTTAGGGACAGGTTCTTCCTGCAGAAGAAACCACAGGGAAGATTTCTCCTTTCAGTTCACTAAGGTCTGATGTTTTCCCCCAGGGAGAAAGAAACTCAATAATCTGTTCACCAGATTATTTTTTTCCCCTCCCAATCCAGAAAAGTGCCGGATGATGATGAATCTAAGCCAGCAATGACCTTCACCAAACTCTTAGTACTGGCCTCCACTGTCATAGGAGCCTGCAAGGAAAAGAGAAGCTGGATTATAGTTTTGCAAATTAGTTTATGTTGTTGTTATTGTTAACCTTCAATTTGATTCACAGTCTGGGTTGTAAAAACCTAACAGTTCAAGTCCTAACCAATGACCTACGAGCTGTTACGGTAGTGCTTGTGTATATAGGCAGTTCCGAATAAGGTAGGGTTTTGTTTGTTTTTTGCAAAGTCAAGATATTCAAGTCTAACAAGTCCAAAATTTCCATGTGTCTAGGCAGCCTTTTGATTATTGCTCCATGGGCTCCTATTCCTATTGGTACAACCATGATTTCTTCCTCCACAGTCTCTCAACTTCAATTTGCAGATTGTGACACTTTGTTTTTTGGGGTTTGGCATTTTTGTCCACCTATTGACTCCTTTCCAAGGACCTGGAATAGGCAGACGTGGATGTTGCATGATGTTACAGTTATTATTGTTGTTGTAATACTACTACTACTACTACTACTACTACTACTACTACTACTGTTGTTGTTGTTGTTGTTGTTGTTGTTATTGCTATTATTATTGCCCTGTTCTGAACTCTGAATGGGCTGACTCCAAAGACAAGTCTTCAATTTGCCGTTTGGACATACACACACATTGTGAGAGATGACAGCCACAGAGGGGCAGCTGGTGTGAAGACTACAATGAGGTGGCACTTTCCCAGGAAAGAGCCGAACACATCCCAAGAGTAGGGTGAGACAAGAAGCAGCACAGCCCAGAGATGGAGAGGAGACAGAGAAAGAGAGTAAGGATAGCTACTCCCTAGAACCTCCCAGGGTAGGTCCGTTAAGGTGAGAGTAGTAAAGGTTTAGTCTGGTAGGAGTCTATATCTTAGGTGCAAGGAAGCAAAGAACTGAATTATGGCTGAACTGTTCCACCTTGTTCTTGGACTTAGCCTGACACACATAACCCATCAAAAAAAGAAAACACACAAATGGCCCTGAAATATACCAAAGGCATATTTTTGCTTTATAACTATTTATAAAACCAGCTTCCTTTAGTAGTTAAGGCACCAGGATTGAAAGTGGGAGACTGTGAATTCACGTCCCGCCTTAGGCACGAAGGCCAGTTGGGTGATCTTGGGCCAATCATCCGGAGACGGTGAGTTCTATTCCCAGTTTAGGCATAAAAGTTGCCTTTGGTGACTACACCAAACTGGCTCTCAATTATTACATTTCCAAATTTTTGAGAATAGTCATTATTCCCTCTGCCCCCATCTTATAGTACCTGTTCTGATCCCATGTCAGTTTTCACCCACCCAGGATGGAGCAGAACACACGCAATTCCATCTTTTTTCAGTTCCTCCGCAAGGCAGGCATTGACCATGTTCAGCGCTGTCTATAAAACAAAGCGTGAGAGAATGAATGGCAGAACCTGGGGGTTGGCTTGAAAAGAGGGATCAGCCTAGAGTCCCTACATAGCCACCAGTGAACTAACTCCAACCCTCCTTGAGTGCTGTGGACCCCATAAAGCTCCAAGTAGGTGCTGACCCTTAGTTTGACAAGGTTTCTGTGGAGGGCTATTTAGTGGTGAATATCTGTAACTCGGGTGTGGGATGAAGGTGGAGGTTCGTTCTCCGAGTCTGAGGGTTGGTTCAGAAGGTGTGTGACCTTCAAGGAAAGACTTGTTAAAATGATGATGAAACATGTGTTTATTGAGCGTGAGGGTGAGGGTTCATTCTCTGACCTTGTGGGTGGGTTTCGTTACATCTTCAGTGGAGTTTAGGGGGACGTCAGTGTTGATGTTCTTCTGCTTGGTAAGCAGATGTTCTTCTGTTTGTGGTCAGTAGATCTTGTGATGGGGAGGTCACGTCAGGTGAGGGTCATGTCAGGTGAGAGTCTTCTGATGGGTCTGACAACCCAAGATGACCCACACCTGACCCATCACAAGACCCTCACCTGATAGGACCTCCCCATCTTGAGAGCTACATCTTGACCTCACAAAGCCCTTAGAAGCAGAAGAACACCAACACCGACATCCCTTAAACTCTGCTGAAGATGTTACCTTACCTGGTAATGAAACATTTGGAAACCAATCCAGAAGCTCGGAGAACGAATCTCCACCTTCAATAAATCAGTTTAACTGAACCTTCACGCAAGGACCTGAGTTTTCATCATCACTTTAACAAGTCCTTTCCCTAACAGTTACACATCTTCTGAACCTTGGCTCCATGTCCAGTTTCAGTTGACAAAGGCTTCACACTGATCAGACGCTACTGGAGCCAGAGATTGGCAAGCAGGAGGGCTAGAGACGACTTGGACCATCTCGTTGGCTAGGTTCAAAATAACAAAATTTATGAATTACCTTGCTTATACGATATTGGTACATTGGAGGAATTTTTACTGTTGGGGTATTAAAACCCTCCCCAATGGAGCTAATTATAGAAGATATGTTGATGACAACTGCCTTGTTGCCTCCCATGTTTTCTTTCGTGGTCTCCTTGGCAGCCTTCTTCAGAAGAGGCAGGAATTCCTAAAATACATATGAAACAGTAGGCCGGAATGTCACATTTCTCTTCTTCCTGGGTCTCATTCAAATCTTTTCTTTTATTCTTTTCTCATTTCCCAAGTCATGGCTTTCTCTCGGTGCCACCTCCGATCCCATTGGCTCACGGTTGACCTCATTGGCATCTTTAACAGCGGCTGATTGCAGATAACCCTTGTTTTATGACCATCATTTCTTATGATTTATCAGTTGTTGTTTGTCACTTATGATGAATGATTGTAACTATGATTATCGCGATTTATAGGTTCACTCTGAACCTATGCACTGGAGACAAATTCTTTGTGTGTCCAATCACGCTTGGTCAGTAAAGAATTTATTCTCATCTCTTCTATTTTATTATTTTCTGTTCTGTTCTATCCTATTTTCTATGCTATGCTATGCTATTCTGGAGGCTACTCATTACAGTCATGAGTCATGACTGTATAACTCAGGCAACCACGTGACCGGAGTCATTCTTATGAACTTTTTTGCAGTGGTCATTATGCAAAGCCAGAGCACCATGGGCTGGTTTTGCTGCTCCCCTTCTCAGTGATAAGAGATAGAGCTGAGTTTCTTCTCATGAGTGATTGCCTACTATTGTCTTCACTCTTAATCCCTGTCCAGGCCTTCCATCTCAAGATGACTCTGCAAAACCTGTGGCCTGCTCTACTATGTTCCACCACACCACACTGTCCCTCACTCTACACATGTACAGGAAGTCCTCGATTTACGAGCCCAACCGAGCCCAACATTTCTGTCGCTAAGTGAGACCGTTGTTAAGTGAGGTTTGCCCCTTTTACAAGTTTTCTTCCCACAGGGAATCGCACGGCAGTCGTTATATTAGCAACACGGTTCTTAAGTGAACCTGGCTTCCCCATTGATTTTGATTGTCAGAAGGTCACAAAAGGCGATCACCTGAGCCCAGGATGTTGCAACCGGCATAAATATGAACCAGTTGCTAAGGGCCTGAATTTTGATCACGTGACCGGGGGGGCGCTGCAACGGTCATAAGTGTGAAAAACAGTCATAGGTCACCATTTTCGATGCCGTTGTAAGTTGAGGACTATCTATACAGCTCCCGGAAGCTTAAACCAGACTTACTTTGACAACCAGGAGGGGTCCCACTGTGTTGGTCTTGTAGGACATTAGCATATCTTCCTGATCGACATGTTCCAGAAAAAGGGCTTGGGAATTTCTGCCCGCATTGTTGATGAGCAGACTGAGCCCTCGTCCTTTCAGCTGGGATTCTACTTCTGAGGCAGCCCACTTTATACTGGAAAGGTCTGTCGTATCTACCACAGACAGCAAAAAGGTAATAGGACAGGTCTCAATAAAATCAACTTGGTTCCTAGTTCGATGCATGCGGGCAAAGTGTAAGGGTATGTGGGAAAGAACTTCAGAGCCGGGGGGCGGGGGGAAAGCTGCAGCCTAGATAACAGCCGGATAAATGAAATTGGCCAACCTAGCAGTTCAAAAGCGTGCAAATGCGAGTAGATAAATAGGTATCACTTCAGTGGGACCGTAACAGCGTTCCTTGCACCTTTTGGGTATAGCCATGCTGACCACATGTCCAAAGCTGCCTCCCTGGGCCAAGATATGGAGATGAGCACCGGGCCCTGGAGTCAGACACAACTGGACAGGGAAACTGTCACCTTTTAAATGAAGGAGGAGAGAGGGCAAAGGTATCGTAGAAGGGACGTTCCCTTGTGTTCAAGAGAATTAATATGAGGGGTGGAATGGGTACTTCCTGACTTGAAAGATTGAGAGGAGAGGAGAGGAGAGGAGAGAAGGGAAGAGAAGAGGAGAGAAGAGAAGAGGAGAGGAGAGGAGAGGAGAGGAGAGGAGAGGAGAGGAGAGGAGAAGAGAAGAGAAGAGAAGAGAAGAGAAGAGAAGAGAAGAGAAGAGAAGAGAAGAGAAGAGAAGAGAAGAGAAGAGAAGAGAAAAAGACAAGAAGAGGAGAGGAGAAGAGGAGAGGAGAGGAGAGGAGAAGACAAGAAGAGGAGAGGAGAGGAGAGGAGAGGAGAAGAGAAGAGAGAGAAGAGAAGAGAAGAGAAGAGAAGAGAAGAGAAGAGAAGAGAAGAGAAGAGAAGAGAAGAGAAGAGAAGAGAAGAGAAGAGAAGAATCTGGCCAAGTGTGATTAGACACAGAAGGAATTTGCCTCTGGTGCAGAAGCTCTCAATGTACATGCAAAGTAACAGAGTAATAATAATCGTAATATGATGCCAATAAGAGGTGGTAATAAAGAAGATGAAAGGATGATACTACTACTCCACTCACACTACATGGGTAAATATGCTTAGACATAAGACAGTGCTGTGGGAATGAGGTGTTCAGCAGAATGATGGCCGGAGGGAAAAAAAACCTGTCCCTGTGTCTAATTGTTTTGGCATGCAATGCCCTATAGTGCCTATAGCGCTGTCCAGAGGAGAGGAGTTGAAACAGTTTATGTCCAGGATGTGAGGGGTCTGCAGATGTTTTCTCAGCCCTCCTTCTGGCTCATGGAATTTATGATGATAGATATGGTAGTATGTTGCTTCGATTGTTGGAGTCAAGAAGCTTACCGTCTTTTGCCTGAAGTATTATCCCATAAGAAATGGGTTAAAGTGCCACAAAATGTTTTGTGGCTTTCACTGCAACAATTACCCAGAAAGTAAAGATCCCATACCTAACTGAACCACGTGAGTGTTGTCATGCTGACTAGCAAAATTCTGCAAAGCCTGCAATTGAGAAAGGAAATATATTTATATTTATATTTATAAAATTTTTATACTGCCCTTCTCCCGAAGGACTCAGAGCGGTGTACAGGGCAATAAATATTAAAAATGAAGTACAAAAGTTAAAAAACAATTAAATATTATGCCCGATATATACAGTAATTAAAAAACCATGTTAAAACCCCAACCCCTAACCCATCAAACCAGGCCGGATTGCTCAAATAAATAAGTTTTTAGATCCCGCCGGAAGGAGCGAAGGTCGGGGGCCATCCGGAGCTCGACCAGCAAGCGGTTCCACAGGTCTGGCGCGCCCACAGAGAACGCCCTCCCCCTGGGGGTCACCAATCGGCATTCTTTGATTGGCGGCACCCTGAGGAGGCCCTCTCTGTGGGAGCGTACTGGACGGAGGGAAGTTGACGCCGGCCGCAGGTGTTGCCGTAGGAAAAATGTGGAAAAAAACAGGTCGAATAGATAAAATATATAAAAAAGCATCCGCAACAATATTAACTGGGATGCATTTCTGTGAACTGGAGCTTGGAAGGATTCGTGGACTAGAATAGTCCACATCTGCACATTAATCTGTTTTTTTAAAAAAAAGCCAGAATCACTTAACCACTGTGCACCTATCTTAACAACCACAGCTATTCATTCAACAACCGTGGCAAGAAAGGTTGTAAAATGGAGCAAACCTCACTTAAAAACTGTCTCACTTAGCAACAGAAATTTGGGGCTGAATGAAACTGAGCATTTACTGGCTGGATGCCCTTCCTGATGCCTATGCGGGGTTTGCAGTAAACATTTTTTTCTTTGCGCCCAAGAAGAAAAATATCTGCTGCTATCTAGCATTGAACTCTCAACCCTCCAAGTGGAAGGCAAGCATTTTCCCCCTCTTCAATCCCTTTACAGCAGAGCATCCCAATGGATTGTTTTTATCAGTAGCTAGCAAGAAAGCTTGCAAAATAGAGCAAAACTCACTTAACAAATGTCTTGCCCAGCAACAGAAATTTGGGGCTGAATTGTGGTCCAAATTTGAGGAGTACCTGGACTTGGCTCTTACACTGTGTGACATGTGAAACCCAAATAAAATCATGGTGTGGTTCAGCATGAGGTGCATAAAGCAGGTGAGTTTTCTGGTTTGGGATGTCTTAGTGTGAGGTCTGGATCCCAAGCCACCTTGCGTCATTCGGTAGACTGTGATTCACAACATCCTGGCTGTCAAGCAATAACATTCGATGATACTTGACACTGGCTTAATCTTTTGCCCCAAACACCTCAATTGATTCATGGCTGCAAGGGAAGCCCACATCAGCACATTCCCCCAACCTATATCTTAAAGATGTTTAATTACGGTTGATCATCTACATACCTTTGATTCAGGTTCAGTAGGGTTCCTACAAGTTGCGAAAATATGGCCTTGAGGAGGGTTTATTTTCACCAGCTCTTTCACCAGTCCAAATCCAATTCCTCGGTTGGAGCCAGTCACCAGGATATTCCGAGCTACTTGAAACATCCTGGCCCTTGAATTTTGCTCTTCAACCCTGTTCCCTTTTGGACAGGTGGTGACATCTGCATCTCCAGATATAAGCACAATAACGGATTAGTCCTTGACTTAAAGCTGGAACCAGAATTTGCATTGCTAAGCAAGGCGGTTGTTAAAGGGAGTTGCCCCTGGTTTTATGACCTTTTGTGCCATGGTTGTTAAGCGAATCAGTGCAGTTGTTAAGTGAAACACATGGTCATTTAAGGGCATCTGGCTTCCCCCATTGACTTTGCTTGTCAGAAGCCATCTGGGAAGTTTGCAAATGGTGATCAGGTGACCCTGGGATGTGGCAACCATCGCCGATACCTGCCAGCCCAAATTTTGATCCTGTGATCATGCTGCGACAGTCATTAAGTGTGAGGACCATGGTAAATCAATTTTTTATCGTGCCCTTTTATTTTGCAACAACTATAGAGGTATTCAGCCCGCATTTAGTTTGTATCAATGGTTATAATCTCTGATTCTTTTTGTTCCGAGAAGAGTTTCCTGTGAGAGTTAGAAAAAGTTAAGCAACAAGGTCCATGGTGACTGTTGTTCACTGTACATTTTATTTGATATGTATGTCTATGTATCCATCCACTGCTACCAATCTGTATGGCTATATAATAATCCCCTGCTACCATTTCTATAGAATAAAATAGAATTTCTAACACATACCTTATGTATCTATAGATTTCATTCCCGTGAATACATGGATTTGCATTTTCGTCATGTTAGAAAACTAGACCAAGCCATATCTAGGATTAGATTAAGCTAAACCTAGGATATATATTTGTCCTTGTATGGGAACGGTTGCAGGATTTGGGTATGGCTAGTCTAGAGAAAAGGAGGACTTGAGGTGACGTGATAGCAGTTATTCCAGTATTTGAGGGGCTGGCACAAAGAAGAGGGGGTCAACTTATTTTCCAAAGCACCAGAGGGTGGGACTTCTGAAGGCAAGACATTCCACAGATTAATCGCTTCCACCATCAGGAAATTTCTCCTTAGGATCTCTCTTTGTTAAGCTACCATCCAGGATTTCTGATCTTGCCCTCAGGCGCAATTCAGTAACCATCATAAAGGTGGGTGGAAACTAATCAAGGAGAGAAGCAACCTGGAATTAAGGAAAAAAAAGCTTCCTAACAATGACAACAATTAACCAATGGAACAGCTTGCCACCAGAAGTTGTGGGTGCTTCATCACTGGAGGTTTTGAAGAAAAGAACGGACAGCTACTTGTCTGAAATGGTATAGGGCAGTGAAGGCGAACCTTTTAGAAACCGAGTGCCCAAACTGCAACCCAAAACCCACTTATGTATCGTCGGGTGCTGGATGGGCATGGCTCATTGGGTGGGCGTGGCCCATTGGGTGGGCGTGGCTGCGGTGGTAATGGCAGACTGGGTGGGACTAAAAAGTTCAATCAATCAATTCCAACTTTGCTAGATCTTTTTTTTTCCTGCGAGGTTGAAATTGATTGATTGATTGAACCCTTTTTTTTTTGCACATGGCGGCGGAGGCCTAAAGCTAAAAGGTTTTATAAAACCCAGCTGAAGGCCTAGGATTGGGGTGATGGCGCTTGTGCCCACAGAGAGGGTTCTGCGTGCCACCTGTGACATGCGTGCCATAGGTTCGCCACCATAGGTATAGAGTCTCTGCTTGGGCAGGGGGTTGGACTAAAAGACCTCCATGGTTCCTTTGTTGACCCGGAATTAGGGGACAGTATAGGAAATATCAATTGTTAATGTGTAGATGGCCCTACTGTCTTTGGGCTCTTGCAAAGTCCTGGATGCAGAGTCATGAAAGGCCAGCAAGGAAAATACTCAATGTCCTAATCACCCAAGAACATACGATATCTTTACGGAAACACCCAGAAGGGAACATGTTTGTTACTTCTGCTCTCTTATCTACAATATGCCAGACTTACTGGGTAAAATCTTTAGTATGTGTGTCAGCTTTGCTGGATGGCCTACGTATGTAACCAGAAAGAATAAATACAAGGATTTCTTGTCTTTTGGGGCTGCTCTCATTTAAAGGAGCCCGTCTTTTTGTTCAGCTGAATAAAAACGTAAAGCTTGAAGGCAACTTCTGGTTTCCTGTATTTTTTACCAGCAAAACCTCAGAAACCGCGTATCACCTTCCACCTCTCTTCTCAATTAACTGTATACATGTAATATTTCTATCATTTCTCATGGCTTAGGCTATGTAGTGAAAGCAGATTAGAAAGTTCCCGCAGGGTCACAAAGTTTAAGATTGGCTTTGCTGTTCCTTATCTAATCAAAACATCTTCCAGGTATCTTACCTGAAGCAAGTGGAATATCCCAAGAAAAAGTTCCCTGGACAATTTAGAGCAGGGAAGAGAAAGAATTCTCTTGTTCCTTACACTCTATGACTGATGCTCAGTATTACACAGCACTTTCCATCTCCATCTTTCTCTGGCACCATCTCTGTGTTTCTGTTCTCCACTTTATCTAAAAATTATGCCTTTCATACCTAGGGAAAAACTATCTCAGCAGCTGTAAGGACAAAGCTGTAGTTTCCCCACTGATTGTGTGACTATTATGACATCATTTCTCATTCTCATCATTTCCTATGATTGACTGCAGTTTCATTCACTGGGCCTCTGTTGACTTTATGAAACGTTAATATATATTGCTAGTCCATGGATGTACCAAGTGGCTGGAGAATTCTCGGTGTTGAAGCAGCCCAGTTATAATCAGAAGGGCTGCAGAGTGTGGTCAAAAAAGTGCTTATAGGACCATAGAATTGAACCTCCACCCATTTTATATGGATCAAAGGTTGAGCTTTGATCCCACCCTATAAGCCACCATCTTGGCTTTTTTTAAACCACACCATTGGACACCGTTGCCTATTCTGGCTCATTTAGCCGATTATCTGGGGTTCAGATGTCTGTCCCACATTCTGGACTTGGAGATCCTTAAGTCTTTTTGTGTACGACGGGCTACTTCAGAGCAGTTTTATTTAAACTTTCAGTGTTTATGTGATCTTCAGAGCTGATTATTATCACTCAGAATTTCTATTGTGGCTTTTTCTTATTTTATGCAATGGGATGTTTGCACCATGCTTCAAGGATCCTCAAAAACAAACAATATCTCTCTCTCTCTCTCTCTCTCTCTCTCTCATAATAATAATAAATCCACATTCACATTTAATGTTCCAGGAACCAAATGTTGTATTTTTTATTTTTACTGACGTTGCAGAAAATGTTTTAAAAGTCCAGCAGATGCACGGTGCAAGGTCCCTTCCTTTGATCATTTAATTTAATTTTGTTAAAAAAAGGATTCTGCAAAATATTCAAAGGACTTAATTTTCATATTTAAATATATATATAAAGAACTGCGCATTTCAACGACATGGTCCCTCCCCCATCGTACATTATCCTACCAAATCAATCTCGAATTATTAACTACTCTCTATAATTAGATCTTCCCTTCCACGCCCCTACGCCCCAGTCTCTTCCCTTAATGGCGGCGCCCTTGCCGCCTTCAAGCCCTTCCCAGGGAGGCCACGTGACCTCGGTGTCGCGGCCATTGCATCAGCCGGGCTAAATCCTTCAATCTCAGCGTGCTTGTCAGGCTGGCAAGTCGGCGTGACTCGGCCCCTTTTTTCAGATAATAGACAAGACTTTGGACCAATAGCCATCCGCCTCTCAACTTCTAGGCCAATAGAATGTGCGAAGTAAAGAAAGGTCCGCCTCTTGCCCGGTGGCGTAGCGAAAACGCCGCCGCAGCTCCTGGCAGCGACATCGCGGGTTGGGGGAGCGGCTGAAGAAGCCAGGTAGGTTATCGGGGGTCGTTTGAATGGAAAGAAATAAAATAAATGCGTTCGTTCCCCTCCAGCATCTCCTGTCTTGTTTTCCAGGCGGAAAAGGCGTCCTCCTCCTCCTCAGTGGTTCCCTCCCTCTGTCCAGTCTGTCCGCACATCAACCCTGCAAGGTAGGCTGGGCGGAGAAAGATTGGCTGAATCCCCAAGCGCTCGATAAACCTGGTGGTGAGAGGGTTGCTTGTAGGCACGTTGGATAGTGGACCCCCTTTGCTCAAGCTCTCCTCCACCTGTAAAGAGTCTTAAGGAGGAGTTGGGCGTAGGTTGCTGATCTGGGGCAGTCAATTGCTTAAATGCCCCATGGTGGTTTCCTGTTGGGTGTGTGTTTGTGGGTCTCCAACGTGTCTACAGAGATTCTCCATCATCCAGGTCAGGGGTAGGCAACCTCGGCTCTTTTATGACTCATGGACTTCAACTCCCAGAATTCCTGAGTCAGCATAGCTGACTCAGGAATTCTGGGAGTTGAAGTCCATGAGTCATAAAAGAGCCGAGGTTGCCTACCCCTGATCCAGGTCATGGTTGTCCCCAAGGTGCTTTAAAAAGAAGAAGAAGAAGAAGTAATTGGATATTTTTGAGGTTTTTTTTTCCTTTGCAAACGTTTCGCTTCTCATCCAAGAAGCCTCTTCAGTTCTGACTGACCAATGGGGAGTGGAAAGGCTAAATGCTAAGGACCAGATGATTGCAAAGAATATAAATCTTTCCATTTATTTTTATTTATTTTCATTCCATTTATATCCCGCCCTTCTCCGAAGACTCAGGGCGGCTTACAAGCTTAGCAGTAGCCTTCATTCTATGTATATGCCTGCTTGTTAGGGCTTTCACACACACACCCCAAGCGGCATTATTACAAAGTCAGCTTAATTGCCCCCAACAATCTGGGTCCTCATTTTACCTACCTCGGAAGGATGGAAGGCTGAGTCCCCCCTCCCCCACGGCAGTCGGCTAAGAACTGCAGAAGTTTCTTGGATGAGAAGCGAAATGTTTTCAAAAGGGAAAAAAAACAAACAAGAAAGTCCAGTTGCCTTTTGGGTAGGGAAAAAAAAGCATCATTGGGACTGCAACCCTAAGGCTCACGGTGTCTTAAGGTGAATTTGATTTATGGCCAGCTGCACTGGATCAAAGTGACATACTGTGCTTTAAGGCTCATTGTGCACCCCTTGTCCTAAGTCGTAACTTGACTTCTTCTTAACCTGTCCCGGGAACGTAGCCATTGTGGTTTGCAAAAAGCAGTTTAAGGGGTAGCATCTCTTGTGAAGGGGTAGTATTTGAGACGTTAAAAAGGTAAAGGTTCCCCCGCACGTGCGTGCTAGTCATTTCCGACTCTAGGGGCCGGTGCTCATCTCCGTTTCAAAGCCGAAGAGCCAGCGCTTGTCCGAGGACGTCTCCGTGCTCATGTGGCCGGCATGACTAGACACCAAAAGCGCACAGAACGCTGTTACCTTCCCACCATAGTCCCTATTTTTCTAATTGCATTTTTACGTGCTTTCGAACTGCTAGGTTGGCAGAAGCTGGGACAAGTAACAGGCGCTCACTCTGTTACACGGCACTCGGGATTTGACCCGCCTAACAGCCGACCATCTAATCGACAAGCTCAGCATCCTAACCCACTGAGCCACCACGTCCCTTTTATTTGAGACGTTATGGCGGAACAAATCCTCAGTTGTTCACTGACAGATTTGTTAAAAGGCCTTGGCTTTTGTTCTAGATTTATTTAAAAAATAGAGTTTTACGTTTATTTAGAACCTGTTTTGGATTGTGAGTTATTTCTGAAGATGGGTGGCCTTCTACATTTCTTACATAAATGAAAACGTATCGGAGTTGGTCAGTCTGGAAGACGCGCTGGGTGGTGGAAGGAACAAGATTGGAAGAAAGATTGGTCTTCATCTGCTTTGTAAACACCCGAGAGGCACCTGGGTGGCATTGTCCATGAAAAGCCTGGAGCAGAAGGACAGATCCGAACTTCTGATGATCAGAGGGTTACAGTATTTCTGAAAAACACTAGATTGAGAAATGTTGGCCACCGTCCATTTTGGCCAGTTGGACATTTCTGTTCTTCTGGCAGTTTCGAAACACTGCATTTATGGGAACTGTTGGCAACTGATCGTCTGCTTTGGCTTGCTGTCTAGGGAACAGAGTGTCTTGCCACATGTTTTTAACCTTTCCTCTGAAATTCAGAGGTTGTGTTCACACAGCACTCTTAAACTTGGAGACTGGATGGATTGATTTCTGGTTTGCCTAATACTCCGAATCAGAAACTAATCAAAGCATTGCCATCACTCTACATGTTAAATTCCCCTCTCAAAACCCTCCATGCAGTATCCTAATTCTTAGCTCACCATTGGTGGAAAGGAATTGGAAGCCGCCTGCTTTCTGGGTACCCCAGAGGCATCTGGGTGACACTGAAAAATGAAATTGAGTGCGCAGCTGCCAAGTCTTTAATTCACCTATTAATAATTTTGTGTAAACTTCAGCAGTGGGTTGATAAAAGATTTTGTTTTCTGCTCAAGCTGTTAACATCCAGCTAGGAGTTTACTTCTGATGTCAATCAATGGTTGGGTTAAATTTGATCACAAGGCCAGCAGCCATTCAAGGTGGCGAACATATTTCATGCCCCTTCCTCATCCTATTTTCTTGACAAAAACAACCCTGTGGTGTGGGATGGGCTGAGGGGGAGTTAACTGACCCAAGATCGCCAAGCCAGCTTTCATGCCTAAGGTGGGACTGACTTTGTGTGGCTTTCTTCAAATCTGGTGTCTCTTCTTTCCATCCCTCTCTCGCACCAGTGCTGACCAGGGCCCTCACAATGGAGACACTGACAGCCAGTGAGATCCGTCAACGCTTCATCAATTTTTTTGTGGATAACCAGCATACTTATGTACACTCGTCTGCCACCATCCCTCTGGATGACCCTACCCTCCTTTTCGCCAACGCTGGCATGAACCAGGTCAGTGATAATTGTTTGTTGTTAGCTGCGAAGTCGTCTCCGACCCATCGCGACCCCATGGGCAACGTTCCTCCAGGCCTTCCTGTCCTCTACCATCTTCTTGAGTCCATTTAAGCTCACACCTACTGCTTCAGTGACTCCATCCAGCCACCTCATTCTCTGTCGTCCCCTTCTTCTCTTGCCCTTAACCTTTCCCAGCATGAGGCTCTTCTCCAGTGAGTCCTTCCTTCTCATTAGGTGGCCAAAGTATTTGAGTTTTAGCTTCAGGATCTGTCAGTGATAATAGACGCTCGTAAAAGAGAGGAAATTGTCCTCTCTTTTTCATAATTCAAGAATTTGGGGCCGACCCCCCATTTTTATTTTTATTTTTAAAATGTGCTCAGCCTAGTTTGCGTGGAACTCCAGAGTTGAGAATTGCTATTGTTTTCCCAGTTCAAGCCCATCTTCCTCAACACCATTGACCCTTCCCATCCCATGGCAAAGCTGACACGAGCCGTCAACACCCAGAAGTGCATTCGAGCTGGTGGCAAACACAACGACTTGGACGATGTGGGCAAGGATGTGTATCATCACACTTTCTTTGAGATGCTGGGCTCCTGGTCTTTTGGCGATTACTTCAAGGTACAGCAGGAGCATAGCAGGAAACACTCAACTCGGGGATACAATGTAGGGTGGGTTGTGTTTGGGGGGGGGGCTTGTTTTTCCTTGTTTCACACAGAATTCTTGCACCTTTGGTCTCCTGGAAATTTTCCTATATACAAGCTAGGGGAGCGCTTCTCAGTGCTGGCCAAATGCTAGCCAGTATGGAGCAGTTTTCTGATCTGGCTTGTTTGGGGTGTTGATTTGGTTACTGCTGGATCATTCAAAGGCACAGAGGCAGCCTGCTCGCATTTCCAGACCCATCAAATACGTTTCAAACCAGACTGAAGAAAATAGAGGTTTTGACCCATTAGATGGGATATTATATTATTAACTAGATGTTTGAATATGGTGGAGTGTAGATAATTGCTAGAAATAGAAGTATTATCGTAACTAGAAAGATAAGATTTGTAATTAGAATATTAAATTTTGGGATGAGAAGGGAAACAGGAAAATGCTAAGAAGTTTGAATAAGGGAAGCTTTTGGTTACCCAAATATAACTTACTTTGAAATTATAAACAGAGACATTTTGAACACTGATGGGAAATTAAAATTTTTTTAAAAAGCGAAAATAGGTTACTGATTGAACATATGTATATTAAGTGCAAATGGAATTAAGATATGTTTTGGTTAGAAAAGTTATCTAAAACTAGCATTATTGATATTATGAGAAAAACGTAACAAAAGATGTTGATATTAAATTATATATTTATTCATAACAATAAGAATTGTATGTGCCCAGTGTGGGAAAACAGGTACTACTGGAAAGAAACATTTGATGGTGTAATATTGGATCTAAACTGAAGAAGTTAATGCACACCACTAAATTACTAATGGACGTAGACAGCATGTTGTCTATTAAGTATTTGATTGCAAAACTAGAAAATAAAGTATTTATATAAAAAAAATACATTTCAAACTATACACAGTGAATCGGTGGTTGTACAGATAGTACCTGACTTAGAACCATCTGTTTAGCGACTACCCAGACTTATGGTGCCACTGAAAAAATGGCTTACGGTGGTCCTCACGCTTAGCATCACAGCATCCCCACGGTCACATGATCAAAATTTGGGCGCTTGGCAACTGGCAGGTATTGACAATGGTTGTTGCATCTCAGAGTCATGCGATTGTTATTTGTGACCTTCCCGGCTGGATTCTGACAAGCAAAGTCAATGGTGGAAGCTGGATTCATTTAACAACCACACGATTCACTTTTAACGGCTGTAGTGATTTGTTTTTTAACGACCGTAGCAATAAGGCTGGCTGACTTAACAATTGCCTTGCTGAGCAGTGGATATGCTGGCCCCGACTGTGGGCAGATACAGGACTATCTGTATCTGTGATGGCTTGGTGGTCCTATTGCCCCCTTTATTAAAAGGGAGATGTAAAAAGAAAGAAAAGAGGTCTGGCAGGATCTTCACTGCCTTGTTTTTCACTGTCCACTCAGGAACTGGCTTGCAAACTTGCTCTGGACCTCCTCACCAAAGAATTTGGCATCCCCATCGAAAGGCTGTATGTGACTTATTTTGGTGGCAACGAGGCAGCCGGCTTGGAGCCTGACTTAGATTGTAAACAGATTTGGCTGGATCTCGGGTGAGTTGGGATGAGCCAGGAAATTCTTCCTTAGCATCTGAACAGGAGAGACTGTCCAACCCCTCCCAAAAGAAGCGAAGGTGTCAGAGGGGTGGCCTCCCTTAGTCTTTCCAAACTAGCCTGTGCCTTAAAATTTCTCCTTTCTTTGCATCGTGCAAACTCTTTGTGCTCTTAAGAAAAACAAACAAACCGGGAATCAGTTTAACTAATCCCAGGTTCGTTGTTACTTTTGAACCAAGAATTGTGATTTACGAGCAAGTTTAGTGCGGTGCTTCTTAAAGTGTACTCCCAAGACCTTCTCAAGGAGTCTGTGAAATTGAAATTATTTGCCGGGTTTAAGAATGATGCTGTATTACAATCCCATCCAACTCTTTTTGGAGTCCTCCATGATTTTTAAAAGCGGGAAGGGATCCTGAAAGAAAAAAATAAATAAATAAGAAGCTCTGGTTTAGTGGAAAGGAGGCCACCCAGAAAGCACATCTGGATCGTCTGTCTTGCTTCTCATATTGCATGTTTTAAACCACCATTTTTTAACCAGGATTCTTCCAAAGTGGCTTATTATTTTGCTGCACAAAATAATAAGGGAGCATTATCTCTGCTGGTGGGGTATTCCTTGTCGTTATATATAGTTTTGAAATATCTTAGCACTATCTTAGCCTTGCTAACGTGATAACATTACTTTTTTTTTTAAAGAACTTGGTAAGTAGACTTCAGATACCGATTTTCCTAACCTCGCACCATCCATTAGTGATGGGCCTGCATTTCTCAGAATATCACGTTCCCAGGCTCACATTTGGATAGCACAAAAATGGAGGAAAATGCTATTTCAAAATATCGTGCATTCCTAATCAATCCAGAGCACTGAAGCCACAATGTGTGAACTTTTTCCTCACTCTGTTAACTCATGGAACTTTTTACTCCTTCAGTCTGACAGAGAGCAAGATTCTTCCAGGCAGCATGAAGGACAACTTCTGGGAAATGGGAGACACGGGGCCCTGTGGTCCTTGCAGCGAGATGCATTACGACCGGATTGGGGACCGAGACGCTTCCCACCTGGTCAATCAAGATGACCCCAACGTGCTCGAGATCTGGAATTTGGTGTTCATACAGTTCAACAGGTGACGCAGGAATCGATCGCCTTTTGCTTGAGATCTCCTAGCTGTGGGTTTCCAGTCGCTCATGAGGAAGAGCACTGGACCAATTTGTTCCCACTTTTATACTAGGCATCTATGTGCATGATGTATTTGTTTCTCTCTGTATGTATAACAGGTAGTCCTCAATTTCCGTTAGTCACATGGTTATGAAGGGAATATGGCTTCCCCATTGACTTTGCTTATCAAAAGTCACAAAAGGCAATCGTGTGACCCCGGGACACTGCAACCGTTATAAATAGAGCCGTGGTGGAGCAGTGGGCTAATGCCTCCTTAAGTAACACCAGCTGCCTGCAATTAGTGCAGGTTCGAGTCCCACCAGGCTCAAGGTTGACTCAGCCTTCCATCCTTCCGAGGTAGGTAAAATGAGGACCCAGATTGTTGGGGGCAATTAAGCTGACTTTGTAATAATGCCGCTTGGGAGGGGTGTGAAAGCCCTAATAAGTAGGCATATACATAGAATGAAGGCTACTGCTAAGCTTGTAAGCCGCCCTGAGTCTTCGGAGAAGGGCGGGATATAAATGGAATTAAAATAAATAAAAAATAAAAATAAATAAGAGTCGGCTGCCAAGCGTCTGAATTCTGTTCACGTGACCCTGGGGATGCCGCAACGGCCATAGGTGTGAAAAACGGTCATAAGTCCCTTTTTTCAATGCCGTTTTAACCCTGAACAGTCACTAAACGAACTGCGTCGTAGGTCGAGGACTACCTGTATTCCATTGCTCTATATTAGTTTGATTTTGCTTTTTTAGTGCCCGGTCTTTATGAATCCAGTGGAGTTTCTAGATTGCATGAAGTTGGGGCGAAGAGAAAAGACTGGATTTCTGTTAGTGTTTCCTGATCCCAACAGTTTTATATATATATATATGTTTTTCTTCTTCTTGGGCCAGAGAGGCTGACGGGACCTTGAAACCACTGCCGAAGAAAAGCATTGACACCGGGATGGGGCTGGAGCGGCTGGTGTCCGTGTTGCAGAACAAAATGTCCAACTATGACACCAATCTTTTTATGCCTTATTTTGAGGCTATTCAGAAGGTACGCCCCGAGTTCATGGCGGATCCGTTTGTCAGCCCAGGGTTCGGCCTCTGGAGAGCATAGCCCAGACTTTTCTGAAAGGGTTTTGGAACAAGGGAGTTTAACAGACTTAACAGGTGGCCCTAAAGTCGTGGGACAGAATAACAGAATTGGAAGGGGCCTTGGAGGTCTTCTAGCCCAATCCCCTGCTCAAACGGGAGACTATTCCATTTCAGACAAATGGTGATCCAGATTCTTTTTAAAAGCCTCCAGTGTCGGAGCACCCACAGCTTCTAGAGGCAAGTCGTTCTACTGGTTAATTGTTCTCATTGCCAGGAAATTTCTCACTGGATCTAGGTTGCTTCTCCCCTTGATTAATTTCCATCTGTTGCTTCTTGTCTTGCCTTCAGGTGCTTTGGAGAATAGCAAATAATAAGTCAGTACTGGCACTGGCTCACATTCATGAAAATTTATGGTTTCATTTCTTCTTTTTCACAGGGGACTGGCTGCCGAACTTATGCCGGGCGGGTTGGTGAGGAAGATGTTGATGGCATAGACATGGCTTATCGGGTTCTGGCTGACCATGCCCGAACCATCACCATAGCCCTTTCAGATGGCGGGAGACCCGATAACACCGGCAGAGGGTGAGACTGCCCATAATTCCCTGGGGTGAGGGCTGGATTAAAACCAAAGGGATTTTTTTTGAGGTACATTTGATTAGGAAAACCTAATTACTGAAAACATGTTTTCAGAAATACGACTAGCCAGAATGTGAAAGATTCTCACCACCTCTTGTTCCTTACTGCAGGTATGTTCTGAGGCGCATCCTCCGACGTGCTGTGCGCTACGCTCATGAGAAGCTCAATGCTCCCAAGGGATTCTTCGCCACACTGGTCGATGTGGTGGTTCAGTCCCTGGTAAGCCTACTCTGGTGTTTTGCCCTTGAGCAGCGGTCCCCAACCTCCTGCCCTCTCGTTAAAATAGAATTGTACCCTGAAGCCCAGCAGGGCCACTGGAATTCTGGGAGTTGTAGTCTCCATGCTACCTAGAAAGCCTCAGGGAAGGCTGCTCCGCACACTTCTCTTGGTGCATGGATGGCTGAGCAGATGAGATGACCTTCCTTCACTGAATCCTGTTCTTCTCAGGGTGGAGCCTTCCCTGAACTAACAAAAGATCCAGAGATGGTGAAAGATATTATCAATGAAGAGGAGGTGCAGTTCTTGAAGACCCTCAACCGAGGACGCCGCATTCTTGACAGGAAGATTCTGAGTTTAGGAGACAATAAAATAATCCCTGGTACATAACATGTTACCCTTCCTATTAATAGTCCCCGTTAACTACTCAGCGTGTGAAGTCACACATCTCTTAGGATAGTCTTACTTCTTTTAAAAGGTCACCAGTTAGTATAACATGGTAGGGCTGAATAGGAATCTGTCAGACCTGCCTCAGTCTGGTCCCTTAGGAAAGAAAAACCCTCAACTCCATTTGATTGATGTGAAAGGTACTTTTACTAAAAGATGCTGCTTGCAGTAAAGTCAGGAGGAATCTAGGTTTCCCGCACATCAGTACAAAACTATTTCTTTCACTCCCCATCCTTCTCCCCACGACCAGTCCAAGTCCAGCCAATGCGATGCCACCAAGATGCTTTGGGAACGCTGAGGTGTTGGGGCTGGTAACTTTCCACCCTCAGAGTAAACAGCCTTGAAGATGCCTGGCATGAACTGGTTCCATGCTGACCTGCTCTTCCCCAGCCCCCAGTTCACAGCTCACTGGCAGGCCGCATCCCCTCCCCCCACTCCGCTGCTGCTGCCTCCACCCGTCCACCGAGCCGCAAAGGTTGGAGACCACTGGTGTAAACCACAAATTTAGGGGCTCTAATTATTAGGGGGCGAGTGTCCTTCATCCTTTGGTGTGAGAAGGCCTGACCGAGGTCTTGCTTCATTCACGCCAGATTTCTTTCCTCCTGTTAAAAAAACCCTCTTGTTCTTTCTACCATTGCTTTCCACGGCCAGCTCTCTGTGCATGTTGCACCAGCCCCTTCTTTTTCCTTCTCCTCTCGCTTAGAGAGCCTGAAGAGAAACGGAAGTTCAACTCTGAGGCAGGATGACCCTCAAAAGAGAGTATCCATTTTCTAGGTGAAGATGTTTTCATGGTGCGTTCTTTGACTGTTGGCTCTTTCTTTCTGGCCCCTGTCCAGGAGACACAGCCTGGCTCCTATATGATACGTATGGTTTCCCCGTGGATCTCACTGGGCTTATTGCGGAAGAGAAGGGCTTAAAAATCGACATGGAGGCCTTTGAGGAGGAAAGGAAGACCGCTCAGGTAGGGCTTGGCTACCGCTGACAAAGTTAGCAATCTCAGTCTCACGGGGCATGTGGACAGGTAATCCTCGACTTACAGCTATTTGTTTAGTGACCAAAGTTAAAAGGGCCCTGAAAAGGGTGGTTTTTGTTTTAGTAGCTTGGGTTAGGACGCTGAGCTTGTCGATCAGAAGGTCGGCAGTTTGGCGGGTCGAATCCCGAGTGCCGCGTAGCAGAGTGAGCGCCTGTTACTTGTCCCAGCTTCTGCCCACCTAGCAGTTCGAAAGCACATAAAAATGCAAGTAGAAAAATAGGGACCACTACGGTGGGAAGGTAACAGTGTTCCGTGCGCCTTTGGCGTCTAGTCATGCCGACCACATGACCACGGAGACGTCCTCGTACAAGCGCTGGTTCTTTGGCTTTGAAACGGAGATGAGCACCGGCCCCTAGAGTCGGAAATGACTAGCATGCATGTGCGGGGGAACCTTTACCTTTACCTTAATGTAAAATACAAAAGAAAATAGTAGGAAAATAAAGGGAGGGAAAAGTGTAAGGCAGGCATGTCAAACTCGCAACGTCACGTGATGTTGTGCGATGTATCGGAACTTTTTCCCATTGCTGAAAATGGGATGGGCGCGGTTTCTCCGTGACGCTCCAGCCCGCGGGCCGGCAGTTTGACACCCCTGGTGTAAGGCAACGGGGAAAAAAGGAAGATTTCCGACTCACTTTGGTGCAGTAGAATAAATAATAGCATCAAACCTCAACTTTTTACTTTTATGTAAGAATACAAACTAGCCCTTTCTACCACAACAGACCTATTGAATCAGTAGAACCCAAAATCAAAGTTTCATTTTTTTCCAGCACCTCAAGCACAAAGTCCAAAAGTGGTTTCCAAGATGAAACAGAAGTAATTCTGTGTGTGTGTGTGTGTGTGTGTGTGTGTTTTAATTGCAGTCAATTTGGCCATCTTCGCCAAAGGTGACTTACGACTGATCCTCATATTTATGACTCGCAGTATCCCCACGGTCCCTTAGCGACCAGCACGTATTTACGACAATGGCAGCATCCCGGGTTCATGCGATCATTGAAAAGCAAAATAAATGAAGTTGATTCACTTAACAGCTTCGATATTCCACTTAGCCACCGCAGCGAAAAAGATAATATCAGGCACAACTTAGCAACCGCTTTGTTCAGCAGTGGAAACTCTAGTCCCAGCTGCGGTTATAAGGAGCACCTGTATCTTTATATATGTGGGTAGGATTGAGCAGTTTACCAGAATGTAAGTGAAATGCATCCTGATTGTAAACAGCCACCAATCACAGCAAAGCCACATAGTTCATTTATATGCAGAATGGAAAAGACTGACTTTGTTAGCAAAGCATCTTGTCCTAATTCATCTAATCAGAGTAGATATCTTGAGTTGAAAGGGACTTTGGAAGTCTTCTAGTCCAACCCCTTGTTCAAGCATGAGACCCTATGCCATATTGGACAAATGGTTGTCCAATCTCTTCTTAAAAATTTTCCAGTGTTGGAGCATCCGCAACTTCTGGAGGCAAGCAGTTCCACTGATTAATTGTTCTCCCTGTCAGGAAGTTTCTCCTTGGTTCTAGGTTGCTTCTCTCCTTGATCGGTTTCCATCTGTTGCTTCTTCTCCTGCCTTCAGGCGCTTTGGAGAATAGCTTGACTCCCTCTTCTTTGTGGCAGTTCCTCAGTCCCTTAATTCAGCCTTCACGTTTGGGTTTGTTACATTTCCAGCTGAAGTCCCAGGGCAAGGGAGCTGGCGATGAAGACCTCATCATGTTGGACATCTATGCTATTGAAGATCTCCGTGCCAGAGACCTGGAGCCCACGGACGACTCCCTGAAGTACAACTATCGGTCAGATCCAGAAGGCTTCTATGGTGAGTTCCAGGCTGTTCGTTCAGTGCAAGGGTAGGCAACCTCGGCTCTTTTATGACTCATGGACTTCAACTCCCAGGAATTCCTGAGTCAGTTATGCCGACTCAGGAATTTTGGGAGTTGAAGTCCACGAGTCATAAAAGAGCCCAGGTTGCCTACCCCTGGTTAGGTGCAACATCTTCTGCCTGTCCCAGGGCATTATTAGCACAAGGCCTGCCTTCAACACACCCAACAAGTGGCCTTCTTTGGTTTCAGATTCAGAACTTCTTGGTTAGCATGGCTTTCCTTATTCATCCAGTGGATCACGCAGCTGAGTGGTCCGTTCTGAAAATGTCAAGGCTGTCCTTGCCCATCTTTTGCATGATCGTTTTGGCTTCCTGATGTGAAAACAAAGCTCACCTGTCTTTTTTTTTTTACCCTCTTGGGGTGTTTTTGTTTTGCCCTACAGAATTTAATAACCCTGAGGCCACAGTGAAAGCTCTCCGACGGGAAAAGACCTTTGTGGAGGAAGTTCATACAGGCCAAGAGTGTGGGGTTGTACTGGACCAGACCTGCTTCTATGCTGAGCAGGGTGGGCAGATCTACGATGAAGGCTACTTTGTTAAGGAAGACGATAGGGCTGAAGATGTAAGTTGGCCAAAGAGATTTGGTGGGAACCGTGATCCATTTCGGAATGGGAGAGCTTTGTGGACTAATAAGCCATCCTCCTCCCCCTTAATGTCTGCTAACTAGCATGTTGGGAGGATCATAACTGGTTCTTTAGTCTGGTAGGAGATGATCAGAACAGGATCTAGGCAAGCGATGGCGAACCTTTTAGAGACCGAGTGCCCAAAGTGCAACCCAAAATCCACTTATGTATCCTCGGGTGCTGGGTGGGCGTGGCCCATCGATTGGGCATGACCCATTGGGTGGGCGTGGCTGCAGTGGTAATGGCAGAGTGGTTGGGACTAAAAAGTTCAATCAATTCCAACTTTGCGATATCTTTTTTTTTTCTCGTGAGAAGTTGACATTGATTGATTGAACTTTTTTTTTTTTTTTGCACATGGCGGCGGAGGCCTAAAGCGAAAAGGTTTTATAAAACCCAGCTGAAGGCCTAGGACTGGGGCTACAGCGCACATGACCACAGAGAGGGTTCTCTGTGGCACCTGTGGCACGTGTGCTATAAGTTCACTCCCATGGATCTAGGCTCTAGCGTGCTCTGAGCTCGTTGGGTTTGCTCTTTGTTATCAACCTCCCTGATCGATTTGACGAACCACATCCGCTGACTTTGCCCTTTGCTTTGCAGAAGACAGAATTTACGGTGAAAAACGTACAAGTCCGAGGAGGTTACGTGCTCCACGTGGGCACAGTCTACGGGACCCTCAAGGTGGGAGACGTTGTGCGCTTGTTTATTGATGAGGTGAGTGACTCGAGAAGGGAAGAAGAAGATAAAAGAAAGTTGACTTGGGTTCTTCCTCTAATCCTTTTTTTAATGATAAAGTCTTGATTAAAATTTGATTTGGTAGCCCAGAGTTTCCCAACCTTTCCGCCCTTGCAGACTGGCTTGGCGGGGGGATGAGGGAATAGTTCAACGCAAGTGGCCAGCAAGCACACGTGTAGAGCTCCATTTGCACGAGCAGCGGGCACGCACACCCATCCCTTGTACAATTGGAGTACGCGTGCATGCGCTCGCCTGCCGCTCGCATAAGTAGGGATGCTCGCCCACCACTTCTGCAGCCTAGTTCCAAACAGCTGATGGCCCAATAGTGGGTCACGGCCCGGGGCTTGGGGATCCCTGCGCTAGTCTATTGCCTAGATCACTTAGGGACCAGAACCGGCTGACCAGAATAGATCCTGACTTTTTGGATCCTTGATGAGACGGATCCTTCCTGCTTTCCCTTGCAGCTCCTCATATCTCCAGTCACCTCTCTCTTGCCTTTCAGCCAAGGCGAAGGCCCATTATGAGCAACCACACGGTCACCCACATCCTCAACTTTGCGTTACGTTCTGTGCTGGGAGAAGCCGATCAGCGGGGATCCTTGGTGGCTCCGGACCGATTGCGGTTTGATTTCACCGCCAAGGGGGCAATGTCCACCCAGGAAATCAAGAAGGCAGAAGAGATTGTTAACAGAATGATTCAAGAAGCCAAGGTAGAGTGAGAGTGTGCACCAGTGTGCTTGTCTTGAATCCGTTTGGAATATAATTACTTCTCTGGTTTCCGGAAACAAGTGGATAACTAGAGACAACTGAATTTCCCTGTTCAGATGCACATGAGCACGTAGAGAAAATAGGCCACTCTCTACTTTCCCTACCAATTGCGAATAGCAATAGCACTTAAGACTTTTATACCGCTTCATAGCGCTTTACAGCCCTCTAAGCGGCTTACAGAATCAGCATATTGCCCCCCACACACACACATACCTCCAACAATCTGGCTCCTCATTTTACCAATCTCAGAAGTCTGGAAGGCTGAGTCAACCTTGAGCCCGTCAGGATCGAACTCCTGGCAGTGGGCAGAATTAACCTGCAACACCGCATTCTAACCACTGTGCCCCCCATGGCTCTTGAGCATAGAATTCTATCCCATTCTTTTATTTATTAAAACCAACCGTGTACATTTATTGCATGGGCACAGCTGCTGGATTTGGGGCCCGATTATAACTTTTCTCGGCATGATTATATAGAGCTGAGATTAAGACGCAGCTGACCTGCTGAAAGGAAATTAAATTGAAGCCTGTGATGGCTTCAACAGGCACGGTTAGGGGCCAAATTTTGCTTACCTACGCTGGGGCTTTGTACCTTGGCAGAAAAATAGAAGGATCTTGAGATGGTTGCACTAAGAAACAGTAGGTACGGCTACTGGATCCCCTCCCCTGGAATCTGTTAATCTTCAGTGTCCCTGTGATCAATTACCCAGATTGTGTACGCCAAGGACTGTCCGCTGGCAGCTGCCAAGGCCATCCAGGGACTCCGAGCGGTCTTTGATGAGACTTACCCCGACCCTGTCCGTGTTGTCTCAATTGGCATACCAGTTGAGGACATGCTGAATGACCCCTCCAGCGCAGCGGGTGCCATCACGTCGGTCGAATTCTGTGGGGGCACGTGAGTACATTGGGGTCGCAAAAAGGGGCTGCATCGGGAAACCAAAACTTACAAATCGTACATTATCCTAGCACAGGGGTCGGCAACCTTAAACACTCAAAAGAGCCACTTGGACCCGTTTCCCAGAGGGGGGAAAAAAACACTGGGAGCTGCAAAAATGCACTTGAGGAGGGGAGCTTGATTGAAGAGTTTAATTAAAAAGAAATAGAGGCTGCTGTGCATGAGCGCTTTCTCTCTCCTTCCCTTCCTCCCTCCCTCTCCCTCTCTTTCTCTCCCTCCCTCTCTCTCTCTCCCCCTCTCTCCGATCTTCTGCTCACCTGGCAAGCTGGCTTCATACTGTTCTCGGACAAGCTAAGAGACATTCTTATTGGGCTGGCTCTCCTGCCCTGCTTTCTGCTGCTTCCTTGTGAGCTTCCCGGAGAACAGCGTGAGGCCACTCTTTTTTACACACATACACACACAGAGAGAGAAGGGAAGCACAAGTGCCTGTCTCTGTCTCTCTGAAAATGGCGGAGGAGGAGGACTGGGAGCCACAGGAGAAGGCTGAAAGAGCCACTTGTGGCTCCAGAGCCAAGGGTTGCCGACCCGTGACCTAGCAGATTAGGTCTTCCAAGGCAGACATTTTTTTCAGTTGCTGAGACAAGAGGTTTTAGAGAACTCGCCTAGAGCCTCCTAACCTGCCGTGTGTTTACAGGCATTTGCAGAACTCGAGTCACGCCGGGCACTTTGTCATTGTGTCGGAGGAAGCGATAGCGAAGGGCATCCGGAGGATAGTGGGCGTCACTGGCGCCGAAGCACAGAAGGTAAGTGGAGAAGGAAGAAAGCCAGACGCTTTGGGGAAGCCGAGCAAGTTGAGAAGCTGACCTGTTTTAGATACACCCGGTCTGATCCGTTGGATCTCTGTTTAATTTTAAGCCAAGAGACCAGACTCTTGCCCACAGGTGTGGGTCAGCCTGATCATCTTCGCTTGAGGCCCGCTGGGGAGCAAATGTTCTTCTCTTCCGTAACCCTGGATCCCTTTTCTCTTTGAGGCACTGAGGACAGCAGACGGTCTGAACAAGCAGCTGGCTGACCTAGAAACCAAAGTGAAGATCCAAACGACACCCAACAAAGAAGTCCAGCGTGAGATTGCGGATCTTGGCGAGGTAAGGAAAGAAAAGGCCATTGTAGCGCCTCTCTCCTGGGATCCTCTGGTAAGGCTGGTCCTCTCCAAGCTCGCTGAAGAGTTGCAGTTTACGTCTCGCCGGCTGGGTTTATAGGCAGGACTTCACGTATCGCTTGAAGGTCTCTGCCTAGTGAATGCAAATTCAGTACCTATCCCATTCAAGAGCCCTGGTGGCCCAGTGGCTAGAATGCGGTATTCTACTTTGCCCACTGCCAGGAGTTCGATCCTGACCGGCTCAAGGTTGACTCAGCCTTCCACCCTTCCAAGGTCAGTCAAGTGAGGACCCAGGTTGTTGGGGGGGGGGGGGGGGACAGGATGCTAACATTGTAAACTGATCGGAAAGTGCTGTAAAGCACTATGAAGCAGTATATAAGTCTAAGTGCTATTGGCTATTGCTATATGCTGGGGTGGTCTGTGCTTGGCAAGGCGGTTCCCTCTCTTCCATCCAGGATAGGACATATAAGCCTTACTTGAGCAGAGTCTGCAAGATTGGGAGGCTACGCGTCCTCTTCACAGCCTGTTTTCCTTGTTGCCTTCGGGGAGGAGGGGGGGCTTCGTGGTACGCGAAGCAGAACATCCAGATTCAGCCTTAGTTTCATTTCATACAGTATTAACCTTATGAACCCCGAAGCTGCCTCTTTCTGTTACGTATTCAAGATGGACGGTGATTACTAGTTAGACGTTATCTATACGTAAGGGTGACGGTGCATACCTATGTTCTATAGGGCATGTTTAAATGTGTATTGTGTATGTGTACTTTGGAGAGCAAGCAAGTAAATTTCATTTTCAATGTGTGCCAATGTGGCCACAGTAAAAAAAAAATGACAAAGTTATCTATCTAGTAGAGCAGTGGTGGTGTACCTACAGCACGCATGTCAGAGGTGGCACGCAGAGCCCTCTGTGGGCATGCGCACCGTCGCCCCAGCTCTGCCTCCCCTGTGGCCCCCTCCTCCTCAGCAGGCCCCCTCTGGAGGAGAATCGCCCCCGGGCACAGCCCACATGGAGCAGAGCAGCCAAGGACATGGCAGCCGGGACAAGATTCCGCCCTCGCGCCCCGTCATGCACAGATGATGCTGTGGGGCACAAGCGGGGGGCGTGGCCGCCATGGCGCTGCAGGGCTGCCTGGTTGATCGGCGGTGGGCAGTCAGGCAGGGTGTGGGAGGGCGGAGCGGGGGCAGAGGGGGTGGGGCGTTTTGGGGGTACTCGGTGTCTAAAAGGTTCACCATCACTGTGGTAGAGGGATTTCTTTCTTGAATGTCCCAGTCCCAGATGAAAGAACTTGTGGTTTTAGCAACGGGAGCCCACCCGATCCGAAATTGTAACATCAAGGTGCGACTCCTTTTGCAGGCACTGGCTACGGCCGTCGTTCCCCAATGGCACAAGGACGAACTCAGAGAGGCCCTAAAAGCACTGAAGAAGATTATGGACGATTTGGATCGGGCCAACAAGGCCGACATCCAGAAACGAGTGAGCCCCTTTTCTTTCTCCGTCTGTGACTCGCAAAGAGCTTAGAAATTGTTCTAAGGTAGTCCTTGATTTGAGACCGATTGCCTAGCGGCCGTTCAAAGTTCAGGACGGACCTGCTTGGAGGTACTTAACCACCTGGTTCTGAAGTTCCAGCTCCGCCGCTCACCCCATGATCATGTGAATGCACTTCAGGTGCTCGGCATTTATGGCCTGACCACCTTTTGCAAGGTTTTTGGCGATAATTGGCATTTCTGGTTTGGGGCAAAACCAGCGCATAGCGGACCATGGGTTCCCTTAACAAGCCCGGAGGTTCTTTTAGGACTGCCTGTTTCGCCTAACAGCCACTGCCCAAAAAATCATAAACTCGGGTTAGTCAAACTGGTGACCCGTGTTATGACCATTGCAAAGTGTGGCCATGATGGGCAGACTCATCATAAAGACTCATCACTTGTACCATAAAGAGCAGCATGGCTGTTTTCTTTTATCATGTGGTGTCATCTTTCTGAATGAAAGGTTCTGGGCCTTTAACTTGGCCATCTTTAGAAACATAATCCTAAGAGAACAATTCCCAATCTCTCTCTGTGTGTGTGTGTGTGTGTGTGTGTGTGGTTTGTGCAAAGACTAAAACTTCTGGAATTCCTAACTTGCCACACTGGATAGAAATTCTGGCATGTGTAACTCTTAAAACATCTGGGAGAACTTTACGTTGCCAAAGGTTGTCATAACTTATCCCACCTTCTGTCTGGAGTCTTCATTTTAGCAAGCCAGACTTGGCTGAGAAGTTGGTGCATTTATTTTTCTCACGTGCATTTGCCTTTGTACCTGGCACACTACATATTGTTTAATCTTCCGGCATTGGGACCCCGACTAAGTATCACATATAGAGCAGGGGGTCTTCAAACTTGGCAACTTTAAGACTTGTGGACTTCAACTCCCAGAATTCCTCAGCCAGCCAGGTCTGGCTGAGGAATTCTGGGAGTTGAAGTCCCACTAATGTAGAGTAAGCCCTCTCTTTGCCTTTGCAAGGAGCATCATTTTTCCGCCTGTCATTTGGCGCCTCAGTTAGGCAACCTCACATTTGTCTCATGCTTCTCTTTTGTCTCCAAGGTGCTGGACAAGATGAAACAGCTCATTGAAGCTTATCCCAACCAGCCTCTGGTCATTCTGGAAATGGAGAACGGTGCTTCTGCTAAGGTACTTCTTTTCTCAGCGCTACCATCCTCTGTGAGGTTGTGGTGGCACAGTGGTTAGAATGGAGTATTGCAGGCTAACTTTGCTGGCTGCCAGCAGTTGGATCCTGACCAGCCCAAGGTTGACCCAGCCTTGTGTCCTTCCCAGGTTGGTAAAATGAGGACCCACATTGTTGGGGGCAATACGCTCTGTAAACCGCTCGGAGAGGGCTCTAAAGCACTATGAAGCGGTGGATAAGTCTAAGCGCTAGTGCTGTTGTGAAATGGGCAGCGGTGCGCAGAGAGATACGGCCGATGGGGTCGCAAAGAGTCGGGCATGACTTAGCGGCTGAACAACAACAAAGCACAGAGAGAAGGTTGCACGTTTGGTCCCCATCTAGAGGACAAGAAGTGGCTGCACACACACTCGCGTCTTCTTGGCATGAAATGATCTGTGGGCTTCCCTTCAGCCTGATTGCCAAATGATGGGGGGGGGGGTTGAGTTCTTTCCTGGTCCACCTTGCAATGCCAGTTCACAGCACCCTCTTTCTCTCCAGGCCTTGAACGAATCCCTGAAGCTGTTGAAGACTCTTTCCCCCGAGACAGCAGCAATGCTTTTCAGCGTGGATAATGAAGCAGGCAAAATTACCTGCTTATGCCAAGTTCCTCAGGTAAGCCAGGTGGGCAGCCCCCTCTGAGGCTGTGGGCACCAACTGGCCAGAGAGAAATAATATGGATCATTCAAGAAGTAGGAGTCCCCTTCTTTTTCTTTATAAGTTATAGATCTCTAGAGCAGTGATGGCGAAACTTTTAGAGATCGAGTGCCCAAACTGCAACCCAAAACCCACTTATGTATCCTCGGGTGCCGGGTGGGCGTGGCCCATTGGGTGGGCATGGCTACAGTGGTAAAGGCAGACTGGGTGGGACGAAAAAGTTCATTCCATCAATTCCAGCTTTGCGAGATCTTTCTTTTTTCCCCCGTGAGAAGTTGAAATTGATTGAACCTTTTTTTTGTGTGCACACGGTAGTGAAGGCCTAAACGAAAAGGTTTTATAAAACCCAGCTGAAGGCCTAGGACTGGGGCAACAGCATGCATGCTCACAGAGAGGACTCTGCGTGCCACCTGTGGCACGTGTGCCACCGGTTCGCCACCACAGATCTAGAGCAACAATGAAAAAGCCTATGAGATTTTTTTCCCCAGATAGCCTCAGCCTATATGGCCATTGATGAAGGATGCTGAGATTTGCATCTGACTTTCCTTTAGCACGGTTTGCTTAAATTGCAGATTTGCAAACGTCCTGTCTTTCGGGAAGTGGCGGAGCTCCTGGTGCTCTCAGAGCTTGGTTGTTCATTCTTGCAGACATTTCATCCCCAAACCAGGTAACGTATTTGAGAACGAAACGTCTGCAAGAATGAACGACCAAGTTCAGAGAGCGCTGAGGGGCTACAAATAATTCCATTCTGTTGTTTTCAGGAAGTCGCCAGCAAAGGGCTGAAGGCCAGCGAGTGGGTGCAGCAGGTCACCGTCCTGATGGAGGGCAAGGGAGGAGGGAAAGATCTCTCGGCCCAGGCGACGGGCAAAAACACAGATTGCCTAGAGGAAGCCCTGCAGGTGGCCACCGAATTTGCCAAGCTGAAGCTCGGCGAGCTGAAGAACTGAACCCCACCTGGGATCAAAGCCAGGAAGGCTGTTCCTTGCCTGTAGGCCAATAGCTTAGACGTTCCTTTTAGCACCATCGGTGGAGGACTAGACCACAGGTGGTTCTACATCCATCTGGCACAAACCCCAGAGAGGTGGTTGGAAAAGTCAATTACCTGGATGTGAAGCCGGAGCTGTGTCACTTTGGGCCCCGTCTCCTGGGAGTAACCATGCCATCTCAGGACATCTGCTGCTAAGGAACCGGCCTTCCTTTTACACCCTCCAGTTGTCACATAAGTGTATCCTTCATCGCAATGCCACTGTGCAGTTTAAAGGGAATTCTTCGGTTTTCTTCTCATCTGTGATTAAGCACTGCGTTCGGGGTATTGTAACGTGAGTATACGCAGGGATGAACCGGGCCCGCCGTCATTGCATTTCTCCTTTCTAACTGTGAAAACCTCCCTTCCCTCGTCGTTTTAACCTCCGTTAGAACAAGCCTGCCCGACCAGTAGAGGTCAGACAGGGCCAGTGCTGAATAAAACAAGCAGACTCTGTATATCGCACAATGGAAATAACAAGTGTGTCATTTTACTGGTTCACCACCTTGCATGCAACCAGGAACAGAGTGCAAGCTTTGGATTTGCACAGTTCGTTCCCCTTTTATCTTCTTGGCAGAAAACATTTGGAAAAGGAAGCCTTTCCCAGTCGGGTAACAAGCTGTGGTTAAGGATGATGGGCTTGTTGAAATTGTAACTCGAACCGATAACGAGGCTTGTTGAAATTATCTTGATGACCTTAATTATGCCCAGCTAGGTGTCCGTGTCCAGTGAGCTTTGGGTGATCTTGAAAAAGCTAAGCAGGGTGAGGCCAGGCTCTTACTTGGGTGAGGGACCATAAGGTTCGCTGACTTGACTGGAAAATTGGAAAAGTCTCAAGGAGGAAAGGTTAGTATCAAACCATTTCCAGGTAGTTTCCATAGAATTCACCCGATTTATGGCCACAAAATCACCTGAGATCTTGACTCAAAAGAAACTTTGGGTATGGTTAGGAGGGCACTTACTTTTCTAGGCTGCCCTATCTTATGTTTCCTGGTAAAATACATGGGAAAATCCCATTGGAGGAAAATTCCACTTAGGGTTAGGTTACCATGAACTCATACAGGAAAATGGACATCGCCAACAAATTTGGAGTGTTTGGGTATGGTTAGGAGGGCACTTCCCTTTCTAGGCTGCCCTATCTATGTTTCCTGGTAAAATACATGGGAAAATCCCATTGGAGGAAAATTCCACTTAGGGTTAGGTCATCATGAACTCATACCGCAAAATGGACATTGGCAACAAACTCTGAGTGCTTGGTTATGGTTAGGAGGGCACTTACCTTTCTAGGCTGCCCTATTTATGTTTCCTGGTAAAATACATGGGAAAATCCCATTGGAGGAAAATTCCACTTATTGTTAGGGTTGGGTCACTGTGAACTCATACCGCAAAAGGACATTGGCAACAAACTCTTGAGTGCTTGGGTATGGTTAGGAGGGCACTTACCTTTCTAGGCTGCCCTATTTATGTTTCCTGGTAAAATACATGGGAAAATCCCATTGGAGGAAAATTCCACTTATTGTTAGGGTTGGGTCACTGTGAACTCATACCGCAAAAGGACATTGGCAACAAACTCTTGAGTGCTTGGGTATGGTTAGGAGGGCACTTACCTTTCTAGGCTGCCCTATTTATGTTTCCTGGTAAAATACATGGGAAAGAGGCTCATATGCTCCCTGCCTGGGGAAAACCTAAAATCTATCACTAAACAAGCATAACACACAAGATTGAATTGGTTAATAATTTCTTTAGCAAGCAACCTTTTCCAGTAAAGGTTACTCTCTATTTGCTTCAATTTGTATAATCTTGATCTCTGCTTCATTATTCAGTAGGATATTGCTCTTAATATGAAAATAAAGCAGCAATATCCACAGAAGCGTGCTGAAAACATTGCCCTAGGGCAGGGCAAACCTCTCATATTTTGGGATGAGGATTATCACCACCACCCCACCTAATCTAAATCCAGACTCCGGAATTCTGTGAGTTGGAATCCACACATATGGAGCTTCTCAGTCATCTAGTCATGGTTGTCCCAAAGGTACTTTGTCAAAGAGACAACTGGACTTGATTTTTTTCTTTTTTCCCCCCTTTTTTTAATTGAAATCATCCACATCATAACAATACATCGCAGTGCTTATTAAAATTCTTTTAAAAAAATATAAAACATAATAATAAACATTCTAATGATTTAGACAAGTTGCTGTTACATTGTATAATCAATCCTTCCCGTAACCATCCCTTTTTGTCAACCATTCATACCACGGTCTCCAAGATAAATAATAATCTGTATCCCCTTTATCTTTCAACAGCATGGTCAAACGGTCCGATTCCGCACAATCAATGAATTTCTTGATTAACAGATCCTCGGGAGGACTAACAGAATTCTTCCAATATTGAGCCCATAATATCCGTGCCGCCGTTAACAAATGCAACATCAAATACCATGCAGATCTATTCAGATTGTCTGGTTTTAAGCCTAACAAAAACGTCTTAGGAGTCAGTTTAACAGAATGTCCTAAAATCTCATTCAACCATATATGAAGCCGATGCCAATACTTCCTCGCTTCACCACAGATCCACCACTGGTGGTAATAGGTGCCCTCTTCTTCTCCACACTTCCAATACGCTGGGGACACACCCAAAAATATTTTATTTTATTTTAATTCCATTTATATCCCGCCCTTCTCCGAAGACTCGGGGCGGCTTACAAGCTTAGCAGTAGCCTTCATTCTATGTATATGCCTGCTTATTAGGGCTTTCACACACCCCCAAGCGGCATTATTACAAAGTCAGCTTAATTGCCCCCAACAATCTGGGTCCTCATTTTACCCAATCTAGCTGGAGGGAGATGCCAAGGACTTGATTTTTTGTTGAAGATGTTTCGCTTCTCGCCCAAGAAGCCTCTTCAAAAACTCGCCACTTGAAAAAACACCTTAGGGAAGTCCACACACCTTAAAAGTCGCCCAGGTGGAAAAACACCTGCTGAAAGCATTGGGTGAACCAACCCACTAAGTTCCAGCAACCATAGAGTCTGCTCTCTAGATGAGCCAGACTCTCTGGCACCTACAGTAAACAAACTCTATGGGTGGAGGAGCCAAGAAGGGTCTTGGAAGCAACACCCCACCATATTGGTAAGTCAAGAGGGGTGCAAATGATGAGGGCCACTTAATAAAGTGTCTCACTTGGCAACATAGATTTTGGCCTCAGTTGTCATAAGTTGATAGCTACCTATACCGCAAATGGGTGTAATGGCTGAGCTGCAGAAGGGGTCCAGATGAGGCCCCAAAAGTGTCTTTTTTAAAAAAAAACAACAACTCTTGAATCAGCCTGTGGTTTCCTTGGAAAAAAGAACCAACCAACTCAACCTCTAGCAGACTTCAGTTGCTCAGGCAAACTGGGACACTTTGTCCCAGTTTCTGGCATGGGAAATAAATGTCACTCCTGGCTGATTGCTATACAATACTTAGCTTTTTAGAGCAGCAATTCATAGCCAGGGCTTTTGTGGGCATCCAAGTCACAGCCTGAAGTATAATGATAATTGTAATCATTGCAAAAAGAAAGCCTTGCATTTAAAAACCCAGCTTCTTTTGTGATTCAAGGACTGTCATTTTTCAGGCCCATTAAGGTCCATTTCTCTGTACACCAGAGAACGGAACAAAGCCGTCGGTCATTTTAAACATGGATTTAATGGTGTAAACATCTGTCACCGCTGTGAAACATCCAACGCTCCCTCGTCTTAAGTGTTAGTGATTAAACCCACCATTTGCAGGACCAGAGGCAGCTTGTCCAAAAGTATTAGGATATGTGAGCTGGAGGTTGACACATGGATGGCAACCAGGAATATCAGCCCTCCCCTGTCGGCTGCAAAGAGTCTGTAGCAGCAAGCTCAGCCAGCTCTGATGTAAAATAAATTATACAATTTTCAAAATTGTTTTAATCACGACTGCATTTTGGCCCACGTCACAAGTTCTTTAGGGACCATGTCCGACTAACTGGAAGTGAAAATGGTTCTAATTAGATAACGGTTGATACAAAAAGTATTTTGGGGTTTGGGTCGTTTTTTGAAACATTTGTGATTCCTAAGAAATGAAGAAATGTTTTTGAATCTGTGCATTTAAAAAAAAATATTCTACAAATTAGCAGCTTGAATCTTCCCAGCAATCTTGAGCTAACGCACTACACTTGTTAGAAATGATTCTTTGGGTATCCTTCGAGCTGCTTTTAAAGAGCCTTTATTGTGTTTCCAGACCAGGGTTGGTGCTAAAAAAAGAAACAAAAATAATCCAGAAAAGTGATCTATGTCAAGCAATGAAAAATTTGACTGCATTTCAGGGATATATTTTGCGAATCATCTGCAGTTCTTTTGCGAATCATCTGCAGTTCTTTGAAGCAACAACTTATCAGAACCAATTCAGAAAGCCTTCATGCCAAGACCCAGAACTTGTGAGAATATTTTGATGTTATGGTCTCTGCAATCACTAGCAAAACGTTCTTTTCTTCTACCCAGCCAAATAAAATGGCTTAACAAGAAGTTATTTGTCTCTTTAACAGTGATTTGTTGAACACTGCTGAAATATTTTTCTGAATAAAGAAAAACAAAGCCGGTTGGTTAATTCCGCAGGTCGTTGCCCTACAGGCCATTGAGTCATTTTTTTTACCCCTAGCAATTATATAGACGGATTTTGTCCTCAACTTGTTCTTTCAAGTCTCCCATCATCATAATTGACTCCTGATTGTTAATTGTCCTCTTCCATCTTTCCTAGAATCAACAACCCTTTCCAGAGAGCGTGTCCCAGGGCATTCTAAGGTTGCAGGAATCCGATGCAACACAAGCGGGGAGGTTTATAAAGGTAGTCCTTGACTTACCACCACAACTGAGCCCAAAGTTTATGTTGCTAAGTGAAACAGTTTTTAAGTGAGTTTTCCTCCATTTTACGACCTTCCCCCCCCCCAGTTGTCAACTGAATCACTGCAATTGTTAGTAACACGGTTGTGACATGAATCTGGCTTCCCCACTGAGTTTGCTTGTCACAAAGTCCAAAAGGTGATTACCGTACATGACCCCAGGGCACTCTTCATAAATATGATCCAGTTGCCAAGCATCTCAGTTTTCATTAGGTGACCAGGCGGGTGCTGCAACGGCCCTAAGTGTGAAAAGCGGTCCTAAGTCCCTTTTTCCAGCGCCGTTGTAACTTTTTTTTTATTGAAAAGTTTTTCAATACATTTTATCTTTAACAAAACAACCCCTCTCCACCCACCCACCCCCTTCCCAACCCAACCCTCCCCCCCTCCCCTTCCCCTCTCCCTGACTTCCCAGAGCTAAATACAAGGTATAAAAGTAGAAACAATCATAAACTACCATATGCTAACAACAATGAACTATTAAGTCTACCGCATTTTAGCTCTTGTAAAATGACTACAAGCAATATAAATATCACATCAATACTTATTCAAATGCTAAATGAAACTTTTTAGTCCCGTATTTATTCTGGATGTAATCAATCCATTTTTTCCACTCCACAATATATCTCTGTTGCGAATGGTCCTTCAAATACGCCGAAATCTTTGCCATTTCCGCCAGGTTGGAAACTTTTAAAGTCCATTCTTCTATAGTCGGCAGTTCTTCCTTCTTCCAATATTGCCCTACTAGAAGTCTTGCTGCCGTAATTAAATTCAACATCAATTTAATGTCCACAACAGTAGTATCAGTAATAATACCCAGTAAGAACAATTGCGGAGAAAACTTTATCCTTCTCTTAAATATCTTCTGCATATTCCACCAAATTTTGATCCAAAAAGCTTTAACCTTTTTACAGGTCCACCATATATGAAAATACGTTGCATCCTCACCACCACACCTCCAACATTTAGGCTGGTAGTTCGGATACATACTTGCTAATTTTTTGGGATCTAAATGCCACCTATAAAACTTTTTATAAAAATTCTCTCTTAAATTTTGGCCTTGCGTAAATTTTACATTTCTCACCCAAATCTTTTCCCAAGTATCCAAGTATTGTAATAACTTCTTGAATATTCTGAGCCCACTTTACAGCGCCGTTGTAACTTCGAACGGTCACTAAATGAAGTGTTGTAAACCGAGGACTACCTGCCCTATCCGCCGCTGGAGGGAGCCCCAGCAACTGACAGTGGAGCAGAAAGCCCGACGCAACCCCGGCCTTGCGCAAAAGCGCTCCAGCGGCCGAGGCGCTCCAGCCGGGCGCCAGGCTCCACCACCTCCTCCTCCTCCTCCTCCTCCTCCTCCTCCCGCCGCCGCCGAGAAGCAGCGGCCACCGCGGAGAGCCGAAGCCGGCAGGGGGAGCTGCCGGGAGCGCCTGGCCGCCTTCCTCCGCCCTTCCCCTTCCGGAGCCAGGCGCGCCAAAGCCGGGGCCATGCCGCTGGATCACCGGCGGGTGCCGGGCCCGGAAGAGTCGCAGTCGCCGCTGCTCTACGTGCCGGCCGGCCAGAGGGAGAGCGGCGAGGCGAGCAGCCGGGACCCGTCGGCGCTGCAGCCGCTCTTCGCCCGCGTGGGGCTGCTGAGCCAAGCCAAAGGCTCGGCCTACCTGGAGCTGGACGGCGGCACCAAAGTGCTCTGCTCCGTAGCCGGGCCTCGCGAGGCGGCCGGCGGCGGCGGCGGCGGCGGAGCGAACGCCCCCGGCGAGCAGCGCGGCCGGCTGGTGTGCGAGTTCCGCCGGGCGCCTTTCTCCGGGCGCGGCGGCCGCGGCCGGCCGGGCGAGAAGGAGCCGGAGCTGAGCCTGGCGCTGCAGGAGGCGCTGGAGCCGGCCGTGCGCCTGGCGCGCTACCCGCGGGCGCAGCTGGAGGTGAGCGCGCTGCTCTTGCAAGACGGCGGCTCGGCCTTGGCCGCCGCCATGTGCGCCGCCGGGCTGGCGCTGGCCGACGCGGGCATCGAGCTCTACGACCTGGTGGCGGCTTGCGCGCTCAGCCGGCCGGCCGGGCCGTCGGGGACCGAGTGGCGGCTGCAGCCCAGCGAGCCCGAGGAGCGCGCCGCCGCCGCCCGGCTCACCGTGGCGCTCCTGCCTTCCCTCAACCAGGTAGCCGGCCTGCTGGGCAGCGGCGACGGCGGGCCGGCCGACAGCTGGGCGCAAGCGCTCCGCCTGGGCCTCGACGGCTGCCAGCGCCTTTACCCGCTGCTGCGCCAGAGCCTCCTGCGGGCGGCCAAGCGGCGGGCGCCCGGGCCGCAGGAGCCGGCGGACATGGACACGGCCGAGCCCTCCGCGGGAACCGCCTGAAGTCGCCCTCGGGCCTTTTGCGCAGGAGCTGGCGAGCCAGAGCAGCGTTTCCCAACCTTAGGAACTTGAAGAGGCGTGGACTTCAACTCCCAGAATTCCCCAGCCAGCTATGCTGGCTGGGGAATTCTGGGAGTTGAAGTCCACGCCTCTTCAAGTTCCTAAGGTTGGGAAACGCTGAGCCAGAGAACCAGGAGACCGGACGCAAGTGCCACCCGCGGCGTAGGAAGCGGATCGAGGCCAGACGGATGCGGAGCGAGAGAGCTGCCTGACCCACTTGGAACTTCATCTGGAAACTTTCTGCGCCCAGCCCCTCATTTTGAGAAGGGGGTGAACTTTGCTGCAGCGTCTCCCCCAAGAAGGCACCTCCCAAGCCGTGGCTGTTTGACTCCCAACTTTGCTTTGACTTTTTTTTTTTTAAGTTGGGTAACTGGAGGCGTCTCTTGAACTCAGAACTGCTTCCCTTATCTTAACGCTGAAATGTGGTCCTATGGGGGCGGCCTCTGGCCTGTTCGTGGGGTCCTTTGGGTGAAAAGGCGACTGGGTTTCTTGCGAAGCAGGTCAGGTTGAAGTGATGGCTGAGTTTTCGCCAGAAACCAGAGTTAACCGTTACTTGAGTTAAAAAACGAAACAAAGGGGGTGTGAAGTCTTGGCTGTGGGGAATCGGGTTGTGACATTAAGCACTAACATGGCTTGTTTTGTTTATTGTGAACTTGTGAACCCAGGGCAATCCAGTGGTTAACCATACTTTATTTAGTCGTTTGGACAGATAACAACCAGTAGCTTGTGTAAGTGGATGTTTTTAAAAATCAACTTTATTTTGATACCATTTTTTTCCATCTCACTCAAAATTGAGAAAAAAAAAGCCACTGTTTTGCTTTGTTTTTTTTATCCTGGCTTCTTTGCTGCCTCTTTTATTTCTTGTTTTTGATCCTCTTCTAGCTTCACTGAACCCTTGTAAATACATTTTTTTTCTCTTCTCCACTCTCCTTTGGCGCTCTCCTGACTTTCATACAATGTGATTTTTCCTCGGATAATAATTCACCGGGACTTGATTTTCTGCCTGCTATTTAAACACATGAATTCAACAGACCGGTTGCCTTGTTTATATAATTAACGTATCTCTTTTATAAAGCTGGCTTTGTTTCTTTTTCAGTAGTTGCTTTGTATGGAAACATTTTACTCCCTCTCTTTGTAGAGAGTAGAGAATATTAAAGGTAAAGGTTCCCCCGCACATGCGTGCTAGTCATTTCCGACTCTAGGGGCCGGTGCTCATCTCCGTTTCAAAGCCGAAGAGCCAGAGCTTGTCCGAAGACGTCTCCGTGGTCGTGTGGCCGGCATGACTAGACGCCAAAGGCGCACGGAACGCTGTTACCTTCCCACCGGAGTGGTCCCTATTTTTCTACTTGCATTTTTACGTGCTTTCAAACTGCTAGGTTGGCAGAAGCTGGGACGAGTAACAGGCGCTCACTCTGTTACGCGGCACTCGGGATTCTACCCGCCAAACTGCCGACCTTCTGATCGACAAGCTCAACGTCCTAACCCACTGTAGACCCATCTAATTCAGACATATCAAACTCACAACATCACGTGACATCGAGCAACGTTATCGGGAGAGTTTTGCCATTGCTGACAATGGGGTGGGCGTGGCTTCCAGATGACACGTCTGGCCCGTGGGCCGGCAGTTTGACACCCCTGATCTAATTGGTCATCTTTGGCCTGATCTGGCAAGATTGATTCTTATGATAAATTTGTAAAGTGCATTAAGTCAGAACCCAAATTCATTCTCTGTGTTATGTAAATCCAAGTGATGATCTGGAGCAGTTTCTACTCCTACTCTATTCTACTCCACTCCACTCTCTTACCAGAATTCTCCCCCCCCCCCCTAGTTTGGCTAACTAGGAAATTCTGGCTCATGCATCTTGAAGTTGTCAAGTTTGAAAAACACTGATTTAGTGTAACCAGTAGCTCCAGCCATTATAGTTAATTCAGTAAAGTATGGTTAAAATAAGCTACGGTGAGTACACGAACAGACAAGCAGTGTGCAGTCATTTATGACACACTGTTTTCAAAACATTCCTGGAGTAATCAAAGCAAAAAGTGTATACAGTATGTGCAGTTTTTATGAAGTTTCTTTGGACGCCTTTTACCCCTTAAATCACTGAGATCCACTCTTTCTTGTGAGGGACTAGAGGACTCTGCTCTGAAAATGCCCATGGCATCTGTCATTAATCACCTAGGATAGGGGTAGACAACCTTGGCTCTCTTATGACTTGTGGACTTCAGCTCCCAGAATTCCTGAGCCAGCATGGCTCAGCTTGGAAACTCTCCCTTCAGCATGGCTGGCTCAGGAATTCTGGGAGTTGAAGTCCACGAGTCCCAAAAGAGCCAAGGTTGCCTACCCCTGGCCCAGGAGCCCCTCTTCGGGAAGATGGGTGGTTTTAGAGATATGAAATGTAAACTAAAGGAAGTGCTCAAGGCCATAAAATCTTTGCCCTGCCTTGCCTAGGCCGATGTGTGCAACCCAAATCTCAAAACTACATCCTTTGATGTCTGCAGACAAGATTAATCTGGACATCTTGGACCTGACATGCAATTGCTCTTTGGGCACCGATAAAAGAAAAAAAGAACAGGTTTGATCTGTAGCACATCGCTACTGTTTTATTTCAGAGCAACAACGATTGGTTCAAATGTGAGTCATGGTGCCTGCTTTTCCCCTCCCCTTTCTCCCATCCTGGACCTCTGTTTAAGGTTTTTTTTAATCTACAATAGCACACAGGGCCCACCCTTGAGTTGACACAGGAAGCTCTCCACCAGCTTAGAGGCAGCAGCCATGCTGCAGCTGAACCAGCACGGATTGCAAGGAAGCGACATTGGAGGCTGCACGAGCTGAAGCCACGGGAGGAAAACGCAATACAGAGAAAAGGAAGGGCTTGGCGAGGGATCCCAGCAAGGTAGCCCTCCCTACTTGCTTCCTTCGGAATCTGGTGTGTAATTTCTCACCTGCAAGGGAACAAAATACTCAAACGGTAACTCTGTCCAGTTGCAGCTTCTCTGCTTTTAAAGAGATTGGAGGTCAAGTGGGACTGATTTAACTCAACCGTGGCTTCCTATGGCATCTGAACCAGGTCACCATATCTAGAGTTACAGCAGCATATTTTGTAGTTCCTGAATGTTGGGTGATAAGAGACCCATGCATCTTCAGAATTATTTGGATGAGCATCTGGTATGGCTTAAAAATGCATAGCTTCCTTATAGATTTCTTGCAGTAACTAACATCCCCCAAAGGGGGCAGTGTATACTTTTAAAGGGTGCATTCATAAGTGTGTTTCCTGGCATAAGAAGCTAGCTATATAGGCTGAATCAGGTCAGTTGTTGATCCCAGTTTATGATCTGCCACCTCAAGGATCTTTGCTGGTTTTCCCTTCAGATGTTGAGCAGTGAACCTTCTGTAGACAATGCAGGTTGTTCTGCCATGGAGCTAAGTCAAAAGGGCTACACGGTGAGCTATCTGATCATTAACTCAGCACTGTTGATAACCTGACCTGGTCCGTGCACTTTCTTAAACCAGGAATGGACAACCTTTATGTAGTTGCCCTTCAGGATGTTTGGGACCTGTGTGGGCTGGGGCCAGGAGCGTTGCAGCAGGACTTAAGAAGGAGGTTGGTCTCCATTTCCTTTTTCGAACTGGGATTAGCCTATTTTGAGAACCATTGTTTTGGAGTATGTTCAAACTCAAAATGCTAGAAAGCCGTACCACCAGTTTTTAGCAACAGGATTCAGAGATGGTTTAGGAGCTGCAAAGAATGAGGGAAGGGGGTTGAATGGAGCTGTGGGATCTCAGAACGCTCACCCTAGTGTTAAACCATGGTTTGACCATGTTTCGTAGGACAAACCGTAACAGCTCGATTCACACGTTAAATCATGGGAAATAAACCATGAAGCATGGTTTATGGGGGAAAGCAAAACCAAAAAAAAACAAAACCCTGACCTATGGTTTAATGTGAAGGATAAGCCCCGTCACTAGCTGGCAGCAACTCACAAGGTTTTAGTTTTAGGCTATTTCCTTTCTGAGCCCTGTCCGAAAATAAAGGAACTCAAAGTTTCCTTTGAATCGAGTTTGATTACCTGTGTCTCCGTGTTGCTCTCTTCAAAACAATGTGGAAGTGGATTTGTCCATGATTTCTACTGAGCTTTTTTTACTTGTTTCAATGTCTAGATTGCAAGCCTGGGATTCCTTAGTGGTCCCCTATCCGTTACTAAATAGGTTGAACTTGGATGTGCTGCAGTTGGGCTGGAGCTGAGCTGTATTCTTTCCGTAACAAACGCAGCTGCGCTGTCTTCTGAATAACATGTCAAAGCAGCTATAATACAGGTAGTCCTCGGCTTACAACCATTCATTTAATGACTGTTTGGGGGGGAAAAGCGATTGACGACCATTTTTGGTATGACTGTTTTAACATCCCCGTGGTCACATGATCAAAATTCAGATGCTGAGCAACTGGTTCATATTTATGACAGTTGCACCGTACTGGGGTCCTCTGATCACCTTTTGCAACCTTCTGACAAACAAAAGCCCATGGGAAACTAGGTTCATTTCACAACTGTGCTACTAATTTAGCGACTGCACTTTAACAACTCTAGCAAGAAAGATGGTAAAATGGGGTATTGTGTATGTGTAAATCCTATTTAGTAAGGACTCCATTTCAGCTTCCTTGTGTAGTTGCCCTTTCATCTCTTGCCCTTGAAAGCCTGGGCTGGTTACAGAATCTTCCAAAGGCTGCTGCCAAATTGTAATTTTTAATGTCATGGAAGGAGCCGGTGATTAGATGCAGAAGAAGTCACGTTAATTGTCTAATTACATTGAATTTAATTGCAGTTAAATCAGGGACGTTATTTTCTTGATTCTGCTTCCCTTTTTGTGGCCTTGCCTTCGCCCTTCGGAAGCACATTCACACTCTCGGGTGGTCCTTCGCCTAAAAAATTGGGGGTCCCCTGCCCTAATTACAGGGCCCCCGATTCTCCCTGTTTCACTGCATCAACCTCTTGACCAAAGGTGCTTTTTTTTTCAAAAGGCAACGGGACTTTGTTTTTCCTTGAAGATGTTTCCCTTCTCATCCAGGGAGCTTCTTTGGTTCATTCATTTCTTGGATGGGAAGTGAAACGTCTTCACGGAAAAACAAAAGTCCAGTTGCCTTTTGGAAAAAAAGCACCTTTGGGACAACCACGAGGGCGGATGGCTTGAGAATCTCCAAAGACCCTCTTGACAAACAAATAACCTGAGCAGATGACACCCAGACATTAATTGAGCGGCCATAAAATTGTCTTTTCGGCTTGGTGTTTTCCAGCTAAGCTACCCTCCAGAGCAAAGACCTCTAGAATGGTTTAGTCCGCTTCCACCCTGAGCTTCTGCCCTTCCCTGCCTCCCCCCTCCCTCCCCCCCCAGTGCTTCTGAGCCATCTGATACCAGGAGGAGGAGAAACAGCAGCATAAATATGCCATGGAGGCAAATGAGGATGGATGCTCTGAAGTGTGAAGGAAATGCAGTAAAATCCCATCTGCTGGCACAAAGCTCAGAGCCCCACTTACCGCGGCAGCTTCTTCGGTGTCTGTGCTCTCCTCTGCACTGTCGACCTCTTGCTGATGGGGATGAGCCTCTGTTTCAGCGCTGTCCTTCATCCGGATGGGTTCTGCTGCTGGATGGGAAGCATCCACGCTGGCGAAAAATTTTCTCTTGCTGTCCTTGGCGCCTGAGAGAGATCAAGAGATGCTGGCTGTGGGGTTTCTCCTGCTGGTCTAGCAAGAAGGAGCAGGCAGCTTTGGGGTTCGCCCATCCCTGATGCACATTTTAAAGGCAGGCAGTCCTCGAATTACAACCATCTGTTTAGTGACCATTTGAAGTCACCACGGCCCAGGGAAAAAAAAGTGACTTACGACCGTTGCAGCATCCCCCCCCCCATGATCACGTGATCAAAATTCGGATGCTTGGCAGCTTGTTTGTATTTATGACGGTTGCAACATCCTGGGGTCATGTAGAACCCCTTTTGCAACTTTCCGACAAACAAAGTCAACGGGGAAGCTAGTTTCACTTAACAACCATGATGCTAACTCAACAACTCTGCCAAAGAAGGCTATAAATTGGGGCAACAGTCACTTAGCAACTGTCTCGCATAGCAACAGAAATGTTGGGCTCAATTGTCATAAGTCGAGGACTGGCTCTACCTCGGGGCAAGGACTGAATCAACGGGGTTCCTGGTTCCTGGCATGTCTAACATGCTACTGATAGCATGCTAGCCTAACAAAGAGATGGATTAGGAGTGACCCAACAGCTGTCTTCCATTACTTGAGGGGCTGTCACAAAGAGGAGGGTGTCAACCTGTTCCCCAAAGCACCAGAGAGCAGGACAAGAAGCAAAGGGTAGAAGTTTGTTAAAGAGAGAGCCAGCCTAGAACTAAGAAAATTCCCGACAGAACAATGAGTGATGGAACAGCTTATCTCCCGGAGTTCTGGGTGTTCCATTGTTGGAGGTTTTCAAAGAAAGATTGGACAAACGCTTATCTAGGATGGTATAAGGCAGGGGTAGGCCATCTTGGCTCTTTTATGACTCGCGGACTTCAACTCCCAGAATTCCTGAGCCAGCATGGCTCAGCATGGAAACCTCTCCCTTTCCCCTCAGCATGGCTGGCTCAGGAATTCTGGGAGTTGAAGTCCACGAGTCATAAAGCGGCCTAGGCCAGGGGTAGGCCACCTTGGCTCTTTTATGACTCGCGGACTTCAACTCCCAGAATTCCTGAGACAAGCATGGCTCAGCATGGAAACCTCTCCCTTTCCCCTCAGCATGGCTGGCTCAGGAATTCTGGGAGTTGAAGTCCACGAGTCATAAAAGAGCCGAGGTTGCCCACTCCTGATATAAGGTCTGCTGCCCTTAGGCAGGGGGTTGGACTACTGGGGTCTCCCAAGTTCCCTTCTAGCCCTTTGGTTCGATAAGACTCTTCTCTCCCTCACCTGTGGGCTGTTCCCGCTGTTGATCCATCCGATTGAGGCTTTCCAGCAAGTTGTCCACCTGTGCTTTGATCTGGCTTAATTCCCCTTTGATGGAGTGCAGTTCTTCGGCCCGCACTGCAGGGAGGAGGGGAAGAGATGGGAGAATGAGCTATGTTCCTTTTAAAGACCCTCTGCAGAAAGTGAACTGGGAAACATGGAGGGGTGTGTGTGTGTGTGTGTGTGTGTGTGTGTGTGTGGAGTTCGTTCTAGGTTTTATGGCCAGCAGCCATTTGCATCCGTGCTAATGAACAGGATAATTTCCCAGCTTTGCAAACCAGAAAATCCGAAAACAGCTGCTGCAAAAGACACAGCAATAAAGATCAGGAGAATTGTTTCCCCTGTGCATATCTATCTGCAAGTCCAACCACACACAAATGGGCGCATACAGAGTGTTGTTTTTTAAACCCAGAAAATCCTACCCATCAAAAGAAGCGAGTTTGTATAGGAACAGCCTGGGAGATTATTCCTGAACTTTCTCGCCTTTGATTGAATTGGCTGGCTAGTTCAGATCAATATGAAATGCTGCTTTAGTTTCTAAATTTCCACTCTCATTCCTCCAGGTTAAATTACATTTCCTGTTCTGTCTTTTCCCTTAAAAGGCAACCAGAATTCTGTTTTCTTTTTCTCTATTGCTTTTGCCTTATTCGAAGACCACCTTCGGTCTTCCAAAAGGTAAAGGTAAAGGTTCCTCCGCACGTGTGTGCTAGTCGTTTCTGACTCTAGGGGCCAGTGCTCATCTCCGTTTCAAAGCCGAAGAGCCAGCGCTTGTCTGAGGACGTCTCCGTGGTCATGTGGCCAGCATGACTAGACACCAAAGGCGCACGGAACGCTGTTACCTTCCCACCGGAGTGGTCCCTATTTTCCTACTTGCATTTTTACGTGCTTTCGAACTGCTAGGTTGGCAGAAGCTGGGACGAGTAACAGGCGCTCACTCTGTTACGCGGCACTCGGGATTCGACCCGCCAAACTGCCGACCTTCTGATCAACAAGCTCAGGGTCCTAACCCACTACTTGCCCCCAAAAACTAATGCCTTCCCCTAATTTCCGTTTTTCTCTAGAGATGATGAGCAGCAAGCAGGTCGCCGCTCCCACTGAGCATCCCAAATCTTCGAGGGTGTTATGGGCTCCCACTGCAGCTCAGCCAACCACCACTGACTGCTTTGACAGCCAGTATGATGCGCACAAGAATATTTAACCTCGATTAGACAAAGATGTTCAGGTCTTTGCGAGCTATAGCTCAGGGAAGCTTTTTGCTTTTTAATAAAACGGATTAGTTGGAAAAGATGCAACCATGGTCCTGATTTTTGCTGCCCCAAACCAGTGTTTCTCTTCCATGGCAACTTGAAGATGTGTGAACTTCAGCTCCCAGAATTCCTGGATGGAGAATTCTGGGAGTTGAAGTCCACAGATCTTCTAGTTGCCACGGTTGAGAAACACTGCCCTAAACTAACATGGCTTTTGGACTACAAGATGGCTCAATGCACCATCTTGCTACCAAAATCTCGCTCCAAAATCTGAGTCCCCAGACACTCACATTTTGTACGTCCTATTGAGGAATTGCTGTTGTTTCTGAAGTCTGTGTGTGGGCTCAGGGTGGTTTTACTTTCAGGGCCTAGGTGGCTTCTTCTAGTCTTGATAGGAATGTGTCCAATAAGAGGAGGGATCTTCTGGTATTCGTAGATCCTGCAGGAAAGGTAGGCAGTGGAAGTTCATTTACAACAGGTCTCTTTAGGCTTGGTTCAAGTCAAGTTTTGGGAGCAATAAAAGTTAAGGAAGTTGCCATCTCTATGGTTGAATCACAAAGTAAAGAGATGAGATGAAAGCCCTAAACTCACCTGTATGGCAAATCATCTTTATAAAGCTCATAATCCATACCACAGTTGTTCCTGCAAAGGAAAAGAAAGACTTATAAATGTTTGCATATTTTCCAGAGTGGATAACCCACCATTTCCTCAGCAGATTTGAACTAGCATCTCCTTAATCTTAATCCAATTCTTCATCTTCTTTTTTTAGTCAGGATAATTCTCTCTCTCTCTTTCTCTCTCTCTCTCTCTCTCTCTTTCTCTCTCTCTCTCTCTCTCTCTCTCTCTCTCTCACACACACACACACACACACACAAATCGAAGAAGGTCTATACTAAAAACCACTGCAAACCCGTTCACCTACATGCATGTTTGAATAAAGGAAGACTGGAACGCATTAAAAAAAACCCAATCTGCTCTTTTAACCAACAAACACTGCAAAATGCGAGACCGGATAAGCTTTTAGTGTGGTTCCACTTTGGAATGTAGGCTGTTTATCTTCCTTTGATTTTTAAGGTGGGGGGAAATGTGTAAAACGCCTTTAAGGGTGTGTGTGTGTTTGTGGGGGGGAAACATGATTTATTTCTTTAAAACCAATACTTTGCTGTTCTCCGAGACTGGTGATGTTAAATTTCACAGAGGGTAATTTTGCAGGAAAACACAAGGCTGTCAGCTCATATTCTTTCCTGAACTAAATGAATACGCCTGTAATAAATTCTATATTTTAGTGCAGAAGATCCGATCCAGGATCAGAATAATCAGCAGATTTTCAGAGAAGCTTCATGTGAAAAGCTTTTGGAATGGGGAATGTCTAGGTGGTCCTTGACTTACGACCACAACTGAGCCCAAAATGTATGATGTTAAGTGAGACATTTGTTAAATGAATTTTTGCCCTCTTTTATGATCTTTCTCACCACGTTTGTCAAGGTAATCACTGCATTTGTTACAATTAGTAACACGGTTATTAAACGGCTTCCCCATTGACTTTGCTTGCCAGAAGGCCACAAAAGGGGATCACATGATCCTGGGATACTGCGACCGACATAAATGTGAGTCAGTTGCCAAGCATCTGATTGTAAATCACATGATGGTTGGGATGCCGCAACGGCCGTGTTACAAGCCCCTTTTTCCGGTGCCGCTGTAACTTCGAATAGTCAGGAGATGAACTGTTATAAGACGGGGACCACCTGCAAAATAATAATAATAAAAGGGCAAACTTGCAAGACCTGTTTGTGTCTTGCTTGGAAATGGAATTTTAAACAGGTGGAGTTTTTCCTCCTGATCACATCTGCCAACATTCCTCCTGTACGCAACTATTAAAAGGTCCATGAGTTCCCTCCACGCTTATGGCATGGCTTCTGGGGCAATAGATTAGATCGTGTTCTTTCCACCACTAAACTAGAATGTTCCATTTCATGAGTGCCAGGTCCTTGTAACACAGCTTCTACAGTGCGCAACAGATTTCACGAATATCTGCTTGTGTGAACTAGGGAAGGTGCTCAGAAGAACAGGGGAAAGCATTTGAGCAAAGCATCCCTGTTGACTTTTCCACATAGGTGGTCTTCAACTTACGACAGCGGGGACTGGAACTTCTGTTGCTGAGTGAGCAACGCCCACTTACGCAAACAGTTTTCGCCATGGTCATTAAGTTCATCCGTACAGCTGTTAAACAAAGCAGCAGGTCATTAAGCAAATCCAATTTCCTCCACTGACTTTGGCTACCGGAAGCTGGCTGGGAAGGTTGCCAATGGTGACTCCTAGGTCTGTGCCAGTTGCCAGAGGTCTGAATTTTGATCCCTTTCTTTGCTTTTCCTCTGGCTTGGCCACTCCAGGCTGACCCATGTACAGCTAGGTTGAAGTTGCACTTCAGATGAATGCAAAATGCTTCTAAGCCTCTTCCAAGTTCAAGAGCAAAAGAAACAGCTTGTGTTCCCTTTCCTATCATGAGTTGGTAGACTCAACCGCTAGCCACAACTATGGAATTACGTTTCCGATTTTCCAAAAGTAGGGAACTTCTCCCTTTGGTTTTCTCTTCCTAGTAGAAGCAGGAGAGAAAATTGTCTTTCAGTTCTGGGAAGTAACCCTATCGTGAATATGCGTGTTTCAGTTTTGATATGCCGTTTTTCCTTGTTTTTTCCCCTGCTCTTTTGCTTGTTTTCGATATGGCCTAGAGAGGAACGGCGATTGAGCACTTTAGACATTGTATTTGAACAGAGAAACCCACCGTGATTATGCAGAGCAGCCCTCTTTTGCAAACGGTGGCTTTTAGAAGACATTTACTTGGGCAGTGTACTGGAAACCGAGAGCAATCACGCTGAGCATGTGGAACTAATATTCTAGTTCAGGATGTATTATTGCCAGGGCTATACACCGTGATTGCACCAGGGAATGGATGCAGAATGTGAACATTGCTATAACCATAATGTCTTAAATGTACGTGCTACCTAGACTCTCGTTAATGTGGGTGCTGGCTACACAATTCAGTGGAACAATACAAAAATAGATTTCTACCCTTGAAATGGAAAGTTGAAGTGGAAAGTACCTGGTGAAAGCACAAAGGCCTAATCTGCAACTCTTCTACTAAGAGGCAGCACTTCCCAATAACTCACAGAGGCATTAAAACGGGCCAGCCTGCACCTCTTTGCTCTTGCACTAGAGTCCTCGCTTTACAACCGTTCGTTTTAGTGACCGTTCAAAGTTACAACGGCACTGAAAACAGTGACTCACACTTTAACGACCACTGCAGCATCCCCGCGGTCGCATGATCAAAATTCAGACGCTTGGTAACTGACTCGTATTTATGACGGTTGCAGCGTCCCGGGGTCATGGGATCCCCTCTTGCGATCTTCTGACAAGCAGATCAATGGGGGAGACCAGATTCACTTAACAGCCGGGTTACTAAGTTAACCAGTGTGGTTGGATTCCCTTAACAACTACGTTAAAAAAGGTCGCAAAACGGGGCAGAACTCACTGGGCAGCTCTCTCGTTTGGCAACAAAAAGGTTGGGCTCAGTTGTGGTCGTAAGTTGAGAACTCCCTCTAATAGGCACCACTCCCAGAGGTATTAAAGCAGGCCAACCTGGCCCTCTTGGCTCCTGGAATATTCGCATCCAGAGCCTAGAGATTGGGTGAGTTCCCTAATTTGTTTTTCGGGCAAACCTCACTCACAACCCTCCCTTGGGAACGAGGTGCTTTTCCGCTGCTCCACTGTCCTGGCTTGGGCAGAGCAGAGAGACCCCAGGCCATTCCTGGAAGAACAGCTGCAAAGAGGCAGAGAAGCCAGCGCAAAGGCATTCGGAGCGAAAGGGGTTGATCAACAGGACCTGTAAATGGGAAAAGGGCGTCTGCTGGGGCAGGCTTTCGTTTGGAGATGCTGGTGCCATATAATAAATTATAACGGCAGGCTTCTAGCGGAGTGGTACCTTGGTACTCACCATTCATTGGTTCCGGGAGGCGCGATGAACACCGAACAAATTTCCCCCCCATAAGGAACAATGTAGTGAGTCACACGGTAGCTGACACTGGCAAGTTCTAGCTAGTGCATTGAGTACCAAACAAATGAGCATCGGGACCAAGTTTTCACGTCAAAATGCTTTCAATGAGTTTCAAAGCAGCTGAGTTCCAAGGTACTACTGTATTTGAGAGGCTGTCGGAGAGAAGATGGAGTCAAGCGATTCTCCAAAGCACCTGAGGGCAGGAGAAGAAGGAGCAGGTGGACAACCTACCAAGGAGACAAGCAACCTAGAACTAAGGCGAAATTGTCTTGCGGCGAGAACAATTAATCGGCAGAACGACTTGCCTCCAGAAGTCGTGAGTGCTCCATCACGGGAGGCTTTCAAGAAGAGATTGGACAGACATTTGTCTGGAACGGTATGGGGTCTCTCGTTTGTGTAAGGAGGTGGACTAGGAGACCTCCAAGATCCCTTCCAACTCTGGCTTTCTTTTAATGCTATAAATTCTCTAGGCAGTGTGTTTCTGGGCAGGCTTTGAGGTTTTATTCCCCCCCCCTCGCCTTTGTGTTCTTCGCCTTTTGCTGTCCTCTGAATGGCACACGGCTCCTCCAGGTCAGTTGGTGCCAACTCATGCCATACCCAAAGACTGAGACCCGAAAGCAGCGGGGTGCCAATTCCCAGGATGTCTAATCCTGAAATGGAGCAGAAAGCAAGTCTGGCATCCTGGAGGGATTTACCAACCTCTCACGAGGGCTGATAAAAACAACCCTCCTCCTTTTAAAGGCACAGAGAGGCAGCTGCTGGCAGCCAGGAGGAAGGACCAAGCCAGGAATTCCAGAAAGGCTGTGCAGAGATGCTATTGTTTTCCCCTGGAAGTTATTTTTGTGTTCTTTGTTAAGGCCTTTTGTTTTCCAAGCTTCCATCTGTTGGCTGCTCCCCTCTCCAGAAGGACCAATTTGTGACTGAGATGAGACCTTCTTGACAGGTCAAAGTTCTCTCAAAGGCACCTAGGCTGCAGTTTCGTGTATATCCCACGATCGGGAACTTGGGGAGGGGGCTTTCTTGATCCTCCCCAGATTCTGGGGCTCCTGAGTAACATAATCAGCCTCGTTTGTAGGGGAAATTCATGTTAACGTGCTATGTCTAAGAGGCTCTGACTGCATTCACACCACCCGCGTAGCCAGTTAGACTAAACCACCTGTGGTGATTTAATTCAGATCACACCCTAAGCTTGATTAGTTTCATACTTGGTTAAGCTTAACACAACAACAACAAAAACCCATTAGTTCTTTTGTGATACAAAGCATTGGGAAAATCTGGTCATCTGACTTGTCTCCAAAGTCTACCCTGGAAGGGCCCTCAGCTGACCTTGACAGTGTTTCTTAACCTTCACAGTTTTAAGATGTGTGGGCTTCATCTCCCAGAATCCCCCAGCCAGCTGGGAGTTGAAGTCCACGCATCTGTACCTCTCCCAGCTCCGCTTTGCCCAGAAGACTTCTCTAGAAACAGATTCACTTCAGAGCTGTGTCCCTTAGCACTGTGAGATCATCAAAAGGTTTCTCCTAGCAAATGATTCCCAGATTCCACTAGAATCCAGGGAGATGGGAAATCAGCTTCCAGCAACTGCATTCTCTCTCTTCCCCCCCCCCCACTTTATCCCACCCTCCCCCTTGCGTGCACTGACTTCTCACTGAAATGCTGTCTGAAACCAAGTCATTTTCCTCCCCAGCCCTAAATAAATAAATACATACATAAATCCCATCAAAGCCCCCCCCCCAATCTATTGCATCAACTAATCTCTTTTATTGGCAGCAAAAAGGAGCCCCTTAAGAGGATCAAGCCGTAGGAGGAAATCTACGTGTGATAAAAGATCACAAAGCTTGCTCTTTTATCTGCGGCCATTTCTGAAAGCACATGGCTGTCAGAGAAAATAGCCTTCTGGCTGATGGACCGATATTTTATTTAGCATGAAAGTGGTATATTTTATCCAGGGCTAGCCCAGAGGATAATATCTCTTCCTGCCTAGTTTTATATGATTGAAGCTGAAACAGGGCTTCCTAAATACAATGGATACTATGTCAATCAGAATAGAGTTGGAAGGGACCTTGGAGGTCTTCTAGTCCAGTGATGAAGCACCCACAATGTCTGAAGGCAAGCTGTTCCACTGGTCAAATTGTCCTCGCTGTTAGGAAGTTTCTCCTTAATTCCAGGTTGCTTCTCTCCTTGATTAGTTACCACCCATTGTTTCTTGCCTTGCCTTCTGGTGTTTTGGAAAATAGGTTGACCCCCCCTTCTTTGTGGCAGCCTCTCAAATATTGGAATACCGCTATCATGTCAAACCTAGTCCTCCTTTTCTCTAGATTAGCCATAACCCAGTTCCTACAACTCTTCTTCATATGTTTAGTCTTCATCATCCTTTAATCTTCTTCGTTGCTCTTCTCTGCACTTTTCCCCCCCAAAGTCTCAGCATCTTTTTTGTAATGTGGTGACCAAAAGTGGATGCAATATTCCAGGTGTGGTCTTACGAAGGTTTTATAAAGTGGTACTAATGCTTCATGTGAGTTTTACCCGATACTACATCAGCTCTTCTGTTGATTCTATCCTTTGATATGAATGATTTATTCATTGCATTTCTATCCTGCTTCTCCTCTGAGGGCTTCAAGAGGGATGGCTCCATTAATCTGGGACCCTGCAACAGCCCTGGCCATAGATTAGTCCAAGAGGCGATCAATGGCTCCAATTCAGCCACTCAAATTTTATTCCACAGCCAACCCCTTAACACAATACACTAATATCATTCAAACTAAAAGCTTAATATTATTACAATTCTCATTGCCTACCATGGCCATAGTGCCTGTTACTCGTCCCAGCTTCTGCCAACCTAGCAGTTTGAAAGCACGTAAAAATGCAAGTAGAAAAATAAGGACCACTACGGTGGGAAGGTAACAGCGTTCCGTGTGCCTTTGGCGTCTAGTCATGCCGGCCACATGACCACGGAGATGTCCTCGGACAAGCGCTGGCTCTTCGGCTTTGAAACGGAGATGAGCACCGGCCCCTAGAGTCGGAAAGAACTAGCACGCATGTGCGGGGGAACCTTTACCTTTTTATTACACTAGCACCTTGTCTGTTATAAGTAATTATTACAAAATGTTACGCAGACTTGGTAGCACTTGATGGACACCGAAAGTTCATGATTTGGGTTTCTTGTCCCAGTTGAATACACAAGACAAAAGTTTCAACTATTGGGAACTTAAAATAATTTAATTTATTTTAATTTTAATTTATTGTACAGAGGCCTTTAATTTTAATTTTTATCTTAACTTCTGTATTTATTATATGTTACTGTTGTTAGCCACCCTGAGTCCTTCGGGAGATAGGGCGGCATATAAGTCCCAATAATAAAATAAATAAATAAATAAACTCCAGAGATATAGAGAAACAATCCTATTAGATCAAGGTTATCCAGCCTTGGCGACTTTAAGATCTGTGGACTTCAATCCCCAGAATTCCCCAGTCAACATGGCTGGCTGGGGAATTCTAGGAATTGAAGTCCACAGATCTTAAAGTCGCCAAGGTTGGATAACCCTGTATTAGATAAAAAAATATCAGAATGTACAAATGAACCGACCACTGACTCCTTTAAACCTTTCAAGAGGCCAGAACCCCAAAAGATGAAATTCAAGGTTGAACCACCACCAAGTGATCCTTCATGGCACTGATACTTCTACATTCTCCTTTAGTCAGTGAATATTCTTGGATGATGGGGAAGTCCCTTGGCCATCAACTACGTTGGTTGTAGAAGTATGTCCAGGACACACAGCAAAGCTGGACTGACACTGGAGAACCTTTTAAATTGCATGCAGCACCCTAGCGGTGTTGAGTTTCCAAAAAAAGGTCTTGGCTCAATAGGTGCATGACAAAGAGTACAACATGGGGACTTTTGTGTTTGGAACGCAAGCTAGACATGCCACTCATTGTGGGAGGTGGAGGTTTCACTCGCCAGAGTCGTGGCTTTTGCACATTCCAGCTGCTGACATATTTTTTCAGTTGAGCTTTTGAAACAATCCATTCTTCTTTCCTGCATTTGTGATGCAGCTTTTGTTTTTTTTGTTTGCTTGTTTTTATAAAGAAACTGCTATTTTTCTGGCCTTCATTCTTCCTTGATGCTTTTGTCTATTTTCCTGTCAACCTCACAAGCAAATCTCTCTGAAAACTTGATCTAGTCTGTTTCATCATCATCGCTTGTAGTCAATTTCACGGGGAAATTGGTCCTGGTTAAAAAAAATATATCGATCTATGTGGTCACTAGAAGTAAAAATGATAATATAGGACTTGATGACACCTAATCAATCTAGTCAATTTCACAGTACATCGGGCAATTTCCTGCTTTGGTCTTCTCTGCTCAAAAAGAGCTTGCTTGCTTTCCCTAGCAGTGCTCACATGCAAGTAGAAAACAGGATTAGATAGTCCTCGACATACGACCACAATTGAAACTAGAATTTTGATTGCTAAGCAAGATAGTTTCATGCCTAAGGCAGACCTAGAACTCAGTCTCCTGGTTTCTAGGCCAGCCAGCATCTCCACCATCACTCTGGATTTCACCACCTTTTTACTGTTTGTTTTTCAACAAACGGTAGGATATTCACATGTTCTTAATTAAGGATGATCGTGAGAATGCCTCCAAGATATCTATTCTCTCCTTTTAAATTCTCTCCTGCCAAAGTGAATGAGAATGACCTGGGGGGTGGGGCGGGGGGAAGAGAATGAAGGATTTCTCTGCCCTACAAGCATTTGATCCCCTCTGGGTAAATCCTGTTTTAGGTTACTAAGCCCAGAAAGTAGTCCTGGATCAAAATTAGCTCTGAACACAAGTTTGGCAGCCCAGATGCCTTTTTTCTTCTCTCTAGAGTTGCCAATTTTTGAACTGGTCCCTGTGAGAAATTGTTAGCCATCATTAATTTAATCCATCCTTATCTAACCCAGCCTTTAAGTTGTTTTGAGACCAAATCTCTCAAAACTCACAGCTAGAAAGGCCGAAAACTCCAGAAATTGTAATTCCAAAGCATCTTGAAGGACACAGATGAGGAAGACCGGATTACTCTAAGTAAGTAAACTCAGCCTAGAAATGTAACTTTGATGTCCCGATGTGGGACATCGTTGGATGTAGATTTTCTCTCTCCAAGGACCCTTTCATTCAGCTACCACCTTCACTCCCCAAGTCCTCGGCATTGTTTGCAAATTTCCCTAAAATTATCCTTGAAATCTTGGGACTTCTGCAACAATCAGTCAGGTTTCCAAAGAAGAAAGAACAACGTAAGTGAGGATTGGGAAAAGCTCCTGGCTCTCTCTTTTCTTTTGGCTTCATTTATTTCTCCAGGGGCATGAGATGCTCCTGTTTCAAAACTGCATTCGTAGCAAATCCTTCTGTACCACGTCTGAGTAAGAAGGAATTTGTTCAGATGACTTGGAAACAAGGGTTGCAACGTTGACTCAGGAGTGGTGCAAAGCAGCTGTGGGGAAGTGTCCACAGGAGCTTTGAGAGAAGGATGTTTCTATTCTCATAGAAACATACTTGCTAATTGTTTTCCAGCTTGCTAGTTTTAATTCTGAGAGCTGTAAAACAGGTGGGCTCCTGTCTAAGGGATTCTGAGTCACATTCCAATTTGTGTCATATCAAGAACTTCAGAAACCATATTACACCGGCTTCAGTGAAACTCATCACAGAATATGTGGAAAAGATTGATTGTTTGGCTGGATGTATGGATGGATGGACCGGAGAGAAGTCCAAATCTCCATACAGCCCTGAATCTCGTTGGGGAATCTGGGGTCACTAACCACCCTATTCTATCTTGTAGGATAGTTTTGAGGAGACAAGGAGAAACTACCTAGGCCAGGGCTAGGCAACCTTGGCTCTTTTATGACTCGTGGACTTCAACTCCCAGAATTCCTGAGCAAGCATGGCTCAGCTTGGAAACCTCTCCCTTTCCCCTCAGCGTGGCTGGCTCAGGAATTCTGGGAGTTGAAGTCCACGAGTCATAAAAGAGCCAAGGTGGAACTACCCCTGGCCTATGTCCTTAAGGTACTTAGATGGAAAGTTGGCTAGGTATCCTGCCCCAAACTCCTATTTCTTTGCTTTCGAATTTGCTGCTAGCTTTCTGTGTTGCTACCAAGGATCATTTGGGAAAACTACATCCTCTTCCTTCACCATCCAGCCCCAGTTGTGAACATGAACACACAATCCACAGGATCTGTTAAAAGAAGGCAATCCGCTGCTAGAAGGGACCATGAAGGTAAGAGTTAAGAACTGGACGTTCTGTGCCTCAAGCAATTCTCACCTTCTAAAAATCAATGAACTGGTCTTAACTTGCTTATTTGTATGCTCATCTCTGAAATATAATTTGGTATTTCTAATCCAGTCTCTAGGGAGATTTGATTTTGATTCCAGCCCTACCTGGGTTTGGGCCAATCTGGAGATTGTTAATGGAACCATTCTAAGCAATTTAAACTAGGAATCAAGGTTAGGTTTGGGGAGAATGGCAGCAATGGGGGGGGGAGAGAAACGACAAGGGTGCAGTGGACTCACGGATACAGACTCCCGGTGTGTTGCCTCTTCTGACCAGGCCTGGTATGGCTCAATTTAGGCTCTCGGGCCATGTTTATATCTAGAGAAAAAGGAAAAATTGGCAACAAAGGAGAAACAGCAGAGCCAAACAAGAAGACAAGCAGGAGTGGGCAGATATGGCTAAAGAAAAAGCACTTACTTCATAGTGCTTTACAGCCTTCTCTAAGCGGTTTACAGAGTCAGCCTATTTGCCCCCAACAACCTGGGCCCTCATTTTACCAACCTGGAAAGGGTGGAAGGCTGAGTCAACCTTGAGCCGGTCAGGATCGAACTGCTGGCACTCGGCAGAATTAGCCTGCAATACCGCATTCTAGCCACTGCACCACTGCGCTACCATGGCTCATGACCCTTTTGTCACCCAGATGAAGACAGTTGAAAACAAAAGGCACGGATATCTTTTCAGCCTATCTGCGCTATTTGTTAGCCATGGAATTGTCTGAAGATGGAATTAGAGTCTACACTCAGAGCATTGACAGCAGAGATGCAAATGTAAGCACCATTTAAACCACCACCACCCCCAGGGGAGGGGAAAAAGATGCTCCTTCTGAACAAACATCATCTTACTTCTTTTCCATCTAGCTTGCAAAGAATGAGTCACGATTTTTTTTCTGATACAGAATTATTGTTTTCTGTTGCCGGGGGGGGGGGGGAGACAAGAGCCGTGTTTCTTCAGCGGCACTAAAAATCCAAAAATGCATTTCAAAGATGAAGTACCTCCTTCACCAGGAACTGTAAGCGGGGTTGCTTCCTATACTTACCTAGAGCGATGAGTATCTTGGAGCAATCAGCAGGCCTTGCATTTCAGATCTGAGCGTTCAAGGGAACGTGGGAAGGCTGAATACACGAGACAAAGTTTGCCCTTCCAAAATCTACTCCTACCGTTTTTTTTTTTGTCCATTCCAGATGGATTCCCACCCACCTCCAGCTAATGATGGCACACACACACACCCCAGCATCTATTTCTGCTTGGAACATTCTCAAGATATAGCCGTTTGACTGCTGCTTCTGGTGCTATCAAACTCTGGCTACCACCATTTCCGAAATGAGTTCTCTGCTTTTTTTTTTTTTTTTTTGAGCTCTGGGAAGAGGATTCCACAGTTGACAATTACAAAGCAGAGCCCTTTTTGTCTCAAGGAAATTGCTCTAAGTCTGCAGACAGAATCCTGAAAGCTATTTATGCTACCAGGCAAAGGAGAGATTTGTTGTTGTTGTTTTTTTATCTTCATCCCTTGTCAGGGCAAAACTGGGGTGCACAAATGTGTTTCTCAATCTGTTCATCAGATACACTCACCCAGTGCTATTTTTGTAAAAGAAAAAGGTGCCGGAACTCACACATGTCATACAGCCCACCTTGCCTACCCTACAAGGTTCCATCCAAAAAAGGTGCCGGAACTCCGTTCTGAGCGTTCTTATGAGAAAAAAAGCCCTGCACTCACCCATGGCTTACTAATCCAGCCCAATCTTCTCTCTGTATAATGGTCACACCGAGCCATGAATTGGATCACCCAAGCGGGATCCACCAGTCTCTTAGCTAAAATATACCCGGCTAGTACGCCATGCAAGCCAAGCCACTGAGAAAGGCAGAACTTCCAATATAGACAGCAGTGTTAGACAGAAGCTTAAGAGCAAGAAGCTTGATTCCCCAAGCCACACTCTCATTCACACCCTCGTGCCCGTACATGCCTGCCGTGGTTCCAGAGATGCTGATTGCCTTCCGGCTACGATTCGGTAGGTCACGGGTATTACCTTAAATGCCTTCCCTGCCAAGATCTATCGCTCTACCGTGACCATTTTCATGGCCTTTTTTTTAATCTAACTTTCTTTCAACCAAAGGGTTGGTTATGTAGAGAGAAGAAGAAGAAAAAGAAGGGGAGGGTGGGCAAATGGCAGGCTTTGTTTCCAAGCAAGAAACAACCTCCCTCCAAAAAAAAAAAAAAACCCACAAACACACACCCACACACCCCCCACGATCCCCCTCCCGGTTATTCTGCATCGCAAAGGGCAATGCATTGCTTTTCTTTCTTTCTTTCTTCTTCTTCTTCCCCCAAATGGCTGTGTATCCTATCCAGAAGAAGGACGGGGGGCGGGGGCGGTTAAATGTGGAAGCAAACCCCCCACCCCATCCTCTCGCTAAGGCTTAGTCCACCTCTTCCCTCCCTGCCTGTTTTCCCCTGGCTGCCTCCGCCTTGGCAGCCAAATTGGTGCCACCTTGTCTTGGGGTGGTGGTGGGGGAAAGCCCTGCCTCCAACCCAATGAACAAAATAGGGTTACTCACATCTCCAGCGCCCTTCATGCCACCTGAGAGAAAGAGAGGGGGGGGGAGAGAGAGAAGGGGAGCAAAGGAAGACCCAGTGCCAAGTCTCTCAGTCTCTCTCCAAACCTCCAGCAAGGTTGGTGGGCAGCAGTTCTCTCCCCCACCACCCACCCCTCCTCTCTTCATGGAACCAACAGATCTCCAGCTTGAATCCTGTACCCGAGGAATGTACCAACTGCCATTGTCAGGGGGGTGGGTGGGGGTGATGGCTGCTAGACAGGAGGGGGAGGGGTCAGGCAAAGCAAACCATCTCCACATCACGGGCAGGGGACATTTTTTTTTCTTTTTACAGCCTAGAGACTAGAGCTTCCATCCATCCTGACCAGCAGCTCCCGTATTATTTGGGGGTGGGTGGGGGTGGGGGGAGGGTGGATTTAGGCTGGGGTCTTCTTACAAGTGGTGTATGTGTCTCTGGGGACGTGGGAGATCCAGAGGAGAGGAGAAAAAAAAGAAAAAAGAAAGAGGTTTGCTGCTCTGTCTAGCCAGCTATTTTTCACCTTGGGGATGAGGCGGAGAGCAGATGTTCAAAAGAAATCCCGAGCTTTCTGCAGTCTGTGCCCTCCAAGGATCTGCGGGCTCCGGCTTTCCGAAGCTGTTGTTGCTTCCCACATTTTGTCCCATCGGTGTCCGTCAGATGTGCTAGGCTGGGGTTGTCCAACCTGGACAGCTTCTAAGATTTGTGGACTTCAGCTCCCAGAATTCCCCAGCCAGCCATGCTGGCTGGGGAATTCTGGGGAACTGAAGTCCCCAAGTCTTAAAATTGCCCACACCCCTGTGCTAGACTTACGATTTGCAAAAGTACCAGAGACAGTGTCACAAACCCAGAGGAACCCATGTTTAGGGGATCCAGGTGAGCAAAATTGGCTTAACGTTCCAGGTAGAAGGAAAGGTTTGAGAGAGTTAGCCGAGCTAATCTGCAGAATGCCAGAGCCGCAGGAGGTGGCGGTAAGCAGAGGTGGAAACGTGCCCCTCTCTTCTGCCCTCTCATGGCCAGTTGGATTTTGGCAGCCCAAAGATTAACCACACCTAAACCAACATTCCTCCGCGTTGATAACTTTCTTCTCAAGGCTTAGAATTGCCCGACTCTGAAATCTTTATTTTCAAGGTAGACAACTCTGAAGCTCTTTTATCTCTTGTGACTCTAATTCTTCTTCTGGCTCTCCATCTTCTCAGCAGGCTGGGCAGTTCTTTAGAAATGGTGAAGAATTGCTCCCAACATTCTACTTTGAGATAGATGAACCTGTCATTCAGAGAAGGAGAGCCCCATCTTTTATCTCTGAGGCAGAAAAATCTCTTGTCTTCTGCAGGGATTGTGGGAAACAAATTTTCTTAGATTAGAACTGGGGAGGGGGGGAGAGATCCCTTTGAGCCACAGGGGTCTTGGATAGATGAAGTAACAAACTTAGCAGCCATAATATACATAGCCAGTGACAAAATTCCCATTTACCAGAAGGTAAATAGATAGCCTTTATTGATGTGCTCTATCACCCAAGTGGAAGCTTTGGGGGCAATTCAAATGAATATGGTGCTAGATTCACAGGGGTCTTCAAACTTGGCCTTTTTATGACTTGTGGACTTCAACTCCCAGAATTCCTCAGCCAGCATGCCTGGCTGAGGAATTCTGGGAGGTGAAGTCCACAAGTCATAAAAGAGCCAAGTTTGAAGACCCCTGTGCATTAGATGGCACCAAGTGCTTGGTGGGAACCAAACAATAGGCGTATTGGAGCTTACATGATCCATGTTTTGCAACAGTTTTATAGTGGTTAATTCCTAAACACTCTCCCTCCCACACATTCAGTTCGTCTCCTCTCCTTAATATTTTCACATTAGTGCCTGAAAATTACAGTCATTTCATCCTGGGTGTAAAGAGCAGGAAAAGGGGGGGGGACTGCAAAATTCTGGAATCTTCCTTTTTTTTTTAAAAAAAAAGTCTAAAATAAAGAATTAAACCTATACCACAACATATAAAAGGGTTAAAAATTTAGGTTTACTTAACTGGTAAATGACTATAATCCTAGACTGCTGTGTGATAGTTATTAAGATATTAAAATAATGTAACAATTGTTTAAATGCTAGATTGTTTACAAAGGTATTCTAGATGGACCTAATAAAAATCAGATTAGCGTGCAGACAAAATGAGATGTAATAAAAATCAAGTTGCTGTACGCATGGCTAAGTTAGTGCCTAGAAGAGTGTTTCTAAAGCTCTGCAACTTTAAGATATTACCCTTCTCTCACTTTCAATGTTCTCATGATTTCAAGGAAACTTATTAAAACTACAATCAATATTTTAAAACCTGAACAATTTTTCGAAAGGTTTTGCACCATAACATTTCCCTTCTATTACCAGGAGATGGCGCTGTGAGGCCAGGGATTAATTTTCTTTTAATCTGAGGGCAATGAATTAGTTCAGGCAGCAGATGCCACCAACTAAAATATATTTTGTACCTGTTTCATTCCTTCCACCCTTGAGAGGTTTCTTGAGAATAAAAACAAGTGAAGACTTTAGGAACATGCAAATTTACACATGGAAAATGTAGGATCTCATAGTAATGATAATGGGGGGGGGGGGGAAGAATCATGCTGACTGCCCACCGAGGGTTTTTTTCCTGCTAGAAATGAAAAAGAAATGAAAGATCGCCACCCAAAATCTCAAGAGGTTTAGAATAATAGCTAGATAACAACTTTATAAATATTTGAGTTGGCTGAGTTCAAATATTATGCTGAGAACTAAACGAGATTTTATATTTTTGTATTGAAAGAATTGAAAGCTGGACCATAAGAAAGGCTGAGCGCCAAAGAATTGAGGCCTTTGAGCTACGGTGCTGGAGAAGACTCCTGCGAGTCCCTTGGACTGCGAGGCGATCAAACCGGTCAGTCCTAGAGGAGATCAACCCTGACTGCTCTTTAGAAGGCCAGATCCTGAAGTTGAAACTCAAATACTTTGGCCACCTAATGAGAAGGAAGGACTCACTGGAGAAGAGCCTAACGCTGGGAAAGGTGGAGGGCAAGAGAAGAAGGGGACGACGGAGAACGAGGTGGCTGGATGGAGTCACTAAAGCAGGAAGCGTGAGCCTCAATGGACTCCAGAAGATGGTAGAGGACAGGAAGGCCTGGAGGAACGTTGTCCATGGGGTCGCGATGGGTCGGACACGACTTCGCAGCTAACAACAACAACAATTGAAAGAATGCAACCATCATGGCTTGTCAACCTTGGTGGTTGGCTTAACACATCCTTTTGGCTTATTCAGCAGATCATGAGTAAAAACAAGCAGATTTCTACAGATAAAAGCAGTGTGGTTTTTATTTTTTTGTTTTAAAAAAATCAGAGTAATTATGCAAGGCCTCCAGCAGCTTAATACATCCCGGCTCCTTTAAAAGAAAAAAGGAAGGAACCGGAAAAAATGATGGGAGGAAGGATAGTGACTCCTCCACAGTTGTAAATGCCTTTTTGTCTCCCTTGGCTGCAAAAAGTAGATATATCCTTTAAAAGAATGCAGTGTTACTAGTCCTCAGGGCTCTAAGTCAACTTCTATATTCTTTTGAGAGCTGGTTCTCAATCCTATGCACTTCAAAAGAGATATTCCTGCCTCTGTATAGAGAGAGGGAGGGGGGGAGAGAGAGAGAGAAAGGGAGGGAGGGAAAAGAGAATATTCTTTATTGGCCAAGCGTGATTGGATACACAAGGAAATATACTCATATAGATACACACACACACACACCACAGAGAGAGAGAGAGAGAGAGAGAGAGAGAGAGAGAGAGAGAGAGAGAGAGAGTATAATATTCTTTCTTGGCCAGCGTGATTGGATACACAAGGAAAAATACTCATATAGATACACACACACACAGAGAGAGAGAGAGAGAGAGGGGGGGGGATAATATTATTTCTTGGCCAGCGTGATTGGATACACAAGGAAATATACTCATATAGATACACACACACACACACACTCAGAGAGAGAGAGAAGATAATATTCTTTCTTGGCCAAGCGTGATTGGATACACAAGAAAATATACTACTTGGATACACAAGAAAATATACTACTCGTATCGATATATACATACACACACACAAACACAGAGAGAGACTAAGAGAGAGAAAGAGAAGATAGATACATATACACATACTGTGTGTGCGTGTGTATACACACACATATACACACCAATATTTCAAAAGCAGGGAGGGGAAAAACAGGCCAAAGATGGCAAGAAGCCTGCTTGAAAAAGCACCTGGCTGGCTGGTCCGCCTGGCCCTTTTCCCTGCCCAGTTGCTACGAGGCGGCCGATCTTCCAGCGAGGAACTTCCTTCGCTTCCTTTGGCTTCCCAACATTCCGTCATTCAAGGGAACACAGCGTGTTCGGAGCTGACCGCCCAAAGGAAGTCATTACTTCTGCAAGTTGACTTTGGGGAGACGCTCGCTGGCAGGTGGGTGTCGTTTGAATGCCCCCCTCCCAAGAGGAGAGGGTTATGTACGGTGGCGGACGCAGGATGCAACTTTGCTAAGGCAAAACACAAAAGCCTGCTTCATCTTAATGCACACCGCAGTGTCAGCAGGCACCAAGTTCTGTGTTGTTGTTTTTTTTCTTTAAAAAAAGAAGACAAGAAAAGGAAAGGAAAGAGAAAATTGCCCTTTCTTTGGCATTCAGGATGGGTCGTCCTTCCGACCGGTTTTTGTAACCACTGCCTTTTTTTACAATGGTTTTCAAAAATCTCTTTTCCCCTTTCCCCTTCCTTTCTAATCACACCAACTTGCAAGCGAGATCCAGTTAATGGGGGAGTGAGGGAACGGCAGAGCGGGTAGGGAGAAGACTCCGGTGCAAATTTGGGTGCATGCAAGACTGATGTCACAAGTTTGTCCTGAGTAAATTTAAACTATGGTAGTAGCAGTAGAATGACTATCACAATACCTTGCCAAAGGAGGCCCTCTTTAAGTAAAAATATTCCGAGTAGGTTGATTCTGTTCTGTTCTGTTCTAATTCTATTCTATTCTATTCTATTCTATTCTATTCTATTCTATTCTATTCTATTCTATTCTATTCTATTCTATTCTATTCTATTCTATTCTATTCTATTCTATTCTATTCTATTCTATTCTTCTTTTCTACTCTATTCTACTCTACCCTGCTCTACTCTAAGTCTATCCTACTCTACCTTATTCTACTCTTTTATCCCATCCTAGTCTAGTGAGCGCCTGTTACTCGTCCCAGCTTCTGCCAACCTAGCAGTTCAAAAGCACGTAAAAATGCAAGTGGAAAAATAGGGACCACTACGGTGGGAAGGTAACAGCGTTCCGTGCGCCTTTGGCGTCTAGTCATGCCGGCCACATGACCACGGAGACGTCCTCGGACGAGCGCTGGCTCTTCGGCTTTGAAACGGAGATGAGCACCGGCCCCTAGAGTCGGAAACGACTAGCACGCATGTGCGGGGGAACCTTTACCTTTACTCTGCTCTGCTCTACTCTACTCTACTCTACTCTACTCTACTCTACTCTACTCTCACATTTATTACTTTGGTAAATAACTAGCTAATTTCTATTTCTCTTATAACAAAGCCCTGTGAGGTGAATTGCAGGTTGGAATACTACAAGCTTATAGAAGTATTAATAATAAGTAAAAATAGTAAGAATATCCCCAACAGTGGATAGTCATAGAATTTGAGGTCTTTAAGGAATTTAGAGGTCACCTGGCTTCACTTCCTCTTCAGACACATCTGCTGTCTTGTCCCAGTGTTTATAGGTAATCCTTAACTTACAACTGTTTGTTTAGCAACTGCTTGAAACTGCAACAGTACTGAAAAGAGTGACCTACGATAGGTCCTCGCACTTACAACAGTCTCAGTATGATTGTGGCAACTGGCTTGTGGGTGGTTGCCGCGTCCCAGGCTCACGTGATCGCCATTGGTGAGGTTTCCAGCTGGCTTCTGACAACGAACGTCAGTGGGGGAGCCAGATTCGTTTAATGATCATGTGATTCACTTAACAACCGGAATGATTCATTTAACAGCCCTGACAAAAGCCATAAAACTGGATGTGATTCATTTAACAATCAGCTCACTTAGCCATGTGAATTCTGGTTTCATAAGTCAAGGGCTACCGCTACGCTGTGAAGACATTTACCTCATGTCTATTTCCATCCTGTATCTTGGATTCCAGCCTGGTCCATGTTAGCCCAACAGATGGACCCATTCTATCTTTTCTGTGGTAAAAAATAAGAAAGTCAGGAAACAAATAAATAAAATGTCCTGGTCAGCATCAAGAAAGCGTATTTTATTTTATTATTTTAAAAGGGACTTTTTATAGCTAGATGGCACACTTTGAGCTGTTGTCCAGAAGGGAAAATAAATAACCACGCCTATTTTTATACATCTAACCAAGTTCCACTGATTTCAGTGGGGACGTCCTTCAGCATCTGAGTGTACAAGTCACAGCAAAACTATTTTAACAGGAAACGAAAAAGGAATTCATTTTTAAAAACTCAAAAATCATAAAAAGCTATCCAAAGGCTGCTTAAAGTAGCAGATTAAAATAAACCCAGCCGAGAGCAAGAACATTTAAATCCTGAACTCTGAAAAGGCTTCCACTGAAATAAATTAAATCCCTTTATCACAGCTTCTCGCTAATTCACAGTATAGTGCAGTTGCCTACCAACAATGCTTAATAATCAAGCTAAACTCCTTACGAGCTTAATTTTCTGCAAAGAATGGAAGAATTTATTGCCATCCAGCACATGTTTCCGTATTTGAGAAACCAGAACAAGAGGGCAAAGAAGTGAGACTTAAAATTCCCAATCTCCTGGGCAGACAGGGCCCCCCCCCGAGGGAAGATGCAAATATTTGCCAGTAACACAGGAGTTGATAACTCACAGTCTAATATAGGGGCGTCCGGCATCTTGAAGACTTGTGGACTTCAACTCCCAGAATTCCTCAGCCAACCATGCTGGCTGAGGAATTCTGAGAGTTGTAGTCCACAAGTCTTTAAGTTGCCAAGCTTGGACATCCCTGGTCTAATGGGTGCATCTGAATTGGCACCTTCTTTTCAAGAAATCCAAACTGTGAGACACGTGCTCTGAACTTTCTCCACAGAAAGAGGAAAGAGAAACCTGGAAAAAAAAAGGTCTCTCATCTCTTTTGAACCCGGGCCCCACTCACTGCTTATTTTAAGTCCCACCCACCCACCCAAGAACCCCAGAGACCTAAAAAAAATAAAGCTAAAATCGGATTGCCCACCCTGATTCCCGGTCTTTATTGAGATGATTGCCTTGATAACTGAAGAACTGGGACCGAGAATTCAGCCTCACCAGATTTCCCCCCCCCCCCGCCCCAAGGTTCACATGCCAACGAGGGCTCACGGCCAAGCCCTGGCGTTCCTTCTCCTCTTGCCTGGTTCTGCTGCTTCCAGTTCATCTTGGCCACTTTGGCACATAGAGGAGCGAGAAAGGGGGCAAGAGATCTCTGCCCCCTTCTTTCCACGCCTAAGGCTGCTTTCACCAGTTAGGTGGCCCTCCATGTATAGCCTGGCTTACACGTCTCACCATGGCTTGTCAATCAGTCATGGAGGATTCAGCTTCAGATGGGCCCAGGAGAAGATACAGCAGTGACGATGAAAGCAAAGAAGTCAACATCTTTAAAGGCTTGGAGATTAAGACACTTGAGGAACGGTTGCAAGAACTGGGTCTGGCTAGTGCTAGTCAAAAGTAAAGAAGGACTGGGGCTGACACGATAGCAACTCTTCCAGTATTTGAGCGGCTGCCCCAAAGAAGAGGGAGGGTCAACTTATTTTCCAAAGGACCAGAAGGCAAGACAAGAAACAATGGATGGAAACTCATCAAGGAGAGAAGCAACCTGGAATTAAGGAGAAACTTCCTAACAGTGAGAACAATTCACCAGTGGAACGGCTTGCCTTTAGAAGTTGTGGGTGCTCCAACACTGGGAGGTTTTTAAGAAGACCCTGGACAGCCACTTGTCTGAAATGGTACAGGTCTCCTGCTTGAGCAGGGGGATAGACTAGAAGACCTCCAAGGTCCCTTCCAGCTCTATTCTGATTATTATCTCAAGGAGGCATTTTGCACAGGAGCCCCGGAAAGAGAACTGAACACTTTTCTGTATTAGGACTTGTCTTCTTTTCAACTGTCCTTCCCACACTGCTTGATCCTATTTGTTCAGTGGTGTAAGTCTGTGCCACCCTCTCAGCAAATCAGATGTTTTTCATTACCTTCTTAAAATATGCGTAATTACTTTAGTTTCCAAGACCTTAGGACCCCACTGCTTTGCTCGAGATTTTTCCTAGTTCCTCCCACCTTTTCTTAAAATGCAAACCAGGCAACTGCAGTATTCGAGATTCCTTGGAAATTGTTGTGATTCAGCGTCAGCCTGTGATACCGGCAGCTGAGTCTGATGATTCTGAAGAGGAGGAGGAGGAGGAGGGGTTTGGAGAGCCTTTGGTGTCAGAGGGAGGCTCTGATGCACTGCAGGACTCTCAGCCTGGCCCCTCCTGTCATGTTCCTCATCAGATTCAGCCATGTGTGCACGAGGTATTGGACATAGATGATTCACAGCTGGATCTATTCAGGGACGCTAGGAGCAGGAGGCAATCCAGCAGAGTAGAACAGAGAAAGGCAATGAGGCAACTCGGTGAGAGGAGGAGAAGGCAATGAGAAGCCACACCTTGGGGCTGCTGATAAAAGGGGAAGGTGTGGGAGATGCCAAAGAGCACCAATCCGGGGACCACTTTCTGTGGCATTTCACTTGCTCCCTTGCTCCAGTTCAAGAAAGGACCTTGGAGAGTACATTTTCCAGCCAGGAGTGGTTCCTTTTAGAGGATGAGTCATGGTCTACTAAATGCCTAATGGGCAGCTAATCTCAGTTTGGGAAATACATTGATTCAGACCAACAAATAACACTAGAGCAGGGGTAGGCAACCTTGGCTCTTTTATGACTTGTGGACTTCAACTCCCAGAATTCCTGAGCCAGCCATGCTGAGGGGAGAGGTTTCCAAGCTGAGCCATGGTGGCTCAGGAATTCTGGGAGTTGAAGTCCATGAGTCATAAAAGAGCCAAGGTTGCCTACCCCTGCACTAGAGCTTCCCCAAGTTCTCCAGAATCTTTCATTAGAAGTCCCAAGGGTGCATTCCCACCCACCCCAAAAAAGACAACCAGACGGTCATGGTTTTTTTCTTTGAAAATGTTTTGCTTCTCATCCAAGAAACATCTTCAGTTCTGAAGAACTGAACATCTGAACCTCCAAGAAGAAGAAACGCTTTGGATGAAAAGTGAAACGTTTGCAAAGAAAAAAAAACCCAACAAAGTCCAATTGCCTTTTGAAAAAAAGCACCTTTGGGGCAACCATGACCTGGAGGATGGAAATCTCTAAGTTAGACACCAGCCAGGAAGTTTCCCCCTCGGCCCAAAAAAGACAAGGGGAAAAAAATGAATTATGTCAAATTCCCTGGCTTAGTGTGGGGTTTTTCTGCTCCTTCTCTAAACCTTCCTTCCTCTGTGCCACCCCTTGCCTGGTGAAGAATAGAGAATGGAATGGAATAGAAAATAGAATAGAATAGAACAGAGCAGAACAGAACAGAACAGAACAGAACAGAACAGAACAGGACGGGATGGGATGGGATGGGATGGGATGGGATGGGAT
>NC_139520.1:14057357-14149857 GCF_947247035.1 Vipera ursinii
AAAGAGAGAGGACCCCAAGCTCAGATTCTGAAGCATGCTCCTTTGGGATTTGAACTTAGCTCCTCCTGGCTCTGCACGGTTCCTTTCAACTCATCCTGTCTCCCAAGCATGTTGAAGGACGCCTCCTGTCATCCAGAGTCATCTTCCACGCCATGATATCTTGAGTTGTTGGGACTTTTAGTCCCAGTACATACATCCAGAGAACTTCAAGTTGGTAGAAAATCTTATCTAGCCACTGCACCTCACTGCCTTTCGTTTTTGAAGATCTGAGTTTGAAAGTAGTTGGGCACCTTAGGCATTTCCTCTTGGTTCCAAGCCTACTTGAGACAGGAGAACAGAGTTGTGGGACCCAATTTGCCATGGTGGTCTTTACATTGGGATAGCTTGTGGTTTGTGGTGGTTCTGTTTCGACTGTACCCATGATGGAGAAGGACTTTAAGATGTCTGTAATATAAAAAACTTCATCCATCAATAAAGATAATGCGAAACCAGGAAGAGAGGTGACCAATGGCCATGGTTGTGTGAGAAAAAGCCATTTTTAATTTTTAAAACCTGAAAAGGAAGCACTAGGAAGAAGTGCCTGTGGGATGTGGTCAAAAAGTCAACATGGTGGCAACAACAACATAACAAAACAACAACAAACAACAACAAAATGACAACAACAAACAACAACAATATAATGAAGTTGGAAGGGTCCTTGGAGGTCATCTAGTCCAACCCACTGCTCAGGCAGGAAACCTTATACCATTTCAGGCAAATGGCTGTCCAGTCTCTTCTTAAAAACTTCCAGTGTTGGAGCATTCACCACTTCTGGAGGCCGGTTGTTCCACTGGTTAATTGTTCTAACTGTCAGGAAGTTTCTCCTTAGTTCTAGGTTGCTTCTCTCCTTGACTAGTTTCCAAACGTTGCTTCTTGTCCTGCTTTCAGGTGCTTTGGAGAATAGCTTGACTCCCTCTTCTTTGGGGCAGCCCCTCAAATATTGGAACACTGCAAGCATGTCACCCCTAGTCCTTCTTTTCACTAAACTAGACAGACACAATTCCTGCGATCGTTCTTCATATGTTTTAGCCTCCAGGCCCCCAATCATCTTTGTTTGTTCTCTGCACTCTTTCTTTTTAGAAAGTTGGCTAAATTAAATGCAGCAGATTTCTCAGGAAACTTTATGTCTGTGTGTGTGTGTGTAGGGTGGGTGGGTTAAATAGGACATTATAAAGAGGACAGTGAAGAGTTCACATGTCTTTGATGCATTACTTCTAATGTAGTCAAGGTCTTTTAGTCTTTCTAGCACAGGGGTAGGTAACCTTGGCTCTTTTATGACTCGTGGACTTCAACTCCCAGAATTCATGAGTCAGCCATGCTGAGGGGAAAGGGAGAAGTTTCCAAGCTGAGCCATGCTGGCTCAGGAATTCTGGGAGTTGAAGTCCACAAGTCATAAAAGAGCCAAGATTGCCTACCCCTATTCTAGTAGGACTAGAACTTCATAAGTGATGGAGTTGGGAGAAAAACGATCAAGTTAACAGGTTGCCTCAGTTATGACTAAGGGATACATTCTTCAGATTCAAGTTTACCTTACAGAGACAGTTTGGTGTTGTGGTTAAGGGATGGGTCTCTAGACACCAGGAGAATGTGTACTAATCCTACCTTACACATGAAAACTGGCCAAGCGACTTTGGGCCGCTGCCATTCTCTCAGCCCAACCCTCTTCACAAAGTTGTGGTGGGTAAAATGGAAAGTTGAAGGAAAACTATGTACATTCTCTAACTTGAGCTGTTTATAGAAATTATAATATGTGATAAATGATCTAAAACAAAATCCGCCTGTCGTATTTATGTTACGATGTAGATTATAGCAGGGTTGGGGCCAGGAATATCTGCAGAAGGACCAAGGAACTTATGTTGTTGGCCCCAACTGCACAATCAAACTCAACATTTTTGTTTACTTGGGTAATGATAGATACAAAATAAAAAAGGTGGTGCCAACATGACACAGTTTATAGACACCGTATTCAATGTTTGACTCCTCCCATAGACACCCCTGCAATGCCAGTTTTGAAGCATGGCTTCCCTATGAACACCTAGTGCAGTCCTTGATCTGAAGAAGCTATATGTACCCATTTAGCTCCCATCCACCCCTAAAAGCTCCGCAACTGGTTCATTGTTTTCATGAGCTGACTGGGCATTATGGTTGTTGCAGTTCCAAAATTTGGAGGGTGCTCCTTTTGAGAAGGACGATGCCACCTCAGGGATTGATTGGATGTTGTTTGCAAAACATCGCGTCTCTCAAAACATCTCCGGCTTCCCTCTCTATGGGAAGTCCTCTAAGCTCTCTTCACCAGCTCACCTGTATGGTTCCAAAGAGTCAAAAGCAAAAACTGAAGTCCACATGAAAAATAATAATGAGCTCTAATTAGAATTTTCCTGGCAAAAGGAAAGAAGAGAACGGACCAACACGCACCATGGTGTTCCTAATTGAGCCCTTGTGGGCACAGAAAACAATTTGGTTAATCCACTCCGTGGCCTCCCTGCAATTGCTAATTTTCACATAGCATCAAAACGTTTTCTTAAATAAAAACCGAGCAGACGCAGAGCCTCAACGATATATTTGGAAGTAAAAGTGGTGCCAGTCTGAAGAAGAAGTGTTTGCATTGAACCATTCGTTTTTCCCCCCGCTCTGTTTTAAGAGGATGACTGTAGACTCCTGTTTACTGGAGAATGTTATTACAACCTTTTTCAATCAATTGGAAAAAAATAGCCATTTCTCAGATCTGCAATGGGATTCTAGTCATATTCTACTGAATCGAAGTCTAAACCACAACAGCACTGAGAAAAGTGACTTATGACCAGTTTTCACACACCGTTGTAGCATCCCCATGATCAAAAACCAGATGCTTGGCAATTGACTCATATTTATGACCACTGCTGGTCATATTTATGACCACCCCTTTTGCGACCTTCTGACAGCAAAATCAATGGTCATATTTATGACCACCCCTTTTGCGACCTTCTGACAGCAAAATCAATGGGAAAACCAGCTTCCCTTAACGAAAGCTTGACTAATTTAACAACTACAGTGATATCACTTAACAGGCAAGAAAGAAAGGTCATAAAATGCAGCAAAATTTACTTAACAAATGTTTCACTTAGCAACAGACGTTTTGGGTTCAGTTGTGGTCGTTATTCGAGGACCCTGTGTACTTTCGGCCATGCCCTGGATATATTGGCGGTGCCATCTCCATCATCCCAAACCAGGGCTATTAAAGAAGGTCCCATTTCAACTCCAAATTCCTAGCCAACATGAAGTCTATTCTTAAAGGAATTACAGTCATTGCGCATTGCAAGGTCTGACTTCCTTACCGTTAGAAAAGTGTGGTATGTTTTGTGTGAATGTGCAGGTGTCATCTGGCCCAGAACCTGGCAAGCTTAAACACCTGGGCTTCTTTGTAGGAACAGCTTGAAAATATTTGCTACAAAAATTCCAGGCCTACTGTTAGAAAATACAAACTGGGCTCCGTTTCCCCCTGCCCCATTACAGATCTTGGTTACAGGGTTCGGTGCCCTATAAAAAATTAAGAGCTTGGGAAGAACTCTTTAGAGTGCCCTCAGATGCCACTGCAACTGGAAGGAAGCAAAGCCAGTTGGCCCCTGGTGAAGCCTTGGAGGAAATTAATAAATTTGGGCTTAAGACTAATTAATCTCATGTTGCCCACGTGATGGGAAAGCCCAGCAGCAGCTGGCAGGATTTTGGCTTTCTAGCTCAGCGCTCGAAGGCTGAACCTGAACTTTCAGACATCAGACCATAAAGGAGATCTCGGTGTAAAACCAAGGGTTTTTACAGTTTCCTACCCGAGGTCTTTGGGAGAAGAGTGTAGTTTTGGGATCCCAGTTGAATTGAAGCAGATACAAAGGAAGAACTGCCCTGGGCATGTTTTTAGGGATTATTTTTTAAGGAACGAATTTGTGGAGTCCTTGGTGCTCTCTGAGTTTCATGGTTTTCTTGCAGATGATTCATGAGCAAACTAGGTAACATCATCAGCGCACTGATGTTAACTAATTTGGTAATAAAACATCTGCAAGAAAACCACCAAGCTCTAATTAGAATGGAATGGAATGGAATGGAATGGAATAGAATAGAATAGAATAGAATAGAATAGAATAGAATAGAATAGAATAGAATAGAATAGAATAGAATAGAATAGAATAGAATAGAATAGAATTATGGAAATTAGAATAGAATAGAATAGAATTATGGAAAATAATAGAATAGAATAGAATAGAATAGAATAGAATAGAATAGAATAGAATAGAATAGAATAGAATAGAATAGAATAGAATAGAATAGAATAGAATTATGGAAATTAGAATAGAATAGAATAGAATTATGGAAAATAATAGAATAGAATAGAATAGAATAGAATAGAATAGAATAGAATAGAATAGAATAGAATAGAATAGAATTATGGAAATTAGAATAGAATAGAATAGAATTATGGAAAATAATAGAATAGAATAGAATAGAATAGAATAGAATAGAATAGAATAGAATAGAATAGAATAGAATAGAATAGAATAGAATAGAATAGAATAGAATAGAATTATGGAAATTAGAATAGAATAGAATAGAACAGAATAGAATAGAATATGGAAAATAGAATAGAATAGAATAGAATAGAATAGAATAGAATAGAATAGAATAGAATAGAATAGAATAGAATAGAATAGAATAGAATTATGGAAAATAGAATAGAATAGAATAGAATTATGGAAAAGAATAGAATAGAATAGAATAGAATAGAATAGAATAGAATAGAATAGAATAGAATAATGGAAATTAGAATAGAATAGAATAGAATAGAATAGAACAGAACAGAACAGAACAGAACAGAACAGAACAGAATAGAATAGAATAGAATAGAATAGAATAGAATAGAATAGAATAGAATTCTTTATAGGCCAAGCAGAAAGGACCCCACAGTTTAACCCTGAGCTACAAATATTCTCTTCTGTTGGTACTAATTTTTTACATCTTTGGTCTTATAATGATGAGAACCCCTTAGGCTAGAAACTGGGAGGCTGTGAGTTCTAGTCCCACTTTAGGAACGGAGCCAACTGGGTGATTTTCGGCTAGTTATCTCTCTCCACCTTAGGACGGAGGCGACGACAAACCACTTCTGAAATCTTGTAAAAAAATAGTGCAGGGAGTCCACCAGGAGTTAAGACTGACTTGTAGCTCCCTTTACCCCCTCCCCAAAAGTAAAGTGCATCCTTACCTCTTTTGCATCATTAATTTCCCCCAAATGATTTAATTACTCTATGTAGGTTTTGTTTTTACCAGCCTCTGCTGTACAAGCCACATTACGTTAGCCCACAAAGCGTAGTTTTCAAAGTATTGTTGTGAGTGCATCCACCAGGCTAAGTAAAACAAAAACAACTCACCACAGGATGGCAACAGATGGCCCCAGGTGGGAATAGTTCTTCTTTGGAGGGACCTGCCCCCTGCAAAGCACCTTGGCCTGCTTTCACTTTCGCTTTGGAGGGAAGCTGTTGCTCTCCTTTCTCCCTGCCACAACAGCTTTCTCCTTTCTCCTGCCCAAATTCACCTTCACCATATTCTGCAATATTATATGAGGCTTTTGATCCAAAAGAGGCAACACACTTTTTAGTGGTAAACCAGGAATGGCAAGCCGGCACCCTTTTAGATGTTACTGGCCTACAACTCTCAGCAGTCCATAGTGAAGGATGCTAGCAGCCATCGTGCAACATTTTGAGAACTTTAAACTTGTCCTATCACTCCCCAAGTTCAACAGATCTTCTTTGCTGACGTTCCTTCCACCTCAGGTATATAGTTAAGAGATTCTCTAACTTGTATCGTTTCTTTTTAAATATATATATATATATATATATATATATATATATATATATATATATATATATATATATATATATACATACATATACATATATATATATATATATATATATATATATATATATATATATATATATATATTGATTAGTTTACCATTTAGCAAGTATTGAAGTCCTCTCAGTAATGTTTCAGTTCATTGTTGACAATTTTCCAGAAGCTAAACGATAGTGTTCCATTTTTGGATGGCCTCCTCTATTATATCTTGCTAGTTTTCATCATTTTAAAGCACTCTGGAAGAAGGAATCTGTTTTGTGTAGTCCTGTTTCTTTTCCCCAGTGTTTACATCACGAGTCCTTCAGGTTGGAGCAGTGTTTTAAAATAAATAGCAAAATAAATCAAGCGGGGAAGGATAGATTCCAGGAAGATTACCACTGATTTGATGAAAATGGGACGTATTTGTTCACTCTCATTTGTGAGCTGCTGAAAGGTGATCCTATTTCGCTTTGCCAGACCTGCCTTGGAGATTTGCTTTTCCCATTTGAACTCAAGAAACTCCCTTGCATAACTGTCCAGACTCTGTCCTGCCTTGACTAGCTGTGCAACATTTTTTTTTAACCACCCAATAAAATGCAAGCCGCAGCACCTAACATTGGCAAGATGAGAGCAGCAGGATGTCAGAAAGAGAAGAAAAGGCAGAGGAGTCGGAAGAAGCTTAAAACACACGTCACAGAACATACGCCTTTCTAACCGAAGAATGAACGATGACCCATAGCAAAAGGAAGGAACTATTTAGGAACTGTCTATAAGCAAAGGGACACGGTGGCTCAGTGGGTTAGGATGCTGAGCTTGTCGATCAGATGGTCAGCAGTTTGGCAGGTCGAATCCCGAGTGCCGCGTAACAGAGTGAGCGCCTGTTACTCATCCCAGCTTCTGCCAACCTAGCAGTTCGAAAGCACGTAAAAATGCAAGTAGAAAAATAGGGACCACTACGGTGGGAAGGTAACAGCGTTCCGTGCGCCTTTGGCGTCTAGTCATGCCGGCCACATGACCACAGAGACGTCCTCAGACAAGCGCTGGCTCTTCGGCTTTGAAATGGAGATGAGCACCGGCCCCTAGAGTCGGAAACGACTAGCACGCATGTGCGGTGGAACCTTTACCTTTACCTTAAACGCAAGCTACTTGTGTTGTCTTTTCCCCGACAAAGCATCACTCGCTGGACTATCTTGCATTTGTTGTAAGTGGCTGTGCTGTATTGGACAATCAGGCATTCTGCGGGAGATCATCTAAGGTCTTCTTCACTTTGGCAGTCTTACAGCAGGTCATGCTGTCAGATGAATGACCCGGTCTGGAATGATTTACAGCGGAATTTCTCAAAGTTGTTGGGAACAAAAAGGGCTTTCTTTAAGATCAAATACGTCCAACTGCTGTGTTTGCCAATTCTACCCATACCCACCCATCTTGGCTTTGGAGAACATTATCAAAGTATTTTAGGCAAAAAAGATGTTTGTTTTATTTTTGTTTGTTTCAATAATCAGTAATAGTGAATGTTTCTTTTAAGACATGGAGATATTAAGTTAAATTAAAACAAATGGACCAATGTGTCTAAACCTATAGGCTTTATAATGACTGATGAATTTCTCGCCTGCTCAAAATTCCTGATTGTCTGATACGGAGCCTATGGTTTGTCATGGCAAAGAGTGGTTTAGGACAAGCCTAGTTTACAGACTGAAATCATACTATTTTGTATGCTATCTTAGCAGCTTACTTCAACTAAATTTTTATCAACATCAAGCCATAACAAACATTAGATTCCATTTTCCTAAGAATTATATTTAGGAACAGAAAGGTATGTTTATGGTTGTTAATAGTCAACGCCATCTTGATGGCACCTAACCAGTCAATCAATCAACCAATCAAGCAAGCTTATTTAGAAGATGGAAACTTGGCCTCATAATCTCTCAGATTCATATGGAACATAGGTCTTCTTTCTCCTCCTTTTTGTTGTTCAAAAGGACTGTTATTCCCCTTGATGTTCCTCAAGAAAATACTAACTTGTTCTTTGTAATATAGTCATGCTAAACCATAACACAGTTTCTTTGTAGGTACCCACAGGGCTTTTTTTCTCATAGAACGCTCAGAACGGAGTTCCGGCACCTTTTTTGGATGGAACCTTGTAGGGTAGGCAAGGCAGGTTGTATGACATGTGTGAGTTCCGGCACCTTTTTCTTTTACAAAAAAAGCACTGGGTACCCATGATAAATGGCTTTGCACATAAACCAGGTTATCGAGCCAGTTCAAGATAGCCAAAGGTGCTTTACTCCTTTGATGTGGTGCTATCTCTTTAGCAAGTGAGGGGATTAAATGAAAGATGGTGAACATCTCAGGTTTTTGATACCAATGCTAAGAATTCTTGTAATTTTTCTGTTCACTTTCTTGACATTTGACTTTCTCCTGTTGAGTGGCTCTCAACTGGAAGTTTTCCTTCAGTGAGGAGTTGCTGCCATAGGGACAACAAACAGGTTACAAACAAAATTAGAAAAAGAGATTGCATGATTTTTACTTAGCTTCGACATGATACGCCTCTACTAAAAGACCATCGTTAGGTCAGCCAAGTCTTCTCATGCTTCCTTAACATCTCCTTACATAGTCCATGACCTTGAAAAGAAACATCCAAATCAGTTGGTCCGTGTCTTGTTTTTGTTTTCAGGATCCCACTTATTTCGTATTGCGGCCTTTGCAGTATGCTCTGGAAATGTCAGGTTTTCTCTGACTAGTTTAGCATTCTGACCAAGATGACCGCTTTCCTTTGAGAAAGTTCTTCTGAATGTTAATTAGACTCTTCCTTGGCTGGGTCTAAAGTCTTTGCCAAAAAAGTCATTTAGTTACAAGCAGTGCTTTTTTTGTAAAAAAAAAAAAAAGGTGCCGGAACTCACACATGTCATACAACCCACCTTGCCTACCCTACAAGGTTCCATCCAAAGAAGGTGCCGGAACTCCGTTCTGAGCGTTCTATGAGAAAAAAAGCCCTGGTTACAAGATTAAAATTCTCTTTCGAACACTTTTCTATGGTCTCTCTGACGTATTTCTAATTGTACATTGGTTTGTTCTTGGGGATAGCAGAAATATTTTCTTATGTTCAGTATTTTCTTATTTATTGCTGACCTATGACCTCTTCAAAAAGCACCAGTGCTTATCGGTCATTTCCAATGGCCATCAACTGTACTTCATAGACAATGGTATAAAGCAGGGGTGTCAAACTCGCAATGTCACGTGACGTGTCGCGACGTATGTGACTTTTTTGCCATTGCCGGCAATGGGGTGGGTGCGGTTTTGGCATGATGCATCTGGCCTGCGGGCCGGCAGTTTGACACCCCTGGTATAAAGGATATATTTTATTTATTTATTTATTTTAATTCCATTTATATCCCGTCCTTCTCCGAAGACTCAGGGCGGCTTACAAGCTTAGCAGTATATATATACATTTAAGATCACCTACATTTTGATGAACTTGAGCTGTAACATCGGTTACGCAAATCTATTTATGGGACTCTTGACAGGATCTTTTCCATGGTGGCCCCAAAGAAGTTTCATTCCCTTAAGCAAGACTTGGAAACCCAGTTTTCAAGAGCTTTTGAATGGAAGAATGCGCTAACCCTCCACTTATTTTTAAATGGTATTCTCACAATGGCTTAAATTGTCTTTGTATAACTGTGCTCCTGATTTTTGAGCTTTTTAAAACATTACTTTAATATTTGGATTTCTTAGACATTTTAGTTTTAAGGATTCAGGTTTTAGGGAGTGGTGGCTTGGTGTTCCCATATGATATTTGTTTATTCTTCTTCAAATAGTGTAGAAATAGTGGTCTTTGGAAACACTGTTTTTTTTATTTGCACTAAGCAAAAGATGAATAGGTCGCCAGCATAATCCTATTCTCATCTCTAACACGCTGAAGGGGAAATAATTCAGCCTAACACTTGCATATAACTGAGGGTCTAACGTGGAGTATGCAAAGATAATGTCTAAGACATCTGAAGTTGCCAAGTTTCAGAAGGCTGTTGTTGGCACTAATGATGACCAAGAACAGATGCAGCCGTAAAATGAGATAAGCATAATAGGCTGCACATTACACTAAGAGGCAGACAACCTTTTGGTAGCTCTACCCACAGAGGGTTTATTTCTTTTTGACACATGATGGTAGAACATGTCACTAGAGGTTTTTCAACTAATCTGGCCTGCTGTCATGTGTGAATTTGGCCAACAAAATCCTGTAAGGAAGTGAAATTGGAAGTTGATCCTCCCTTGTGTCAAACTCAAGGGCTGATGATGGCACAAGACAGAATTAATAGAATAACTGAGTTGGAAGGGACCTTGGAGGTCTTCAAGTCCAGCCCTCTGCTCAAGCAGGAGATCCTATACCATTTCAGACAAACGGTTGTCCAAGCTCTTCTTAAATAACCTCCAGTGGTGGAGCATTCACAACTTCTGGAGGCAAGCTGTTCCACAAGTTCATTGTTCTCACTGTTAGGAAATTTCTCCTTAATTCTATGTTGCTTCTCTCCTTGATTAGTTTCCATCCACTGTTTCTTGCCTTGCCTTCTGGTGCTTTGGAGAATAATTTGATCCCCGCTTCTTTGTGGCAGCCCTTCAAATATTGGAACACTGCTATCATGTCACCTCTACTCCTTCTTTAACTAGACATACCCAGTTCCTGCAACCGTTCTTCATCTGCTATTGTTTTCTCTGCTGGAGTGTAGATGTCATTGACACCTTCCAAGATGGTCTTCTGTCCAAGTATTGCCCATATTTTTCAAGGTCAGCCAAGGTCTATTTGATGCTGTCTCTTGGTGCAAATTGTGAATATTAACCACATCTTTTCATCTTTTTGTCTCTTTTAGGTAATATTATTGGTTCTGGCATCTTTATTTCACCCAAAGGAGTTCTTGAGCATTCTGGATCAGTGGGACTCGCACTCATAATATGGATTCTTGGTGGTGGGATCTCAGCACTTGGGTCTCTCTGTTACGCTGAATTAGGAGTTACCATCCCTAAATCAGGAGGCGACTACTCCTACGTCACTGACATTTTTGGTGGATTAGCTGGGTAAGTGTGACTTCAGGATAAGGGTGGATAGCAATGTTGTCATGAGCCGTGAATTTTATTTCATTAGTTCTTCCCACAGAGCAGATCTGTGTAATATTTCTGATACAAAACTAGGAACTGACTTGAGATTGAGTCCTCATTTGACCTTGGAATCCACTGGTTGCTTCAAACATCTCCTCCCCAAACAATCTTTGTCATGGGGTTATTGTCATAGGAACAAAATTAGGGAAGAACCCCCCCCCCACACACACACACAAATGCACCTTAGGTTTGCAGGAAAAAAAGGAAAGGTGGAAATGAAATAAATACATTGCAGTGTCTTATATATTGTGTCCTCTGTTGATTTTCTTAAAAGATTCATATAGGTAGGAGAAAAGCTGACAGAGCTGGGGAGAGGTGGAGTTAAGTAAGTCACTAGCCTGGAATCATTATGTTCCTACAAATAGTCCTAGTCCAACCCCTCTTGAATTCCGTTGACCCTTATCTGGTGCAAATCTGCTACTGAAGTCTAGTTGAGTAGATTCTAGAGTACAGGTTTGCGCAATAAATCTTCTGAACTGCCATTTAACGTATGGCCTGATTCATTGTGCCCAATAATATTGCAAAAAAACTGGCAAGCCTTTACTCTGTGTAGAGGCACCTGTAAGGGGGAGCAGTCGTATTTGAACCATTCCTCTCTTCTTTCAAACCTAAATTCCAATTTCACAGTAACATTTTGAGGGACCCCCAGATCAGGGCTCTCCAGCCGAGGACCCAGGCTTTAAACCTAACTTATTATGGCCCATGATTCAGTGGCATCCCCAGCCATCTGTTTATAAAGGAAGAACATTTATTGAAGGCCTGACTGATGGACTGTGCAAGATTGCTACAGCAGAGTTGGAGTGCTGGTATTGTGCAGACAAGCAGAAAACATCTGCATACAGATTGGATTTTGAGGGGGAGGGTGGGCAGGTCTGTGCTGATAGATAAGCAGGAGCCAACTTGTATTTATAGGGGCACAATAAGCCAGATTGCCTTTGGGGAAGATGGCTTGCAAGCTCCAGGATTAAATGACAAACGCCTACAAAAAGGAAGGTTTTATTCCTGCAACATCTGATAAATTCCAAAGCTCAGGCCTGTCTAGAAATCAATGTTTATTGCAGCAAAGGAAGGGAGCGAATCAGGAGTTTTAAATGGAGATATAAAAACTGAAATCTGCAGCATTTGGAAATTCAGCTTTATGGAGGAATTAACACATCCTTCAGCCAGCCATAATTCAAATGGGAGATCCCTTAATCTTGCCTTTCTTTACAGGGCCCTGTTTTTATTGCAATGCAGGGCTTAATCTATTTTCAGCGAGAGCCACAGTTCTCTTGGGGTACGCAAGCATTTGCTCCTAGTTAAATGGGCTCTGCAGCTTTTTAAAACACTTCAAAATATAAATTATTTTTTCAAAACTCGAAAGAAGCAGTACAGAGAAACGTGGGCCCTAATAAAATGGGAAAACTTTTCCATTTGATTTCTAACTGAGCTCAGAAAATGTGTAACTTGGGGACAAATATGTTAACGTTAGGAGACTCGATCCAGGTTCGAGGAATAATAAATGAGAAAGTGGTGGTTTACCCCCTGCGTTTATTGTTCATGGGTTGCTGCCTCTGAATAAGGAAGTTCCACTAATATTAACAGATTTGAATTGGTGTAAGCTTTTTGTTGTTGTTGTTGTTGTTAAACAGCCTACTAACTCACCGGCCCTCAGCTTCAATCTTACAGAATAATAAATGAATGAAGGTGAATATACATGTCCCGGGATAGTGTTGCAGGATCCAATCTGGGTTGGTCATGGGACCAGAGTTTTAATCTTCCGAGCATTCGGAAGGCCATCCTTCCGAACTTCTCTCTAGCCGCTGGAGAAGAAGAAATGGGGTTCCAGCACAAGTCCAAAAACTCCGAAGACAAACCTCTGGTCCTGGCGACCAACTCAGAGTGGTTCCTGCAGAATAACACAGTTGGAAGGGACCTCAGAGGTCTTCTAGTCCAACCCCCTGCTCAAGCAGGAAACCCTATAGCATTTCAGACAATCTTAAAACAGCAAATTCCCGAAGTGAAATGCAGATTTCCCCATCCCACCCCTGTAATGGACAATGGAAGGAATACTTTAACCATGTTTGCCCAAGTATTAGGGCAAATATGGCAATAATTAGAAATGTAGGAATTTCTTATCAGTAACCACAAGCACGTAACCTATCCAGACAAATGATCCAGTTGCAACAACAGGCACCGGCAGAGGAAAAGGAGGTCAAGGGGTTGCTGCAGAATCCACTGGAGTTGGACAGCTCATGTATACAAATTAATCATAATACCATCTATTTTTCCGTCTATAAGACACGCCCTTGTCTAAGATGCTCTGGCAGGCGAGTTTCTCCACGCTGGTCTGAGCTGAGCTGGCAAATCCAGAAGTTCAGACGGCCGACGGTCTTGCCCCCTCCCGTTTGTGGCAAGCCCACAGGGGCTTGACCCCTGCACCAGGCGGCATGGCAACCCACGCAGGCATGCCCTGGGATGCGGAGGTTACCATTATTTTCCTATGTATAAGACGCTGCACTTGTATAAGATGCACCTGATTTTTGAACAGGGTGTTTGCAGGAAAAGATAGCGTCTTATACATGGAAAAATACGGTAATAATTGCAGGACCAAAGCTCTGCTCCTTTTGTGAACATTGTGGCACATGCAACAAAAGGGTTGGGTTGTTGACTGTGCAGTTGCAACACTACATTACCTCTCCCATTTGCTCCCCAGTCCAGTGGTCTCCAGTGGATAATCCCTGTTACTCAGTCCTAGCAAATGATGTCTTCCTGATGCCTTTTGAGAACATGTTCCTAACGTGTTGTTCTGCCATGTTATTTTTCAGTAGCATTATGGAATATTCATTTAACCATGCCGGTGGGATGATAGTGTCAGGCATGAAGAACCACAACAGCACGCTAAGTTGCAGTTAAGAAGAGTTATTGCTCAAGCCTATACACAAAAATCTAGTCAACTAAATTCAACACTAAAATGATCTAGGTAGGAGTCAGTGGAATTCAAGAGGGGTTGGAATTAGAGCCTTTGTGGGAACGTAAGAATTCTAGGCTGATGGCTTGTTTAACTCTGCCCCTGGTTCTGCCTCCCCTTCTCCTTCAGAGAGTAGATTGAAGTCAGATGAGAAGCAGGATACTCCTCCTTTCCCCTCAAATATCTCTCTATAACCCTTGGCCTATACATGCTTTTGTGCCCAGCAGTCTTGTTTGAACAAGAGATCTTGAATTGTTTCCGTTGGTTGCAGATTTCTACTGCTATGGAGTGCAGTCCTTATCATGTACCCAACCAGCCTGGCTGTCATTGCACTGACTTTTTCTAACTATGTGCTACAGCCAGTTTTTCCCAATTGCATCCCGCCCTACAAAGCTTCACGAGTCCTCTCCATGGTGTGTTTGTGTAAGTATGGATTGATCATCGTTTTTCTTTGTCTTGTAAGACTCTGATTGGGCTCGGGGCTATCAATAGCCCTGCCTTTCTCTGAAATGGGGATGCAAAACACACCTCCGCCTGTTGGCATATGGGTAGCCCTTGACTTGCAACCACAACTGGGGCAAAAATGTCCCTTGCTAAGCAACACGGTTGTTTGGTGAGTCAAGCCCAGTTTTACGGTGTTTTTTGCCGCGGTTGTTAAAGAAATTGCTGCAGTTGTTAATCATACTGTCGTTAAGCAAATCAGGCTTCCCTTTCCCCCCACCCCTTAACTTTGCTCATCAGAAGATGGCTGGAAAGGTGTGCAGATGGTGGTCACGTGACATGAGGATGCTGCAAAGCTTGTAAATACAGGCCAAGCACCCAGATTTTGATCCTATGACCATGCGGATGCTGCAACAGTTATAATGCAAGGAATGGTCATAAGACACATTTTTGGTGCCCTGTAACTTCAGATGGTGGCTAAAAGAATGGTTGTAAGTTGGAGACAACCTGTATTAAGTCCTGGCAATGGAAGCATCTTGAAAGAGGAGCCTTTTGTTCTGCAAGTACTTTGAGGTGACATTTCAGAATTGAACTGGACTTGCTCAGGGATGATATTGGATGGGCATCATAGAAGGTGGATATTTTATCACCTCTCCCAGCGTCCCACACAGGGTGGTGGAGCACAAAGAGACTTTTGTGGTTCATGATAAAATTACAATGTTTTCTAAAGTGGTCTCCTGACCTGCAGGCAGGGAACCAGGCCGCTCTTTTGTAATGTACTAAGTAACCCTGGAGTAGCTGGACCCTTTTGGAATACTGGACTTTAAAAGCGCTAAGTATACCTATTCATGCACACCCCTTTATCTGTTCTTCCAGACTTCCCAAAAGACAAGTTTGACCTTACCCACCGTGGTTAGATAGACATGTCATTGGCCACGCCCTTTGTAGAAAACAAACTGAAAGATTTCCATGGAAATGGGGGAGAAAAGCATAATGACATGAGATACGAAAAACCTTATTTATCTTTGCAATCATGTTAAGGTCATAATTAGAAATACACAGTGATGCTCAAGCCTGTAACATTGATGTTGCTTTTGCTGAGATGTATTTGCAGGGGAGTAAAAAAAAAAATCATAGTGGCAGCCTGTGGCTGTGGGACCAAAACCACCCTCCCTATTTACATGTATTTACATAAAAGGCGGGGTTTCAACCATGTAATTGTAGCTGCCATCTTGACTTTTTTTTTTACTCCTCCCTGTAGATACGCCTCTTTTTTGCTTTCCATTTTGAGGAACTGAACTCTGCTTTCTGATCTCTAGCACTGTTGACTTGGGTGAACAGCTCCAGCGTTCGGTGGGCCACACGAATCCAAGACATCTTCACAGCAGGAAAACTCTTGGCTTTGGGTCTTATCATAACTGTTGGCTTTGTGCAAATCTTCAAAGGTACTGATACAAAAACCCTGGTGTTTAAATGGTCTTCTGCATGAAATTCAACACTTTTTAGAAAACTCCCGCATCCCACTGTTTTTCTAGTGAGTGATATGTTAGATGTTTTGTGCCAGCCATGGCAGTTCCCCAAAAAAGTCATCAGATGGGAGCAAAGAGGCTTCTTTGCTCCCACTGGTGGGTCAGGGGTCCCCGGCCCCTGCAGCCCCATTGGCGAGAGTTTTATGGTAAGGGAGGGGCTGAGACCCCCCATAAAAACCTCTGCTCAGGGGCTGCTCTCTCTGTGTTCTCTTTTGTTCTCTCTTCTGCTTGCTTGCTCGCCTATCCATGAGCTCAACCCAGGCATGGATGCCTCCATGCTAGGGAACTCTTTCTATTTACTTTATCGTTAAATAAAGCTCTGAATGATTGCATTCCTGCGTGATACCTTTTACTTGGAAGCACCTTAACGAAACATCGACCTCGTGAGACCATCTCACATGATATTTGAAAACATCTGTGATAAGCTTCATGGTGGGCTCCAAGGCTTGCCTTGGGCAGTGAATTTCAGGTGTAATTAAGAGTTGGGAGCCATTTATGTCCCCAGTGCACTATCTGCTGATCATTCTACCTTCATTTCCACAAAAGGGACAGGACAATTGGGTGATGTAAAAGGTCACACTGTTTGATAAAATACTTTTTTGGGAGGATGTCCCAAAGGTGTTTTTTTTTTCAAAAGGCAACTGGACTTCCCCTGAAGATGTTTCACTTCTCATTCAAGAAACTTCTTCAGTTCTGTGAAGAAGCTTCTTGGATGGGAAGCGAAACATCTTTAAGGAAAAGCGAAGTCCAGTTGCTTTTTGAAAAAAGGCACGTTTGGGACAACCATGACCTGGATGACTGAGAATCCCCATAAACATTTTTTTTTGGCGGCTATGACAGCATTTCCCTGACTTTAGCTGGTCTTGGAAGGGCTAAGTTGGATCTAAGATTGCTGGTTGATGGAAACTCACCATCAATCCCAGGGTGATGGACTAGACTAGGAAGTGAAAAGAGGAAAACCACTTTTATATTGTCACCAACATGCTGCAAAGAACATGGATGTTTGCCCGTAAAATCACCAGAGTTTAATTTGGCTCCACAAGAGTAAAAATGAGGGTAGAGGATTGCCAAGAGATTTGAATTGACTGCGGGGCATGAAAGTTTTATTTTAAAGAGTTCCCCCCCCCAAATGATTTGATTCCAGAGAGTTTCGCTCTAGAAAAAACAGCGGGAGATTAGAAAAAGTGAGTAGTGCTTTTCATCACTGGAGAAAGGAATCCATCTTCTTTTGTGATGATGCTTCTCCAGATGTTTCTCCTTTCTCCAGCAGTGAGAAAGGCTCTTCAAGAGTTCCTTGTTTGTATGGGAAGGTGAAAAATGGTTGTGTCCAGAGGCAATAACGGTGCCTTCTCTTGTAGCCATTCCCTCACTGTTCTGTGTGCTAGAATCAAAAACTCAACAGGATAGCCGGGGCTCCATTATGTGAACCCTATCCTTTTTTTCATGTGATATACATTAAAAAGGGATGAGACTTCAATCACACAGGACCAGCTGCCATCTTGATTTCTTTTGACCCTACAGTACATTATGTGTTTGTGTGAACTGACGGTGCCCTCGCTAAAGTCTGCTCTCCTTATAGGAAACTATGAAGCGTTGATTCCAAGCAATGCATTCAGCTTCTGGATGACCCCGTCTGTGGGACACTTGGCGCTAGCCTTTCTCCAAGGTTCCTTTGCATTCAGTGGGTGGAATTTCCTAAATTATGTGACAGAAGAACTGGTTGAGCCACGCAGGTAAGTGTTTCTATGCACTTTGGTCAAGGTTTGGCCAAACGGTTGTCCTTCTGCATCATTGGATCCCAGTGAGTGGCTTCCTTCTGGCTTGGGGAAAGAAGGTGAGATGATGCCAATAGGAAGAGAGGGAAGAAGTAGACAAGATGGGAAGGCTTAGAACAGGGGTGTCCAACCTCGGCAATTTTAAGACCTGTGTACTTCAACTCCAACCCAACATGGCGGGCTGGGGAATTTGCGGAGTTGGAAGTCCACTGGTCTTAAAGTTGCTAGTTGAAATCCACAGTCCACATTAAAGTCTGGGAATAGAAGTCCACAAGTCTTAAAATTCCCAAGGTTGGACATGCCTGGCTTAGAATAGCTGGGCAGGCAATTGTGCTGCTAAGAACAAGCCTGTTCTGCTATCTTCTAACCAAGGCAAATGTTCAGCATCTGGGTTTTCAATGTTCACTATACTTAATCAGACTGGCATCTTAAAATTGACCAGCTATCAGGCTTCTAGGGAATATGATCAACGATGGTAAAGTATTTACTGATTTTACCTACTGTTAGCCATCCACTGAGCTGCAGCAACATTAGAAAGAGGAGATAGAAATTATTCTAGAAGAATGCCAATCTGTGCTTTGGCTGTTCACCTTTTTCTGCACGTACATGATGGTTGTGATTTGGCTTAACATTCATGCAACTTGCGGTTGCATACAATTTGTTCACATTATACCTAATTTGCCTGTTGACCATAATCCATGTCCACGTTGGGTTTTGCTTCTCGGGCCTTGCTTATCCATGCTTATCAAGCTCCCCCCCCTCGTTTTTGTTTTGGAAATTAGGAATCTACCCCGTGCCATATTCATCTCCATTCCCCTGGTGACCTTTGTATACACCTTCACCAATATTGCTTATTTCACGGCCATGTCACCCCAAGAACTCCTGGCTTCCAATGCTGTGGCGGTAGTAAGTAAAACACACCCTGGGATTTGACATGAGGTTGGGATTCGTTGAAGGGAATCGTTTTGATTTCTGTTTGGTGCGTTGCAATTTATGTTTCGTTTCCATCCCTCCTCCTGACTTTTGTTGCTTTAGACATTTGGTGAGAAGTTACTGGGCTATTTTTCCTGGGTTATGCCAGTGTCTGTGGCATTGTCTACATTTGGAGGAATAAATGGATACCTTTTTACCTCCTCAAGGTTAGATAAAGTACGATTTATTTGTTTGCTTATTTTTCCTGAGCATTTTTTTTATTTATTTATTTTTGGGAAGAGGGAGGGGAAAGATCTCTGCTTTCCTAGCTGGAATGTTCTGGTGAGTTTTGGGACATGGCACTCTTAATATACTTAGTTAGCCGTGCAAGTTGCCATGTTCATGTTCTGCCATCCAGTTGCAAGTAGTCTTCATGGAGTCTCCATGCAGTTAAGATGTTAGGACAATATGAATGTAAGATTGCATGTGCTGTCCCGATAAGGTGATGCCAAAAGTTTAGAGCCGTTTTGAAAAGAAATTTGTTAAATTTAAGGAGGTTAAGATCATCATCAGCTAATAATCAGCATAGTATGAGGAGATGAGCAGGCAGTGAATGGCTTTATATTCAGCATCATATAAAGTACATTACCAGTTGGCTAGTAACTGTGCTAACATGAATGGGCGAGTGGTACTGTTTGTGTGAACTGTTCAGAGCAAAATCTTTGGGGCAACTGGTGGATCAGCATGTTTGATTAGATTTTAATTTTGTTTTGATCCACTTCTTTTGAAAACAGTGTAATAGAATATTAATCTTATGGGCATGCAGAGCCGGTCTGAGTGATATCATGTACAGTACATCATATCATATCACCAATTATGTGGATTTTATAATTCCATCTCAATCATATCATGTGACATCACTCTGGTTTGTAACAGACTGAACATTCAAATCCCATTCATTCATTCTTGGGGAACTTGGATTTTGGACTAACCATTCTTGGTAGCAATTGTATTAGAGAGTTTGTGAAGATAAAACAGGAGAAGGGCGGGGGGGGGGGGGGCGGTGTCCAGAAATTCAACAAACCTGGGAGATACATCACATGACTGAGAACCATCTAGAAATCATTGGCTTTTCTTGTCCTCTTTACTCATCCCAATGTTTTAAAGTATATTTTAAAGTATATTAAGCCAACATCTATGTTCTCCTCTTCCACTTTATCCGTGAAACAGTGGAGTGGCTACCCAAAGCTGAAACCCATCACACCTGGAAAATACCAGAATGTGGGAAGAAAATGTCCCTCTAAACAGAACACTGAAGGTGTGAAATAGCCATTTTTGTCACTTGCCACTCTTAAGTAGCAGACTGAATCTCCCCCCCCCAAACTATTCAATATTCCCCATTGGGTTTCAGTATCTTCCACTAAGAAAGTTAAACTATGTGTTTGTTGAAAGGGCCTAAAATAAAACAGGCTTAGGACTGGTTTTTTTCCCTCTTCTTCTTCTTCTTCTTCTTTCTTTTTCTAGGCTGTGTTTCTCTGGTGCCCGAGAGGGTCACTTACCGAGTCTCTTGGCCATGATCCATGTCAAACACTGCACCCCAATCCCGGCTCTCCTTGTCTGCGTAGGTGTTTTGGTTCCTGGGGAATGTGTTAACATCGCTAATCAAAATGCTTTTGATTTCACTGAATACCAAATACATCTTGTAAGATCAGCCACGTTGAGCTCAGTAGTAGCCAAAGTGTAGTTATATTACTCCAGTGCAGCGGCTCCCAACCTTTTCTATATCCCGCACCCCTAGAATGCTTCTGGTATATTCTCGCGGCCCTTACAAAAATTCAAAATAATGGCAACAAATTATGCATATTACGCTATAATTTTGAAAACCCAAGTTTTCGCACCCCCTGGAATATCGTCTTGAACCCCCAGTTGGGAGCCCTGCTCTAGTGCAACCAAAATCACAAGATAGAATGAAGAGGCAGCTTCAGGTTGCAGATGTTGAAAGCCAAGCGCTCCCAAAGCAGCTGAGGAAAGAATGAAAGAGAGTGTGAACATTGTTTATGTCAAGAAATAGGATAGGACTCCACTGGCAGCTAATCTTATAAATAGCAATTTATTATTGTATGCTGCCCAGTCATATTTTTGGCTTCCTTTAGTAACATTATTATCAAGACGTGGTGGCGCAGTGGTTAGAATGCAGTACTGCAGGCTGCTTCTGCTGACTGTTGGCTGCCAGCAGTTCAATCCTGACCAGCCCAAGGTTGACTCAGCCTTCCATCCTTCCAAGGTCGGTAAAATGAAGACCCAGATTGTCGGGGGCTGACTCTGTAAATCACTTAGAGGGGGCTGTAAAGCACTGTGAAGCGGTATGTAAATCTAAGTGCTATTGCTATTGCTAAGATATAAAATAGAAAAGAAAGAAAGTGTATACACATATAGTTTTTCATCTGTAATATCTCTTTAGCCAGTTTGAGTCTAGTTGTTGCTCTGTCATCCTTGCAATAGCTTAAGCCACGGGTTTCCAATCTCGGCAATTTTAAGACTTGTGAACTTGATCTTGGTGGAGCAGTGGGCTAATGCCTCCTTAAGTAACACCAGCTGCCTGCAATTAGTGCAGGTTCGAGTCCCACCAGGCTCAAGGTCGACTCAGCCTTCCATCCTTCCGAGGTAGGTAAAATGAGGACCCAGATTGTTGGGGGCAATTAAGCTGACTTTGTAATAATGCCGCTTGGGGGGGGAGAAAGCCCTAATAAGCAGGCATATACATAGAATGAAGGCTATTGCTAAGCACATTGATTTGTGCTTTAACTTGTAAGCCGCCCTGAGTCTTCGGAGAAGGGCGGGATATAAATGGGATTTTTAAAAAAAAATCTCCCAAACTTCCCCTGGCTGGCTGGGGAATTCTGGGCAGGCTGAGGAATTCTAGGAGTTGAAGTCCACAAGTTTTAAAGTTGCCAACGTTGGAAACCCCTGGCTTAAGCTATTTGAATGGATAAGCTTCTCCTACTAATCCTTGTATTGGGTACCCAATCCTCCTTTGAAATCTGCATTTTTAACTTGAGGAAGTTTTTGCCTTTGTATTCTTCCAGAAATTCTCCCTTTAAAGAACACCCCCCCCTTCTTTTTCTCTCCCTCCCCAGTGCCTGGCTACTGTGGTCATCATGCTGGTTGGAGACACCTACACCTTAATTAACTATGTGTCCTTCATCAACTACCTCTGCTACGGAGTGACAATAATAGGCCTGCTTGTGCTACGATGGAAGAAGCCTCTGATCTTCAGACCCATCAAGGTGAAACATAGTGGGGCAGCCTGAGTTTACTTCTGCTCTTTGCCCTCGACTTGCAAGCGTTCATTTAGCGACCGTTTGAAGTTAGAACGGCACTGAACGGAATGACTTGCCACCGATCCTCATGTTTATAACCATCACTTGTTAAACAGCTTGGAAGCTCTGAGGTCAAATTACTCCAGCTTGTACCTGCCAGATGGTTAGGTATGCTCAGGAACTAAGAAAAAAAAACACAACACAGAAATGAGCTTGCGTTCCTGATCCTGGTGACCTTTATGAGTAGGACTACACAGTCTCCGTCATCTCCAGATCTACATGCTTATGGCCGTGTTGGCCAAGGATATCAATGTATGTGTGTGTGTGTGGGGGGGTGTTGTCTAGGGGGTGTGGCATTTGGATTTGCCAAGGCTGAAGCTCCTGGTGATCTAGCTCAGACATGTCAAACACAAGGCCCCGGGGGCCGGATCCGGCCTGCGAAGTGGTTTCATGTGGCCCGCGAAGCCATCCTGGAAACAATGTGGGAAGGGCCCCCACTGCCTTGGCCCTGGCCCAGAGACCCTCCTTCTGCCAGAGACCCTCAGATCTGTCCCACTCCTGCCCAGGCGCCCATAGGCACCCTCGATGCGAACGATGTAGAGCTGGCCACGCCCACCCAGTAGGCCACACGCACTCTAGCCACGCCCACCCAGTAGGCCACACCCACCTGGCCCCTTGAGGGCAACCGCAATGCTGATGCGGCCCTCCATGAAATTGAGTTTGACACCCCTGATCTAGCTGAGTCCATAGTGATGGTCCAATGGTGTCTTATCAGCACGAAGGGAATTAGGGCAGAAACGATAAGTCTCTGTACCGATATTTTGTTTCCTCTTAGGTAAACCTCCTGGTTCCAATCACTTACCTGATCTTTTGGGCCTTTCTCTTAATCTTCAGCTTCTATTCTGAGCCAGTGGTCTGTGGCATTGGGCTGGTTATCATGTTAACTGGAGTGCCAGTGTTTTTTCTTGGAGTGTACTGGAAAAACAAACCAAAGTGTGTAAATAGAATCACAGGTAAGAAAAAAAAAAGAAAACAGCCTTGGAGGCAGCACCTGGTATACCTATCGATTTACAAGATAATCCACTCCTTAACTCAAGGTTGGTTGCACAGGTAGCGCCTCATAGGACTATTATTACAGGTGTGCAGGAATCTGCCTTAGGCAAGATCAGAAAGGAAAGACCCCATCTCATTACCTGATTATCCTAATCAGAGGAGTTTATAAATTGATGAAGGGCCTGCTTCTAAAAGACTTACGGGCCTTCAAAGTTCATGTTCACGTTGTGGCAACATCTCTCCAAAAGCTAGTTTTGAGGAGAAGGGTGGAAGAGAGCGAGGTCTCCATTTCTTGCATAGTCCAGAACAATCTGGGAGAGACAAAATGCTGGATTAAAATTTGGGCCAGGTCCAAATGTCTAATCTTACATTTGAGGCATGGGACTGAATTCTTGGATCCTCTGTTATGAAAAGCAGATGTTGAGAAGAAGGACTAGGGCTGTCGTTATAGCAGTGTTCCAATATTTGAGGGGCTGCCCCAAAGAAGAGGGAGTCAACCTATTCTTCAAAGCACCTGAAGGCAGGACAAGAAGCAACGGATGGAAACTAATCAAGGAGAGAAGCAACCTAGAACTAAGGAGAAATTTCCTAACAGTGAGAACAATTTAATCAGTGGAACAACTTGCCTCCAGAAGTTGGGGTGCTCCATCACTGGAAGCTTTTAAGAAGAGATTGGACAATCATTTTGTCTGCAATGTTATAAGGTTTCCTGCCTGAGCAGGGGGCTAGACTAGAAGATCTCCAAGGTCCCTTCCAACTGTTTTTGTGTTATTCCTTTGTTGAGTTGAAATGCCTTCCCAGTTAATAATGCCCACTCTAGTCTCAAAAATAGTATGATAACCCAGCTCTTTGATCTTTTTTTCAGAATCTTTAACCCACTGGGGCCAGAAGATCTGTTTTGTTGTCTACCCTCAGAAGGGATCTCCTGAAGATGATCTACCTTTCACCGATTATCCTTCTCAAGAAGTCAAAAGACCTTAAAAAAACAATTATACTTTTTACATAATAAGTAGATTTTGTTTACATTATGGCATTTTTTCGCTGGAGGAGGAAAAGAACCTTGATTTGGGTTTTTTTGGATTTTTTTTTTAAGAAATGAGGACCGTCATTTGGACAACTCTAGGAGACACCTAAATGCGTTTAGCTCTTTTTTTTCCTGAAAAGGAGGAAAATAAAAGTAAAGTGAGCTAGTGGGTTGTTTTTTGTGATGCATTTTACGTGCAAGTTGAGATTACCAGGTATAAAAAAATATTGCTACCAACCACCTGTTACGAAACTCATAAAAGCTGTTGTAAAGCTTCTGCAAAGTTTCAAACGGAGGACCCCTCTTCTTGTTCTGTCTCTTCTCTGTAAATCAAACACATCTTTAAGGCAACACCATGGCTGGTTATTCCTGCTTTATACAGTACTTCAGTGGTTCTCAATGTTTTTTTCACCATGGACCCCCTTTAAATACCTTTTGTGGCCACGGACCACCAAGATGTAACTCAAGATTTAAACTGTAACATTTCTTCAAGCCTTCCGGGGGGGGGCTGTGATGACACCGCCCCCCACCCCACCCCCAGGGTCTATGGACCACAGGTTGAAAACCACTGCAGTACTTCATACCAGGCCACACTTGGAAAACTGTGTCCAGTTGTATCACCACGATAAAAAAAAGAAGTTGAGGCTTTAGAAAGAGCACAGAGAAGAGCAACAATGATGATGGGGGGGGGGGCTGAAGGCTAAATCATACAATGAATGATTGCAAGAACTGGGTATGCCTAGTCTAAAGAAGAGAAGGATTACACAGTTGGTCCTTTTGCCAGCTTCTGGCAATCTTTAAATTACCATCATCACTGCACGATATGCCCATATCGCCATGCAAAATTGTACAATATATCCAGTACCTGAAAAACATTACTAAACCTTTTCTCCCGTGGTGGGATTCAAATAGGTGAACAACCTGTTCTCTGTGAGGATGCCACTTCCGGATGTCCGTTCTGGGCCAGGGCAACCAAAAATTAGCTACCGGTTCTGCCGAAGTGGTGCGAACTGGCTGGATCCCACCACTGCTTTTCTATAGTTATTTGCTCCATCTTTTAATTCAGAATTACTTTTGAAGATCCCTGGGGGGGTGGGGTTGGCATCCAAGGATTTTACACATAGTACACAGGCTATAAAACCTCCAAATTTGTACCTTGGGGAGGAAGGCAAAAGTTGAGAGTTTACAACTGTCCATTAGTGCATGAAAAAGAGAGAGAGAGAGAGAGAGAGACAGCACAAATTTGCAGGATAAACATAACCCAATTTATATAACCAAGAGTTTGACCATTCTTTAAAGACCAGCATCCTTGCATTTGCTGAGTTTTTCTCTGATGAACACCAGAAAAACCTCCTAAGACAGTTCACAGAACTCACAAGGCAAAACCAGAAATGCTTTAAACCTTCTCAACATTTTAAATTGGCCTCTTCTCACAAAATCAGAGAAAGGGATACAAGATACAAGATTAAAATGATGAAATTAAAAAATTGAAGCATCATACCCAACACTGCAATTGCTACTAGATGTGATTTATGATCCGACCTGCTATCTCAAAAAGTTGGCTTGTTATTCTAGTGGCCTAGCAGCTAATAAAACAACCTTCTGTTTAGGTAGCAGACAGAACCATTGACAGTCCTGGCAATTTCTTGACTTGTTGTCACGAAAGGAACAAACCGATGAGTGGGTGAAGCTTTATTTTTATTTTATTTTTGTAAGAAATAAAAGAAGTGCAGCCCCAAGGGCTTGGTTTCCCATCACACATTTTACCCAGTGTAGACCAATATTATAAACTGGCAATAATTGGGATTTTCCCTTAAGCAGTCCCAGTAATAACAGCACAAGCCCTGCCTTAGCCCTGTCAGCCAGTCATGTCTCCTACAGCTTCTGAACAGATCGTAGAAAAGCTCACCTCTTAGAGGAGCAGAGGTGGACCCATTTTACAGACAGGTACAAACAAAAGAGGCTAGAGAAGGGTGTTAATCCGTAGCAGTGGTTTCAATTTGCACCCACAACTTACACTCACAAGGCAGAGGGACTGTGTTGGGTTGGGTTTACTTCTGTGAACCTGCAGAAGGAAGAATCACTCTGAGCAATTTCTTTCCCTGGAGAAGATGTGCAGATTGGGAAGTCAACGATAATGAAAATAGTGGAAGAAGTGCAGCAACTGTCAGAAGAGATGATGCTTGGGTGGCTTCAAAAAAGGGTTGGACCAATTCATGGAAGCATTGAGGATCAATAGCTATTAACCTTGATAGCAGTGGAGCTACCTCTGAAGGCCATCTGCTAGATTAGTGGACTTCCCTGGTCAATTGGCTGGTCAATGTGACGACAGACTGTTGAACTAGATGGACCAGGGGCAGCAAGAAACAGGTCAACGTGGGCCTTGTGTGGCTTCTCTTTACTTACGGATATGCTTACTTATTCGAGGGTATCACACCCAGCTTTGCATTCAAAGCAACCAAGGGGCAAAAGGGCAACCTCAGTAAACATATCCGCTCTTCAGCCACAAATACACAGTAAAATGATCCAAGAGGGGCAAGGGTGGGGTTGTCAAGCTTCCAGCTCTATAATACTTAAAAGCTGACCTTCGGCCCTGGCTTAAGCACGGCCTGTTGAATAAATCACAACTGGTCCACCCAGAGTACTCCCATCAAAACCAAAGCAATGGTCCGAACAGCTTTTTTCACATCACATGAAGCCACCCAGGCAGCGTCAAACCCATCAGGTAGTCCAGACAAGGAATCAACTCCACGGGAACGCTAAAACTATTTTTTTATTGAGACTGGCTATAGTAATGGAACCTTGCAAGTCTGATTCTGCCGGACGTCCCCACCACCGCCGCCACCTTCTTATACCCAGGAGAATTAGGAAAGTGTCTGAGACGGTTCTGCATACTTCCTGCTTCTTTTGGACTCAAGCCATGCTGCTTCTCTCGTTGCTTTGGTAACAGATCTAGCCTACCTCCTTACTTTTTAGAGGCAGACAACCGTTGTATCTATCCTCTACCCACCTCAGCGCATCATGTCACTGAACGAGGAGCAGAGAGACTATGAACCCTCTTTCTCCTGGGCTGTCTATAAGCTATTCTTTGCTAAGATAGACATGCTGTAAAGAAAGAGACAAAGGAGAGGGGGGGTGTTGGTGAGGGGGGGTATCCTACCGCGGCACGCGCATGGTGGAGTTAGCGAGGTGATGTGCATCATGGTGTCACTGCAGCTCGGATGTGGATTATGGGGCCTGCGCTATTTGCCTGGTCGTGGTGCACGCAAGGTCTGCCTGTCCAACATGACCCTTTAGCACACCAGTAAAGACTCGTCATCACTGGGACTGATTTCAGGGGCAGGGAGAGGGGAGGGGGCTATTGGCACTTGCATGGAATGGCAACAAGTCGGGTGAATGCCGAAAGGTTCTTCGTGACATGAGCGCGGGTCACCACTGGGCTGGCGTTCCTCCCAAAAAGGGACGGCTCCTTGGCCTTCAGGGTACCCAGACTCCCAGTTTTTTAAGGGCATTGAGTGGTGCGGCTCTTCCATCAGCGGCTGATCCCGCTGAGGTGGTCTCCCCTCTCCAGCTGTCCTGCCACATGCCAGCCTGCCCCGTTGGTGAATTTCTGTCACTCTTTCCAGCAAAGGGTCCCTAAATGTTCTTCCTGAATCTGCCTTGCTGGCTTGTGCGAGTCTGCCCTCGGGGGCTTCTTCGGCCTTGCAGCTGTGCTCACCCTCAGCGTCCGGCCTTGGACTTGGCACGCTCTCCCCAGCAGACGGGCCTTCTGCTGCTTCTGCCTCCAAGGCCAAGGGGCTGTTTCCAGGTTCGGAAACCCCTCCAGATGGGCCGCAAGCCCCTTCGGGAGAAGCTGGGAGACTCTCGGCAGGCGTCCCGTCTGTACAGTTGAGGATCCCATCCCCCAGAACCGTCTGGGAGGTACGGGCAGGATGCAAAAGCGGAACCTGTCCTCCTCTCGCCCGAGGCCTGTGAAAGAATCTGTTCCAGAGTCTGCCCAAACGCTGGCGAGAAGAGCTGCGCCTTGAGGAATGGCGCCTCATTTGCCGCCTCATGGCCGTTCGGATGTTCTGCAGCATGGAAGCCTGAAAAGATAAATAACCCGCATAGTTCCCCTGGTGAGTTTCATCAAAACTTTAAGGCAGAGGTGGGGAATGACGGTCCCCTTTATGACTTGTGGACTTCAACTCCCAGAATTCCTGAGCCAGCATAGAATTCTGGGAAGTCCACGAGTCATAAAAGAGCCAAGGTTGCCTACCCCTGAGTCCTAAACCAAGCAAGCCAAACTTAGAATGTAGCTCGGAGGAGAATCACAGTGGAAAAACGTTTCAAGTAAGAAGCATCTCCATCACCCAGGTCATCGTTGTCCCAAAGGCATTTTTTTAGGCAGCAACTGGACTTTCTTGTTTTTCTTTGAAGACATTTCACTTCTCATCCAAGAAGCTTCTCAGCTCTGACTGGATGGTGGGGAACGGAGTATAAATGTTTCCATTCCCCACCATCCAGTCGGAGCTGAAGAAGCTTCTTGGATGAGAATGGAAAATCAAAAAAGTCCAGTTGCCTCCTGAAAAAGCACCATTGGGACAAGTTAGAAGCATCTTTTAGACTTCTAACAATGACTCTCTTGTTAGAAAAGGGAGGTCATATCCATTTCACTCTTGACTTGCATTGCAAGGACTGGGGAGACGGCTCCAGAGGGAATGATGATTAGAGGACTGGAGGCTAAAACATAAAAGGAACGGTTGCTGGAATTGGGTATGTCTAGTTTAATGAAGAGAAGGACGAGGGCGGACAGGATAGCAGCCTTCCAATCTCTCAGGGGCTGCCCCAAAGAAGAGGGAGTCAAGCTCTTCTCCAAAGCACCTGAAGGCAGGACAAGAAGCAACAGATGGAAACTAATCAAGGAGAGAAGCAACCTACAACTACGGAGAAACTTCCTGACAGTTAGAACAATTAATCAGGGGAACAACCTGCCTCCAGAAGCGGTGAATGCTCCAACGCTGGAAGTTTGTAAGAAGAGACTGAACAGACATTTGTCTGAAATGGTATAGGGTTTCCTGCCTGAGCAGGGGGTTGGACTAGATGACCTCCAAGGTCCCTTCCAACTTTATTATTATTATTATTATTATTATTATTATTATTATTATTATTATTATTATTATTATTATTATTATTATTATTATCCCTTACCTGTGATGCATTATAAACAGGGAAGTCTTCCACGGGAGGAATGAGGCCTTGTGCAATCAGTTGCCCGTAAGAAGGAGGAGCTTCACGCCTTACAAACTCTGCCTCCAGGCGAGTCATCTGGGTTTCAAAGGCCCTGGAATCAGGATCCAAAGAGGAATGAGGGAAAGAGGAGAGAAACTGACCGGGTAACATCAGCGCGGACAGGGTGGTCACTTCCTGTAAGTCAAGGCAGTCCTTGACTTACAACTAATCGCTTAGTGAGCAACCCTAACCCTAACCCACCAGCAAAATTGAGCCCCAAATTTCCATTGCTAAGCAAGGAAAATTCTTAAGTGATTCACAGCTCCATTTTGTCCCCTATTTTTTTCCAGGGTTGTTAAATGAATCACTGCCGTTGTTAAGTGGGTCACATGGTCATAAAGGGAACCTGGCTTCCCCCGCTGACTTTGCTTGTCAGAAGCCGGCTGGGAAGGTTACAAATGGTGATCACGTGACCCGCCCAAGATACTGCAAACCTCACAAATACATGCCGGTTGCCAATTTTGATCACATGACCATGGGGATGCTGCAACGGTCGTAAGTGTGAAAAATGGTCGTAAGTCCCTTTTTCCAGTTGCACTGTAACTTCCAATGGTCACTAAACAAATTGAGGACTGCCTGTATCTCATTTTTCAAGATTTGGCCTCCTCCTCCTCCCCCTCCTCCTCCTCCTCCTCCTCTCCCCTGTAAAAGCAGCCCTAACAGCATCATCTCACCGGTATTCCCTGCTCCTCAGCGAGTAGAGCTTGAAGGCGCAACCCAAGGCGATCACCAACAACAGCCCACAGACGAGGCTCCCGATCAGCGCAGCCGTGATGACCTTCCGGGGCACGATCACCAAGCAGTTGTGCTCATCGCTGCCATCCTGGCAATCCTCCTGTCCGTCACAACGCCAGGTCTCAAAAATGCAGAGGTTGGTGCCGCAGTGGAAGTTCCCCGGCTGGCAGACAAAACAGTTCTTCTCATCTGACCCGTTGGGGCAGTTCTTCTGGTTGTTGCATCGGTCAAGCAAGGAGTAGCACAACCCACTGTTCCCCTCGCAGGGGTACTCGTTCTTCTGACAAGCTGGGCAGTTCTCCTCGTCCTTGCCGTTGGCGCAATGCCACCACCCGTCACAGTGCTGCTTATCGGAGTAACACTCCTCGTCGTCCCCACATGGGTGCTCCCATGGAAGGCAATACCCTTTGACCTGATACGTTGCGTTGAACCCGTGGCCGGTGCTTTTCGACCAGGCATAGTACAAGATGGTCATCTGCCCCTTGGAGGACTCCAGGCTGACCGAGTGCCTATTATTCCGATACGACAGCGTCTCTATCAGCTTGTCCGCTTTCTCCTCTAAGCCATCGTACACCTTCACGTAATCCTTGTAGCCCAGCTGCAAGCTGAGCTGCAGAAGAACGTGGCGGTTATCTTGGGTGTCCACCTGCCACGTGCAACAGAGGTCGGCCCGACTCCGGTCCAGGCGGAACAAATCTGGCGACGCAAATGACCCATAGAAATTGCTCAGCTTCTTGCCGCAGGAGAGATCGGGGCAATTCTCTTCGTCGGAGCCATCGCTGCAGTCCTTCACGGTGTTACATCTCAGCTCGTTCAGCAAGCACTTGGTGGAATGGGCGAAGTTGCACTGGAACGTCCCCGAAGGGCAGATGTTGGACTGGGGCTCCGATGGGGGGAGGCTGCAGTTTTTCTCGTCAGAATTATCACCACATTCGTCCATGGAATTGCATTTCCAAGTGGTGGGGATGCATTTGCCATTGAGACAGTGGAATTCATCTGATTGGCAGCTGGCTTGGCCAATCTTTCCTGCGAAGCAAGGGAGAAGAGTTGGAAACTTCTACTGCTAGCGTTAGTTATTTATCTGCGTATTAGATTCTTATCCTGCCTTTTTTTACTTTGTAAGTAACTCAAGGAAAAGAACGTACTTAATAGTCCTTCTTCCTATTTTCTCCACAAGAACCACCCTGTGGGCTTTCACACCTAAGGCGGGACTAGAACTCCCAGTCTCCTGGTGATTGGCCCAAACTCAACCAGATGGCTTTCATGCCTAAGGTGGGACTAGAACTCACAGTCTCCTGGTGATTGGCCCAAACTCAACCAGATGGCTTTCACGCCTAAGGCGGGACTAGAACTCCCAGTCTCCTGGTGATTGGCCCAAACTCAACCAGATGGCTTTCACGCCTAAGGTGGGACTAGAACTCCCAGTCTCCTGGTGATTGGCACAAATTCAACCAGATGGCTTTCATGCCTAAGGCGGGACTAGAACTCCCAGTCTCCTGGTGACTGGCCCAAAGTCACCCAGCTGGTTTTCATGCTTAAGACATGACTAGAATTCCCAGTCTCCTGGTGACTGGCCCAAAGTCACCCAGCTGACTTTCATGCCTATAGTGGGATTAAAGCTATAGAGTGTATATGGAGTGTAAGTGACCTCTTGTTGCTGTCCTGATATTAAAAGTAAAGTTTCACCTCAACTAAGTGCTTGACAGACACATCTAAGCAGGCTTCTTGCCAACAAAACAAGTTTGCTGTTGCCTTCTTTCATTTGTTTAAAACTTCCACAACTAAACTATAGCCCAATATTGTTTGCTGGTCTCTCCACTAGCAGCATCCTTGTGAAGAGACAAACGAGGGTCAGTCTCACAAACACAGCAACATAACACAAGACTGAGATCCTATCTTGGCAAGCACAACCTTCGGCTTCCAGCTTGCTCCATGCAAAACATTCTCCCCACAGCTCAGTTCTATCTCTTAACCTGCAGGACATTCTACTCATAAATCACTTTATAGCTTTGTTTTACAGGACTTGACAAAAGGCAGGAAAGAAGCCAGGATTAGGGCTGGGTTCACACATCACATTAAGCCATGGCCGGTCGATATTTGTTGAGCCAAAATGATGGGTTGAGTTCATATAATGGAGGAAGCCATAAACCTGGTCTGCAAACCTTCGGGGCCGTTTATATTCATGCAACATGCTGAGCCAAAATCAAGACACCCGCACATCGCAGTGCGAACTGGGTCACAGTGAGAATTGTGTTGGACGTGGATCCAAGAGATGTGAGTTTATTTCTGGTTTACTCTAAGGCAGGGGTGTCAAACTCAATTTCATTGAGGGCCGCATCAGCATTGTGGTTGCCCTCAGGGGGCCGGGTGGGCATGGCCTACTGGGTGGGCGTGGCCAGAGTGTGTATGGCCTACTGGGTGGGCGTGGCCAGCTCTACATCGTTCGCATCAAGGGTGCCTATGGGGGCCTGGGCAGGAGTGGGACAGATCTGAGGGTCTCTGGCAGAAGGAGGGTCTCTGGGCCAGGGCCAAGGCAGTGGGGGCTGTTCCCTCACTGTTTCCAGGATGGCTTCGCGGGCCACAAGAAACCACTTCGCGGGCCGGATCCGGCCCCCGGGCCTTGTGTTTGACATGTCTGCTCTAAGGCACGTTAGCTTGTTCCGGTTCATTGTCCTCTCTTAATCGGAAAGCCTGCCCGGGTGAAATGGAATTAATCTCTCACGTAGACATGATAGCCAGAAATGGAACAAATCAACAGAGGAGATTTTACCTCGGATGTAAGAAAGGCGGAATCCCTGAGCCTGCCCTGAACTTGATGGATCTGAGTGGAAAAAAATCCAGATGTGGTCCCTGGCAGAGATGAACGAAGGAGGGATAAAAGATCCACAGACTTTGTATTCCTCCCCTTTGGAAGAAGGACCCATCATCAACCAGTCTATGGAACATTTGGGAGACTCCTCCACATCAAAGTTCTTAAAACTACCAAGACAAAAAAGATGGAGAGAAAAAAAAAGAAGAAGACATACAAATGAAGGAAAAGCAGCCTGGTTCACATCTTGCATTCCATCAGAGATTGGTGACCTTTGGAAGGGATAGGACTGGGCCTCCTGACCTTCCCAAAAACTTCAGAAATGTGTATATTTTGTTGGGTTTGGGGGCAAGTGGGGGGGGCGGAGGGAGGACCCTGCCTGCATCCTGTCATAAGTGTGAGGGACCCGTCACGAGGCACTTTTTCCAGCTTCACTGTAACTTTGAACGGGGCTTAAGCGAACCGTCGTTAAGTCGAGGACTATCTGTATTTTAATTTCGTTAATAGCTAAAGAATTTAATTCTTGTTATTTTTACCTGATTCAGGCAGAGGGAGTGTGACAGCTTGTAACGAAGAAAGCAACAACGACTAATCGGCAAAGGCATTTTTATAAGCTGTAGCTTAGGAGCTACCAACAAGGGTTCGTTTTGTTTGTGGAAATGAAGGCAGAGTGAAATATTAATTCATTAAACCAGGTGGAGGGAAAGGGCCTCCATTACTCTTCAATGTGCATTACATCACATGACATCACTCAGATCAATTTTGTCAATGGCCCCAAAAGCCAAATGGCACAAACTGCTATGAGTGATGTGTATCATTTGCCATGGTGGCGCAGTGGTTAGAATGCGGCACTGCAGGCTATTTCTGCTGACTGCCAACTTCCTGCAGTTCGATCCTGACCAACTCAAGGTTGACTCAGCCTTCCATCTTCCGAGGTCAGTAAAATGAGGACCCAGATTGTTGGGGGCAATATGCTGACTCTGTAAGCCGCTTAGAGCGCGCTGTGAAGCGGTATATAAGTCTACATGCTATTGCTATTGCTATTACTCAGTGGTGTAAATGGCTGACATAATCAACTTCCAGATTATTTTGGATACTTGTTTATTATTTTGGTGGGATGTCTTTGAAACTAGACCTAAATTGGGGTCTGTTGAATTGAGCTGTTACAACTATGTAACAATGTCTGTAGTTCTATCAACAAATAAGTTTGTTTAATCAAGTGCATTCTTATTTTTATACCTCCTGACACAAAATATCTAATCCTAGGTTACTGTTTTGGCCATCTTAGGACAAGCTATTTACTAGCTGGGTTGTCTCAACACACTAAAACGGGCTACAAAAGGCTGTGTACTTTGTGGCTCAGGATGCTGCGTGAAATCAGCCCCATCTTAACTCAGAATTTTGTTGACTTCTTTAAGTACAGCCAGTTGCATGAACACAAGTTATGCTTAGGGCTGAGGATATTGTGTGAATGTCCTCAACCCTGCAGCATAGGGTATGGTACAGCAGCAAAGGACTTCTTGTACCATACAGGACAGGTAGTCCTTGACTTACAACCATTCGTTTAGTGGCCGTTGAAAGTTACAATGGCACTGCAAAAAGTGACCTATGACCATTTTTCACGCTGACGATCATTGCTGCATCCCCGTGATCACATGATCAAAATTCGGAGGCTTGGCAACTGGCATGTACATAGGACGGCTGCAGCGTCCCTGGGTCCCTTCTGACAAGCAGTCAGTGGGGAAGCCAGATTCACTTCACAACTGTGTTACTAACCTAAGAACCGCAGAGAGCCACTTCACACCTGTGGCAGCAAAGGTCGTAAAATGGGGCAAAATTCACTTAACCACCGTCTCCCTTAGCAACTGAAATGCTGGGCTCAGTTGCGATCATTAAGTCAAGGACTACCTGTAACCCGCAACCGGGTCAATCAAACCATGCTTAAAGCAGACCATAGCTTAGTGCGATGTGTGAGCACGGTTCCTGCCTCTCACTCAGCCTGACTTGGATCATGTAGCCCATCTGAAGCTAAAACCACATTTTAACTCCAGGAAAAGCACTGTAGAAGAAAGCTCCGTGAGAGGCAAACCTCAACTACACCTGAAATTCGACAAGGAAATACATTTTTAAAAAATAAAAATAAAACCACACCACCTACCTAATAGTTATGACATCGCCACGGTCTCCTTGGATGTACCAGCTGCAATTCATGGCCGGAAGATAATTGAGTGGCCAGGAAGGGCTATAGATGACCCCTCGCCGTTCTGTGTGCTGCTCTGGTTTTCCACTACAAGCGGCTATTAAAGGTATCGTCAGAAACAGAAAGTTAAACCTCCAGAGCGTTTGCCCTTTCGGAGTAAAATATCGCCAGGTTGATCTTGCCTTGTTCAAGTCCTGTTCCTTCTGCTTTACTAAACTCCTTGCTTGCCTGGCTAAAATGCGCTGGGATAGGGTTTTTTTTCCAGGAGAGAGCATCAATAGCCTCAATAAATCGGCCAAAAGGAAAGGATTTTGCCCAAAGCAAGCCAGAGAAATAAACATGATATGCAAAACTGGTTAAAAGATTTCCTCATCATCAAGCAGAATTCAGAAGCAAAGCTAAGTACATTAAAAAAAAAGATCAGCTGGTCCTCAGAAGTGATTGACTTTTCCCCCCATCTTCTTCTAAACTAATTTCCAAAATTAGTTTTAGAGGCGGGGAAGTTCTAAAATCTGTTGACCTGATGTTGTTTCTGGACCCCAGACAGAGTAAGGAGATGCTATTGAGCATCTGATGAGTGAATTGTTAAGGAAGTCAGAGAGAGAACATCTCAGCATTATTTTTTGATCCATGCTTTCATGCAATATTAAAAGCATCACCCTATTTTCACATATTCTGAAAGGGACCATTTTTTTCTTAACAGGACACTTATCCGGGAATGGTTTATGAGTCAGCAAGGAGACTATGAAACTTAAATTGTAATTAAAAGGAAAGTTATCTTACCCAAGGAAGGGACCGCACTCTCAATTTTCCCGGTCAGGAAGAGATTCACTGTTTTGAAAATCCAAAAAACATGAATTAGACGTTACGGTGATGGCATTTACAGTAAGATATTGATCAAAAACATATAAAATGTGTTTTGCATGAGAGTTAAAGGATTAGATGATTAGAACTATTGAATGGAATGCTTAAAGTTTAAATACTGTAGATTAAATACATTCTTAGCTATGGTCAAAAAGAATAATGAAATTGAGGGAATGAATATACATTAAATTAGGAGGGATACATATTTTAAGTTATATGTTATTTTTTGTATCTCAGCGCTCTTGTCTCTTTTTTGTGATTCCCTTTTTTCCTTCTTTTTCTTTTTTTTCTTCTTTTTTGTCCCTCTCTTTTCTTTACTTTTCTCTTTCTACTTTCTCACTTATCGATTAAGAAATGTAAAAGCATGAGAGGGTTTATATGGAAAAAATAGAATTAAATCCACCAATGTAAATACAGCTAAATGTTGAAAAGATTGCCACTTGTAAGAATATTTAGAATTTGGGGGGAGAAATAAACTGAAATAAACACGGATGACTTGTTGAAACTATATACTTAACTGTTGTTAATTAAAATAATGAGAATCGTTTTAATCTAATGTTTTGCAAAGGAAGACACTTTGGGGAAAGGGGAAATCAAATGAAATTAACATATGGAATATAGATTATAGAAACTAATTGTTAAGGACTGTTTTATAAATGTTACCCAGACAACATACTGTTTACAAATTGCTGAATGACTTATGTTATGTTAAAAAATTCTAATAAAACTTTGAGGGGAAAAAAGATGTTGATCAAAAACATACCTATATTAGATGTATTTTGAAAATGTTGCTACAAGCCAGCTTGGGCTTAGCTTTTCATGATGTCTGAATAGAAAAGTGATGAGTAAGAAGAACGAGGCATATACCTGCAAAGTTTTGTGAAGTGGGAAGTCTTCTGGGAAAAAAAATTAGGATTTTGGCTGGATGAGGAATTCTGGGAGTTGAAATCCACAAGTCGTAAAGTTGCCAAGGTTGAAGACCCCTGCTTTAGCTCATTGGTGGCCCAGCGGTCATTGTAATACAATGTGTAACATGATATTTGTAGCTCAGCATGTTATGCAAAGCAGTTTAATGCAACTTAGTCAAAAGTCCCCGCCTATGGAAACGGCAGCTTGGCAGGAGAAGACTCAGACTAAGCTGTCAGTACAAGCCACAATGACAACATGTCACAATGTTGTCCTTTTACTTCATTTATTGACTTGATGGGTCCTGACTCCAAATGACTCTAGGCGGCTCAGGATACATCAGAGAATATAATGACAGGAAAGAACCATCAACCAAGCCAACAAGAGAAAGAAGATAAGAGAAATTGGAAGATGTCTTAAATGCAGAGACATGCTGGCTCAGGAATTCTGGGAGTTGAAGTCCACGAGTGATAAAAGAGCAAGGTTGCCTACCCCTGGTGTAGGGTATCTTGATGGAGCAGGGGGCTGGACTAGAAGACCTCCAAGGTCCCTTCCAAGTCTGTTATTCTGTTATTGTTCTGTTATTGTTAACTCACATCCAGAGGAGGGGGCTTCTAATTGGGCTACCCCAGGATTTGGGAGAAAAAACCTTTGCAATGACCACAGGCTGGAGGATTCCAGATGTCAGCAGGAACCTTATTTCCACTGGCCAAGCAAAAACACTTTCTTAAAACACCCCATTCTACATGCACATGACCTCGTGTGCCCTCCCTCTGGACTCCCGTGACCTAGACAGGCTGTTTAACCAGATCTCCCTGAAGATTCTACAACTAGTCTGCTCCACTGAGCAGGCCCAGCAAAAACCAAGCAGACCCCTTAGAGCTCTGCAGAATGTTTGATGTGACCTGAAAGGGCCTTTAAAATCCAGCCTAGAGCAGTGCCACCTTTCATTAAAAACACATCACACTATTCCCGAAGACTCTGGCTTTTTGTTATTTCTATTTATAGAATAGCATTCCTTTTGATGGCAGGAAGCAAAAAAACAGAGCTGGGGAAAGGAGGAGGGGAGGCAGCTGCTTACAGCCCCCCCTTTTTTTTCACCCATTGTTTATCCACCAAAACTAGAAATCTGCACATTTATACATTCTCACCCCACCTCACTTTCAATTTCCTCCAGCTCCAGGCAACAAACTGCATCCAGTATCAATGAGTTCCGTATCCTAGATTAGTGGCTTTCAAAGTATGGACTGGTGTCAGGGGCGAAGAATCAGGACACCATGTTAAATTCCAATTAAGCTGATTTATTACTACGCACATACATAAGAATCTAGTCAAGTAATGGGCAGCACTAAATTGGGGCTAGATAAGATTCAGTGGAATTCAAGAGGGTTGGACTTAGTGAGTGCTTAAAGATCTAGGCTGATTACACACTTGACTCCGCCCTCCAGGCTCAGCCTGTCCTTCTACAACAGGGGTGCTGCACCCACCCCATTGCCAGCAATGGCAAAACCATCCCGATACGTTGTGCGACGTCACGTGACAACACAAGTTTGACATGCCTGTTCTACTACAACTGGGGATCCCTGTAATTCTTTCAGGAAATCCACAAAGCCATGAATATTTTTAAATGCCTAATAACAGCAAATGCCGATAGATAACAACTATTCACCAAAATATTTGTGGGCCACTGCCCTAAATTAAGCATAAATGGCAAGGCTCATTTCTAAATGTTTTTTAGGCTTTCCATTTGTCTGCCCACAAGATAATCAACATCTACAATATTACCTAGCTTGGTAATGAAATGACTGCAAGAAAACCACTAAACTCAGACAGCATCAAGGACCTGAAAATCAACACTATATTTGGGAGCTGTTCGCCCACAGAGAAAAGGAGAAACTTACAAAGAAGTCTGTCAGTCAAATTAACTCTTCTTACTCACACTTTAAAAAAGGTCAAGGTAAAGGTTCCCCCGCACATGCATTCTAGTCGTTTCCGACTCCAGGGGCCGGTGCTCATCTCCGTTTCAAAACCGAAGAGCCAGCGCTTGTCCGAGGACGTCTCCGTGGTCATGTGGCCGACATGACTAGATGCCAAAGGCGCACGGAACGCTGTTATCTTCCCACCGTAGTGGTCCCTATTTTTCTACTTGCATTTTTACGTGCTTTCGAACTGCTAGGTTGGCAGAAGCTGGGACGAGTAACAGGCGCTCGCTCTGCTACGCAGCACTCGGGATTCGACCTGCCAAACTGCCGACCTGCTCAGCGTCCTAACCCACTGACCCACCGCGTCCCATTACTCACACTTACCAAGAAGTAAATCTATAGATTTCGCTATAGATTTCGCTCATTCCGCCAGGACCTGAAGACCTGGCTCTTCGAGCTTTCTGGCCTAGACTGAGAGTATTAACTGGGGTTTTAATTGTATTTTTAATTGTAATTGGGTTATATTTCAAAGTTAGTGTAATTATTTTAATTTCTGTAACTTGTTGCATTGTTTTAAAAAACCTTGTGAACTGCCCTGAGTCCTACGGGAGAAGGGTGGTATATGAGTTTAATAAAATAAATAAATAATGCATCTTCATCTTAAAGGAAGTATTTAGTAAAAAAAAAAGCCTTCTCTTAAGTGCATCGTTGATAAATAATAATAAATCAAAATCTGAGGTTGCTAACGCTATGCAGACTATCTCTATTTTTCTCTATAATGTCTCTCTATCAAAACTCCTGGAAAAAGAAGTGTTCTTGCAATTGGCAGGAGAGAAGACAGGAAGTGGAGCACACAGGAAACTGTGCAGAGAATAAAACAACAAATATCTTGAAGGACATCATATCCTGATATTACTCAACTGCTATCCACGATGGATATTGCTGAAATAATTAGTATCCGCAGTGCATCGCTTATATCCTCTAAAGATGAGCAGGTACGAATTAACCTCGTTAAATGTTCAGACAACTCTGCCATAAAGCCCGTGAAGATAACATTGCAGCTTTTCTGGAATCAGTATCAGACCAAATAGACTATTGTGTATAATAAATATATCTCGATAGCAAAATGCATTCCTGGTTACAGGTTACAGGATTTTTAAATTTTAGCAGAGACATTAAAGATTCCAAGGATGCCAAAGAACAGGTTTATTTATTATTTATTTATTTTATTGAATTTGTATACCGCCCTATTCCCGTAGGACTCAGGGCGGTTTACAGGGCAGTTAAAACCATGAAATACAAAAAATTAAAATCAATTAAAACAATTAAATTAAATTCAAGCCCCAAGAGTAAATCTAAAACCCAGTTAAATTAACAACTCCACAGTCTAGACCAAACAGATCAAAGAGCCAAGTTTTCAGGTCCCGGCAAAATGAGCGAAGGTCGGGGGCAGTCCTAAGTTCCGTGGGTAGTTGGTTCCATAGGGCAGGCACACCCACAGAGAACGCCCTTCCCCTGGGAATAACCCGCCGGCATTCATTAACCGGCGGTACCCTAAGAAGGCCCTCCATGTGGAGGCGCACAGGACGATGGGAAGATGATGCCGGCTGCAGGTGTTCCCTTAGATAGTCCGGACCCAAGCCATTTAGGGCTTTATAGGTCATTACCAGCACAAAGAGTCATAATTGTAAGGACCGGAAAGTTATTTCTATGTTCTGGCTTCTGCTGTGAAATTTTGCAGACTACTTGACTTCCTGGCCCAAGAAATCATTCAATTAGATTCCCTTTCTATCCTGCCACAGTCACAACTTAATGTTTGCCTTACCGTCCAGATTGCTACATCTGTTTAGAAATAAGCCCTAGTGAACTAAATGGGCTTTCCAGGTAAGCGTGTAACCGACTTTATAGTTGCATTATTATCTCATAATGGCTTTATAAGTGCTTTTCCTGCCTTTGAGCTAACAAAAAAATCTATTCTAAAATGTAGTTCTTCATTTTTTTAAAAAAAAAGAATGCTTTTTCTATGCATTATTCATATCTGGACATTTTCAATGGATTACATTAATAAAAGTTCTCTCTTTTTTTTTAAAAAAAAAAATGTCCTGGACGCAGGGATAGAATGTCTATGATGTCATCAGCAACAAATCAAGCCGTCCCTAAGAGAAACTGCCCAAACTTGTTGCAAAATGGAATCGTGGCTCGCCTTCCTCACTGTGGTCTACCAACTTAGCCCAAGACGCTTCAGAGTGAGAAAAGAAAAAAAAGAAAAGAAAAAAAACATCTCCCCACCCACCCCACCTTAAAAAAACCCCACAGGGCACGCACACTCCGACTGCGGAACACAACCCCTGGTGTGGCAGCTGGAATCACACCCGCCGCCTCCGCTGGAGCAAACCAAGCTGATGTCACTTCATCCCGCAGTGCCCTTGCACGAGGAAAACACGCGTGCTTGCCGGAGCTGCAGTCCCGCACAACCCCGCTCTCCCACTCGGGACCCGCCAGCGGCGCAAATCCTATCCAAGTTAGCTGCACAAATGCGTCTGGAAGCTTTTCTTCCCAAGCCGCACCTTCACTTTGACTTTACTGGGTCCTCCGGGGCTCCTGTTATTATTTTTTTTGGGGGGGAGGGACTGTGTGACCTTAAGGAGTCCCCGAGGATGTCCCGCGGGGCGTCTTGCGGCTCTCCGGCCGCAGGAGGAGCTCGGGGAAGCCCAGACCGAGCGGACCCGGGTGGGCAAGTGCGCGCAAGGGATCCGGATGGCTCCTTGGCCGGCTTCCTCCTCCTGCGGGTCCCACAACCAGGTGCCCTCACCTGCCCAGCCCGGGGGCTGCTCTCCGCCGGCCCCACGCCTGGGGTGCTCCTACCTGCCCTCCGGGCACCCCGAACGACCTCCCCAGCCCCGACCCCGAGAGCTCCGGGAGCCGAATTGGGCTGGCCTCGACTCACCCAAGCAGAGCGCCGCCAGCGGTCCCAGCGCGCCCGGGGGCCGCGGCTCTGCAGACGCCGCGTCCATGGCGGGCCGCTCTCCGCGCTGCGCCTCGGCCGCCGGGCTGCGGCGGCCGGGGCGGGCCAAGATCACAGCGGCGCGGCCAGGCGAGGAGCATCCCCTCCGGGCTCCATGGCCCGCGCCTGGCTTCGCCCGCTGGCCGCGGCTGAGAGCTGGGAGGCCGCCGCCGCCGCCGCGCTCCGAGACCCAGCCCCGCGTGACGCGACGGCTCGGAGGGGCAGGTCGACAGCAGGCAATGGCCCGCCGGGCCGCCTCCGCCTCCGCCTCCGCCTCCTCCTCCTCCTTGCCGGCTCCTCCCCGCGCTTCCCCCGGCCCAGCCGCCGCGTCTCCGCGCACCCCGGGCCGCAGGAGGATGCTGGCTCGCCCGGCAACTGTTGCAAGAGGCGCAGCGTTGCCACCGAAAGGCAGGCAGGCAGGCAGGCGTGTGTGTGCCCCGGAGGAGGCTTCCTTGAAGGACACGCGTGTCTCTGAGCATGCACCGAGTTTCTTCCCGCTTCCTCCGCTGCTCCTGGCCGGGCAGACGTTGGGGATCGCCCATCCGCGCCCCGCTGGAAAGCACCAGCCAGCGGGGCTGCGGTTGGGAACGAGCTAAGGGTGGTTCGCACGCGTTGCGCTTTCGCCGTGGCTGGGTCAGGAATTCCTGTCGGCTGGGGTTCACGGGATGCATTTGTGAACTTGTCGAGAGTCTCTGGCCATGTTAGATGTTTTGTGCCAGCCATTGGCAGTTCCCCAAAAAGGTTATCAGATGGAAGCAAAGAGGCTTCTTGGCTTCCACTGGTGGGTCAGGGGTCCCCGGTCCCTACAACCCCATTGGCGAGAGTATTTTATGGTTAGGGAGGGGCTGAGACCCCCCCATAAATACCTCTGCTCAGGGGCTGCTCTTGGTTCGTCTTTCTCTCTTGCATGCATTCTCTCTCTATCATACAAGCATGGATGCCTCCATGCCATATAACTCTTTCTATATAATCTATCGATGAATAAAGCTTCATAATGATTACATCTCTGCCTCTTTTACTTGGAAGCACCTTAACGATCCATTGATCTCTCGTGAGTTCATCTCACAGGCCACGTACAGAGTTCTCCCTCAGTGCCTCTTTAAGGGCAAAACCTTTGGGGCTGACAGTGGGGCGGTGGGAGGCGGCGGTGGGGGTTGCCTGATCACATTTGGAAATGAGGACTAGCGTCCTTTAAGTAGATCACCAACTTTTGAATCCAAGCATTGGAAATGGCGTTATTTTTGCCCCCTACCAGAATATTATTGTGAGCCAGCCCTGCAAAGGAGCACAGTATTCAGCCAGGCAGCGTTACTCTTGTGCCATTGCTTAAAGCAGTGTGGTAGGATGGCACACCTTTGCAGGGACTTATCCAGCTCATCTAGTGACCGATGTTACAATGGCACTGGAAAAAAAATGACATGTTTTCCACATGTCTGTGGCAGAATTCCCCCTAGTCACGGGATTCAAATTAGAAGGCTTGGCAACTGACTCCTATTGCAGTGTCCCGAGGCCATGCGACCCCCTTTTGCAACCTTTTGAGAAGCCAAAGTTTGGGAAGCCAGATTTGTTTACAAACTGGGTTACTAACTTAACAACTGCAGCGATTCACTTAACAGCTATGGCAAGAATGGACATAAAATGGGGCAAAAAAAAATCACTTAACTGTCTCACTTAGCAACAGAAACCTTGGTCTCCATTGTGGCTGTAAGTCGAGGACAACCTGTATTTCGTAACTTCTATAAGAACTGGCCAGGCCTTATAGCAATGTGATGTGATGTGTTTTCCCATTGCTGGCAATGGGGTGGGCGCCGGCCAGCAGTTTGACACCCCTGCCTTAGGAACTGTGATCTAATTCTAAGCATCCATTGAATTCTTTTCATTCCCAATTTATGAAGGAAATTTTTGCCAACCATGGTGCTCATGGAGTTCCTACCCAAATTTTCTAAGAGATTTTATTCGAAGAACATTCTTTAGGTTTTACGGAAGCCAAAGTTCCTCAACAGGACTACAAAAGAAATAAAACTGCAGTGCACAGACTTTTAAGAGGACCGTTATTGACTACAATAATTCACCAGGTCCTTTGCTGGAATCTTATGTGTTTCCTCATTCAAAGAGACAACTGGCAATGTTGTTGTGCCCTTATGACTCTAAAATCATTGCTGACTACTTTTAAATTATACTCTGTAACTGGAGTGATACAAATACCCAATAAAAATATAGATGCTCATTAATTAATTAATTCAGTAATTATCTTTATCTGTTCTTTCAAAAAAAATTCTCAAAGAAGGTCTTAATTTTCTGCTTGAAAAATGCAAGTGAAACATTCCAGCTATTTCATAGATGGGTTGCAGATGAATCTGTATCCTGCTGCTCAATTATTTACAAGGCAAAAATGGTTCACAACCTGATCTTCTTGCACATTGTGTTCTGCTGAAGTTCATTTAAGGTCAGCTGCAAAGGATTTGGCAAAATTGCTTTGCTGGAATCCTTTAAGATCTATCCCATCTACCCTCTTAGTTCCCATAACGGGAGGGAGATTGAAACTTGAGCTTTGAGTAAAACGAGGCATGAGGTTGATGTCTCTCCCTCAAGAACAAATATTACAGGTAGTTCTCTGCTTAACAACCACGATGGAGCCCAGAATTTCTGTTGCTAAGGGAAAAATTCCTTAAGTCAGTTTTGCCCCATTTTACAACTTTTCTCGTCACACTTGTTAAGTGAATCACTGCGGTTCTTAAATTAGTAATCCGGTTGATAAAGGAATCTGGCTTCCCCCTTGACTTTGCTGGTCAGAAGGTTGCAAAAGAGGATCACATCACCCGCCCCCTCCCGCCCCCCCAGGACACTGCGACCATCATAAATGTGAGCCAGTTTATTTATTTATTTATTATTTAGATTCATATACCACCCTTTCCCGAAGGACTCAGGGCGGTTTACAGGATATTTAAAAGAAAATCAATACAAAAGTTAAAAACAAATTAAAAAAGATTAAATGAAACCCTGAGAAAAATAAAAAACCCAGTTAAAATTAAAAATTAAAAATTCTCAGCCTGGGCCAGAGAGCTCGAAGAGCCAAGTCTTCAGGTCCCGGCGGAATGAACGGAGGTCGGGGGCGGTCCTCAGCTCCGCGGGCAGCTGGTTCCAAAGGGCAGGCGCGCCCACTGAGAAGGCCCTCCCCCTGGGTGTTACCCGCCGGCAATCTTTAACCGGCGGCACCCTGAGAAGACCCTCCCTGTGGGAGCGCACTGGACGAAGGGAGCTTGATGCTGGCAGCAGGTGTTCCCTCAAATATCCCTCAAATATTGTCAAGCATCGGAATCTAAATTGTGTGACCATGGGGATGCTGCATTCATAAGTGTGAAAAATGGTCATGTGTCCCTTTCTTCAGAGCCGTTGTGATTTCGAACGGTCGCTAAATGGACCGTTGTTACTCGAGGACTGGCTGTATAGGATTGTGTGGTCCTACAACTTCAACCGCTCTGCGGTTTTCACTCTTAGTTAGTCCACAAAACCTTGCAATGCCCCATCTGCAGTGATTTGCACACGGGGTTCCGCTTGTGCATAGCCCCTTTGCAGGTAAAATAGAGGTGTGTTTCATGGCCCAGGGTTATCCACGTGTAACCTTGGATATACAGTTTCCCTTTCAGCCAGGTAAGCGGGATGCTCACCTCTGCAGAATTGCTCCCTTCAAGCATGTTACATTCATTTGCTTGGAAAAGCTCTTGTCAAAGGCTCTCCTAGAATCCAGTGGGGAAATGCTTAACAAGACTTTGACTTGTTTAGCTGATGGCAATGTTATAATCCTCGAAATCATTGCGAGGAACACAACTGGGCGTTTTTAGTGGAACATTTTCTTAATCCTCAGTAGAAAAGGAACGGTAGAAAAACAAGTAAAAACAACAAGGAAAGTCTGAGCAGAAAAACAGGACCTGTAAGATAAATATTCTTTACCTTGTTAACTAGAACCATATTTCAGTCTATTTATTTATTCTAGCTCAATCCGCTTTAGGTCTCATTTACTGAATTTCTTTTCATGGGACTCGTGAGTTACTTTAAGGCTTTTCCACAACAAACTTTTTCTCCTTTTTGATATTTCAGATGACACCTGAACCAACCGTGGCATAAATCTAATTTTCCCACATAAAGAAGACCAATTGCTTTCATACTTTTCCCCCAGATGAAAAGAGAGACTGATAAGTTTGCCATAAAATCATCTTTCTCATACCAGATTGTTCAACTCAGAATCCATAATGCTGAATTGCCTTTAGGGCAAGAAGGCATTTTGCTTTCATTTGCTATCGCTCCATTTCAAAAACAGTGCTGTGGCTGAAATTGTGGCATACTGGTGTTTGCTTTAATTATTATACTGGAAAAATTGTACCATCTCAAGTAACTGTCTTCCCTAGTCAACATACACATTACATTGACAATTCAGAAGCAGTTGATTTAAATATAATATTTACGTAGCAGATCCTGATTTAGTCTGAGCAGAAAACTATAACACATTTCCATTCTCCTATCTACAAATGTTGCTGTTATTGTCAACCTTGTGATATGTCAAGGGATAATTCTGCAGGTGGCAGTTTTATGCTCTTCAAATGTTTAGTGATCTGTACCTAGGGCAAGTGACTAGGTAGGGGAGAAACCCCCCCCCCCAGAAAAAACAAATAAATGGCCAAGCAGCCACATAATTAAAAACAAAAGTGTGTGACTAAAATAACCTTGTTGATAAAATGAAATTATTTGGTGCTCCTGTTAACAACAGGGAGGCAAAGTGTCTCTCTCACTGCCTTGTTCTTCATTGAAAGGATTTATCTTTGCAGTACAAAGTCTATATTTGTTCTTTAAGCATCGGAGCTCAGGTGAAATCCACACAGCAGGCAGAAGGTCCCCATTGTGCTGGTAAAGTGAAATTTTGATCTTGCGCTTAGCAATTTATCACATTGAGCTATCCAAATGACAAAGCGGTTCCTATACTTTTCAAAAGTTCACAATAAGCTCATTCCGTTGCTCTGCCAGGATTCATCATAAGGCTGCGGGGATCTCTTTTCAGTGCCAAGATACCATCCTGCAGGAGTTAAGCGGAAATGGGAGGCCTCTTGAACAGCTCTCGATTGATTATATCCGCCATCGAGTCATTGCCAACTCTTAGCAACCACCTAGATGGATTTCCTCAATGATGCTCTGTCCCTAACTTCTAATGATGCGCCATCTCCACAGTAACTGAGTTTATCCGTCTTGCTGGTGGTCATCCATCTCTCCCCTATCTCAAAGGTGCTTTTTCAAAAGGCAACTGGACTAGCATATTTGAGACAACTGTGATCCGGATGACCAAGAATCTCCAGGGACCTCTCATCCTTCCACCTTTCCCAGCATCACAGCCTTCTGCAGAGTGTTAGATGTTCACTTAACTGGTTCAAAATAAAGATAATTTGAGCCTGGTCATTTGTGCTTTGAGTTGGCTTAAGCAGGCAGTGATGACATTCCCCCCCAACACTGAGCGAATGGAGTGAGTGAGTCCTGTCACTTCCCCCCCCCCAAGGTTATTAGGCATGACTCCAGCACTAACCCAATCATTTTTATAGTGCTAAGCCTGATTTAGATTAGTAATTGCTTTAAGGCAACTGCTAGGTGGGAGAGAATTCCCTGAAGTTTCAAACAGCTTTCATTAATTAGCACAAACGCCATGCAAAGCAGTGTCAGCTTCTTGGAAAATAACAACAACAACCGACAGATTGTTAAGAAGTTCATCAATATACTGATGCTCAGCAATTGGGGTGCATATGACACCAGTAGATAAACACTTAAGGGTTCAGTTACATTTCCAGCTCCTTTAAGATAATTACTCAGCTGAGGGTATGTTAATAAGAAATCTGCTATTGCTATACATCTCGCCCTTATAACTCTACCCTCAGTACTGATGTGGAAGAAGTCCTATTTACTTGGGGAATAGAAAGCAACAGCACAAAAGCAAGGCAATCAAGAATCACATGAAAAACCAGACATTTTAAAACCTCTGACCTTGAAACAAAAAATAAAAGCATAGAATGAAATGTTTGAATTGCCGATGAGCCGAAGACTCTTGACCTCGTGCTATGCAAAAGTTGGGGAAGGCTCTCTGAAAGGGAGTGGGGGAAATGCTTTCAGACTCGCAAGGTTGATGTTGGCCCTTTGAAGTAGCGCAGAGGAGAAACATGACAAGGAATACTAGCTTTATATTGTAATGTTGCAAGTCCTACTTCACTTTTACTGTCCCGAAAATTGGACTGTAAAGCATCCTTCTGTGAGGCTTTCTCCATCCCCACCCCTCCTTGGGACTCAGATTTCATTTATCAGACTGTTGCCTGGGCTGTGGGTCTTCTAACCCAGGGGTCCCCAACCCCCAGTCTGTGGACCAGTACCGGGCCGCAGCATGCCAGCAACCGGTGCGCACAAACAAGCAAAGACCCATCCGTGGGATGCAGGCAGCACACGAAACCGCGCACCCCTCTGGTCTGTGGAAAAACCTCTCTCTACGGTTCTTGGTGCCCAAAAGGTTGGGGACCTCTGTTCTAGCCCTCTCCCAAGGTCATTCTCACATACCATTACAACATTTAGGGTCTCTAGAGGCCACGTTGAGAAGTCCACCCAGCTCCTTAGTATCAAGGAAGTTCACTTTTTCATGCCTCCCAATAAGGGAGATGTTTCCTTCTCTTTCATAGTCATCACATCTCACCTTATTCCCCTCCTCCTCCCCCACCTGTGGCAGGGCTCCAATTACGCTGCAGAAAACATCCTGGCCTTGGTTTTGTGCCCTGCACAAGACTGTCTAGTTGACATCCTTGCCGATGTACTACAATCCCTGATTCTGCTCACCCCAAAAACCTGGTATGGTGAAGCCAAAGGTTTGCCATCACCCATCTTTAGGAAGACTGAAGCCACAGCAGTCTATACAGGGTGGTCCCCGACTTAGCGCCACAATTGAGCCCAAAATTTCTGCGGCCGAGATATTTGCTAAGTGGGTTATGCCTCATTTTGTGACTTTTCCTGCCACAGCTGTTAAATGAATCACTGTAGGTGTTAGGTTGCAAAAGGGGATCCCATAACTGTGGGACGGTGCAACCCTCATAAATAGGAATCAATTGCCAAGCGTCTGAATTTTGATCCTGCGATCACGGGGATGCTGCACCGGTCATAAGTGTGAAAAACGATCACAAGTCATATTTTTTTCCACTGCCGTTGAAATTTAGATTGGTCGCTAAATGAACTGTTGTAAATGGAGGACTATCTGTACTGCAGTTATGTCTCTGTTTTCAGAAAGATACTATACTAGTACATTGAATTACATACTAACCAAACGGGCTGGATCCAGACCATGTCCCCGCAGCCAAGCCACAAAAAATGCACGCATCCACAGCGAAGTTCTTTGGAGGCAAAATGTGCTGCAAACCTTTATAAAGCCAGCTCCTGGCCTTATAAAGCAAGCTGGTTAACATTCGGTTTTGCTCTTCAGTTCATCTCCAGCCTCCCAAGAGCTACGCTTAAAAAAAGGAAAAAGGAAAAAGAGGGCTGGTGAATTCATGTACAAATTTCTCACTGCTTCTCTAACTTGACACCATCCTGGCGACTGATGGATGGAGGGATGGCGTATTTGTCTTAACGGCTTGCTTCAAATTCCTGGCAAGGCAATACGAAGCCATCCCGGCCTCCTTTAAACAGGCTGCGTTTGTCGTTTTCTGTCTCTGCTTCCAACTGCACAGGAAGGAGGCCGCTTAATTTGTCTTTTTTTTCCACCAACCAAGCCCGTAGTACAGGCTGCTGTAAATGCGAGGATACACTTGGAACTGCATCAGCTCAATACTTCCTTCCTTCCTTCCTTCCTTTTCTTTTTCCTTCCTTCCTTCTTTGCTCCCTCCCCATTCCTCCCTCCCTCCCTCTTTTCTCCTTCCTTCCTTCCATCTTCCTTCCTTCCTTCCTTCCTCTTTTCTCCTTTCTTCCATCTTCCTTTCTTCCTTCCTTCCTTCCTTCCTTTCTCCCTCCTCTCCTCTCCTTCCTTCCATCTTCCTTCCTTCCTTCCATCTTTCTTCCTTCCTTTCTTCCTTCCTCTTCTCTCCTTTCTTCCTTCCATCTTTCTTCCTTCCTTCCTTTTCTTTTCTTTTTCTTTCCTTCCTTTCTTTTTCCTTCCTTCCTTCTTTGCTCCCTCCCCATTCCTTCCTTCCTCCCTCTTTTCTCCTTCCTTCCATCTTCCATCCTTCCTTTCTCCCTCCTCTCCTTCCTTCCATCTTCCTTCCTTCCTTCCTTCCTCCCTCTTTTCTCCTTCCTTCCTTCCATCTTCCTTCCTTCCTACCTTCCTCCCTCTTTTCTCCTTCCTTCCTTCCATCTTCCTTCCTTCCTTCCTCTCTCTTCTCTCCTTCCTTCCATCTTCCTTCCTTCCTTCCTTCCTTCCTTCCATCTTCCTTCCTTCCTTCCTTCCTTCCATCCTTCCTTCCTTCCTTCCTTCCTCCCTCCCTCCCTCTTCTCTCCTTCCTTCCATCTTCCTTCCTTCCTTCCTCTCTCTTTTCTCCTTCCTTCCATCTTCCTTCCTTCCTTCCTCTCTCTTTTCTCCTTCCTTCCATCTTCCTTCCTTCCTACCTCCCTCCCTCTTTTCTCCTTCCTTCCATCTTCCTTCCTTCCTTCCTCTTTTCTCCTTTCTTCCTTCCTTCCATCTTCCTTTTTTCCATCTTCCTTCCTTCCTTCCTTCCTTCCTTCCTTCCTTCCTTCCTTCCTTCCTTCCTCCCTCCCTCCCTCCTTCCTTCCTTCCTTCCTTCCATCTTCCTTCCTTCCTTCCTTCCTTCCTTCCTTCCTTCCTTCCTTCCTCCCTCCCTCCCTCTTCCTTCCTTCCTTCCTTCCTTCCTTCCTCCCTCCCTCCCTCCTTCTTTCCTTCCTTCCTTCCTTCCTTCCTTCCTTCCTTCCTTCCTTCCTTCCTCCCTCCCTCCCTCCCTCCTTCCTTCCTTCCTTCCTTCCATCTTCCTTCCTTCCTTCCTTCCTTCCTTCCTTCCTTCCTTCCTTCCTTCCTCCCTCCCTCTTCCTTCCTTCCTTCCTTCCTTCCTTCCTCCCTCCCTCCCTCCCTCCCTCCCTCCTTCCTTCCTTCCTTCCTTCCTTCCTTCCTTCCTTCCTTCCTTCCTTCCTTCCTTCCTTCCTCCCTCTTCCTTCCTCCCTCCCTTCCTTCCTTCCTTCCTTCCTTCCTTCCTTCCTTCCTTCCTTCCTTCCTTCCTTCCTTCCTTCCTTCCTTCCTTCCTCCCTCTTCCTTCCTCCCTTCCTTCCTTCCTTCCTTCCTTCCTTCCTTCCTTCCTTCCTTCCAAGATGCATATATACGTCTTGTAAAAACCTCTGCAGAGCGGGGGGGGGGGGTTTGATCCCAGATGCGAATTGTTTGCAAGCAAAAGACTCTCTAAGGACCGGTGGATCCAAACGGCCAGGCCCCTTGAAAGCCTGCAGAGGAAGAGAAATCGGGAAAATACAACTTGCACGGGCTTTATTCGCACTTTGAAAAGCGAGCCCTTTTCCGCAGGTCCCCGTCAAACACCGACTGTCCCAACGTGCAAAGGAATGCAGAGAAAAGCATAATAAATATATTTTTACACCCCCCCAAACGGAAAACTGAAGTCCCCGCTCCAGAGGCACCGCTGGGATTCGAACCCAGGATCTCCTGTTTACTAGACAGGCGCTTTAACCAACTAAGCCACGGCGCCGGCTGCTGAGCAGAGCCGCAGATCCGGCTTCATGTGTCTTAGCGCTTGGAAAGAGCGTCGCTGGAGGGAAAAGCAAAAGAGGCTGGAAAGAGGAAAAAAGGAGAAAGGTGAATCCTTCCTGCCGGCTTGGCTGGGACTGCGGGGTGCAAAACGGTGCCCAGCCGTGCAAACCGTTCAAAGATGCAATTAGGGATACCCAGGAAGCAAATGAGAGACGTCAGCCCGAGACACAGCTTGCTGGAGCCATCTGGATGTTTTACTTTGAATTTAGCATTAAAAACTGCCTTCCTCTACTTTTCGTTCAGCATGAGAGTCTGGGGTGCCATTTTTTAGGTCCTCTTTAATAAAAACCAGCCTCCAGGAAAAGCAACGTTGCCAAGGGAGTCCAAGGAGGGTGGATTTTGAAGATAACAATAATAATAAAGTTGGAAGGGACCTTGGAGTTCATCTAGACCAACCCCCTGCTCAGGCAGGAAAGCCTACACCATTTCAGACAAATGGCTGTCCAGTCTCTTCTTAAAAACTTCCAGTGTTGGAGCATTCACCACCTCTGGAGGCAAGGAGTTCCACTGGTTAATTGTTCCAACTGTCGGGAAGTTTCTCCTTAGTTCCAGGTTGCTTCTCTCCTTGATTGGTCTCCATCCGTTGCTTCTTGTCCTGCCTCCGAGTGCTTTGGAGAATAGCTTGACTCCCTCTTCTTTGGGACAACCCCTGAACGTTTAAGGTCACAGTTCAGTCCATCCACTTTCTCTTAACTGGTGCCCTCTAATACCCACCTTGGTCAACCCTTAGATGGACTTCCATCCCCATCACTTCCTGCCCTCAACCTCCACCCAGCTGGAGATGGCTGTCCTCACACTGAGAGTTAGGACCTTGCAGCTCAGTTGGGTTGGGATCACCAAGCCTTGATTTGCAGTGTTGACTTTTGGGATTGTGTACCCTATACCTCCTTATTAGGGAGGATCAACCCAGTACGGTCTGTAACCCGTATTTCTTCTTGATAACACATGAAGCTTTGGTCACTCGACTTACGACCATAATGGAGCCCGACATTTCTGTTGTTCAGTGAGATATTTGCCCCACCTTATGACTTTTCTTGCCACAGTTAAGTGAATCACTGCAGTTTATGGGTTAGTAACTCGGTTGTTAAGTGAATCTGGCTTCCTCATTGACTTGGCTTGTCCGAAGGTCACAAAAGGGGACCGCATGACGTTGGAACACAGCAACGGTCATAAATATGAATCAGCTGCCGAGCATCCGAATTTTGGTCACATGATCATGCGGATGCTGCAAAGGTCATAACTGAAAACGATCCTAAGTCACGTTTTTCCCTGTTGTAACTTTGAACTAAACAACTAAACGAACTGTTGTAAATTGAGGACTACCTGTACTAAGATGTGAACCCCACAAGGACAGAGATCAGCTGGCCAGGGTCTTCTGCTTGGCTGAGATGTACTGGTATTATATTTCTGTTTGAACTCCACTAATTATTTCTAAATGTGTCATTGTTCGGGCTGTCTTAGCTTATTTGCTTGCAGAAGTTTCATTACCAAACTAGGTAACATCATCTGTGTTGGTGAGTATAGAGTTTGCTCCCTGTTTATTTATACTGGTAGTAATTTGCCCTGCGGAGCTGGATAGAAGCGGGTTTTCTCCTTGGTAGTTCCTTGATTGCAATATTGTTTTCTGCATGATTGTTTGTGTGGTGTTAATCCCTGCTTATCTGAGTACTGGCTGCTGAAAAAAGATGGGCTTTGGTCTTTTTGTTTCCTTCTTAGTCTCTTTTTATTGTCTCTTCAATGGTGAGTAAATGTGGCTTATCTCTACATCTCTATGTCTATTATTTATTTATTTTATTTATTTTTATTACATTTATATCCCGCCCTTCTCCGAAGACTCAGGGCGGCTTACAAGCTTAGCAGTAGCCTTCATTCTATGTATATGCCTGCTTATTAGGGCTTTGACACACACCCCAAGCGGCATTATTACAAAGTCAGCTTAATTGCCCCCAACAATCTGGGTCCTCATTTTACCTACCTGGGAAGGATGGAAGGCTGAGTCAACCTTGAGCCTGGTGGGATGCGAACCTGCACTAATTGCAGGCAGCTGGTGTTACTTTAAGGAGGCATTAGCGAAAGCCAGACCTCCAGGAATTCCCTATAATTTTTTGATTCAGCTTGATTCAGTTTGGATTAGGATGCTTCCAGCTTCCCAGCTGAAACTACAGTGGAGACCATGTGTTATTTCTAAATGCATATCTATATCTTGGCATTAGCAAATGCAGTTAACCGTCTGCTTTTCTGGAGGATGCACCATAGAGGAAGCAGTTAAGAATCTGTTTGCTCACAACTTATATACCTGATTCAATTTCACCAGAAGGACGTTTTGTTTGGAATTTCAATCAACCCTTTTTCCCACCCCCTAATTTCCCATGCTTTAAATCCTCTGTTCTTCCATAAAATCACTTTTTTATTAGGGACACGCTCACGATTCACGTTTCTGAATCGTGTGTAAATAAATGATCAGAGCTACTCGTGCGTTCAAAAATGAGGACCCAGATTGTTGGGGGCAATTAAGCTGACTTTGTAATAATGCCGCTTGGGGTGTGTGTGAAAGCCCTAACAAGCAGGCATATACATAGAATGAAGGCTACTGCTAAGCTTGTAAGCCGCCCTGAGTCTTCGGAGAAGGGCGGGATATAAATGGAATTAAAATAAAATAAAAATTAAATAAAATTTCAACTGGTGGTTTGAATATAAGTCAGCCTAATGTCCTCTAGATTGTTTGGAGAGCCATCAGGTGTATTATGTACATTGCAAAAAAAAGCCACCATTCTGAAATAAAATAATTGCATTACTGGAAGTAACAATTCCGTAAGTAGGCAATGGGATAGTCTATTTGGATGCAGGAACATATATTGTCCGCAGCCTTATTTAAATGCTCGATCTGAAATTTGGGCAAATGCACAAACTAGGAAATAAATTCGGTCTTGGATAGTAATGTGTTAGTGATGTAACATGATGCAGACAGACCTGGCGTGTAATTGCGGGGGGGGGGAATCCTCCTTTACTTATAATTCCTCTCAAGGGGCAGGTGTGGTTGTGGGCAGGAGGCCCTTTGTACAACTGTGTATTGGGTATCAATTATGCCCATTCCTGACCAACAGGCTTCACCTCCCATTTGAACGATGCCCTACACATTGGGCTGTCCTTGAAGAACATCAGTTGGCTCAAAATGCAGCGCCCCGCATGGTTTTCCAGAAGTTCAACTTTGTGCGTGTGTCACCTCTTGTGCAAGAGCTGCAGTGTTGCCAGTTTGCTTCAGGGTGCGATTTAAGGTGTTGGTTATCACCCTTAAAGCCCTACATGGCTTGGGCCAGTTTATCTGAAGGACTGCCTCTCCCCAGTTACATCTATCCGGCCCACAGAATAGGAAGACAAGGGCATGTTGTGAGTCCCAACTATCAAGGAAGGACATCTGGGATCTAGGCAAAAGGCCTTCTCTGTGGTGGCTCCCTGCCTTTGGGACGTCATTCCCGCAAAGATAAGGTTAGACCCCGCCCGGCTGCTTTTCCACAAGGTCTTAAAGATGTGGTTTTGTCAGTGAGCTTGGAGACCACATTTGGAGCTGACCAAATGGCTTGTTCGATTGTGTATCCCTGGCTGGGGTGCATGGGTGGGACTTAGGATATATGTGTTAAACTGTGGATTTTTAAAAAATGCTGTAGAGGTAGTCCTAGACCAGGGGTAGGCAACCTCGGCTCTTTTATGACTCATGGACTTCAACTCCCAGAATTCCTGAGCCAGCCATGCTGGCTCAGGAATTCTGGGAGTTGAAGTCCATGAGTCATAAAAGAGCCGAGGTTGCCTACCCCTGTCCTAGACTTACAATAGTTCGTTTAGCGACCGTTGAAAGTTACAACAGCACTGAAAAAGAGAGTTACGACCCTTTTTAACACCTGCAACCATTGCAGTATTCCCATAGTCATGTGATCACAATTCAGACGCTTGGCCACTGACTCACATTTATTACCGTTTCGGTGTCCCGGGGTCATTGTGGATCCCCTTTTGCAACCTTCTGACAAGCAAAGTCAATGAGGAAGCCAAATTCATTTAACAACCCGGTTACTAATTTATCAACTGCAGTGATTCAGTTAACAACCGAGGCAAGAGAAGTCATAAAGTGGGGGCAAAACTCACTTAACAAATATCTCACCTAACAACAGAAATGTTGGGATCAGTTATAGCCATAAGTCGAGGACTACCTATATATCATTTTGTGTCAACTGGGCAGCTATATAAATCTGTTTCATACTTAAATAAATAAATACATGGAGGGCTGTGTCAGATAAAATTCCGTTCAACAGCCAGCTTTCTCCGTCAAGAGTAATCCTAGTCTTGAGGGAAATTGAGAATAAGGAAAAATAATACTGCCTGTGGTAAAAAAAATATCGTTTAATTAAATCAGGGCCAACCTTTTCCCTAAATCCATGAATTATTCAGTTCAATAATAATTACCGGGAAAATAAACTCCAGGAGCGATACATCACAGTTTTATAATATTATGAAAAGGAAAGCCCAGAATGACATATAATGTGTTTAAAATGCTTTTATTAAAGTACTGTTACATTTATTGAAGAGTTCACATCATAGGGTAATGCGACACGCTTTTTTTTTTCTAAAGTGACATTTTATTACAATCCTGTATAATTTATCTGGAGGAAAACATTCAGTAGGATTAGGAGCAATTTCATTTACGCAGTATCGCACTTTAAACTCTTATATTAGTTCAAGGTTTATTCCATTATTCAGCTATCTCTAAAAGCTATCACAGGCTGACTGTGCACCATTTTTTCCTGCCACGCACTAAAATTATTCAAATTCTATAAAGCAATTTATTATTTTGAATGAGATCAAATCCCTGCCAGTGTGCAAATGTGCTATAATTCATATGGGTTTTTCCCCTTATCACGCATGGTTTTCATGTCACCCATATTTATGATGAAAACCCCCAACCAATAACTCACAAGAACCAGTCGTAATCAATTAATTGTGAAAGTCTTGACGTCTGCAAGACTTAAATTTGTGAACCAAACTGAAAACAATATAATAATATGAAAAGGCTTCTCCGTTGAGCCAGAAACATGTTTGAAACCTCGCAGTTCTTTCTACAGATGCATGTATAAATAATAGCAATAGGTCACTTTTCCGTCTGTTAACTAAGGCTTAGGGGTCACTGTTCATTGTGTGTCCATGTTTGACACCGGCTCTGGATTCAGATCACATTTCTTCTCTCAGGGCAAGGATGCATAAACGATGGCCACATGGAATTGGGGCAGCCAATGTCAATGCTGCTAACATCGGAAGTTTTTGCTTTGACAACAGTTGGAGATGCAACCATGTTCTTCTTATGTTTTACTTTTAGAGTTAGAGTTAGCGTTAGATGATGCTGGGGGGAGGAATGTGCATGAGAGTTTAGCTAGACATAACAATGCTGAACCTAGTGTGAGAACCAAGGTTATTGAAATAAGAGATGATAAGAATTGGCAGCTGGAGAATTGGAGGGGAAGCCTGCATTTCAAACTAATTGGAGAATGTGATTTATGACTGTTAGTTGGAGGAGGGAATTGTGCTTTGATACTATGTGCTCAGGGGAGGAGAATCTAGTTTTTGGCTTCGATTATGTTAGTGCCGATGCCATGCTTCTCTAAATAAAGATACTTTAAGGTAAACAATGCCTGGAAGTTCTTTGAAGAGTTTCATCTGTCGGAACCATGGCAGCCAACACATTTGGGAATACAAATAGTCCTCGGTTTATAATCATTCACTTAATGACCCTTTGAAGTTACAACGGCTCTGAAAAAAGTGACTTATGACCATTTCCCACACCTACGACTGTTGCAGCATCTCCATGATCACATGATCAAAATCCAGAGGCTTGGCAACTGGCATGCATCTATGACAGTTGCAGTGTTCCAGGGTCATGTGATCACCTTTTGCAAACTTCTGCAAAGTTAATGGGGAAGCCACATGCCAATCGTGTTACTAACTTAACAGTTGTGGCAAGAAAGGTCGCTAAAATGAGACAAAACTCACTTAACCACTGTCTCACTTAACAACAGAAATTTTGGGCTCAACTGTGGCCGTACATCAAGGACTAACTTTATCAGCATATTAGCAGAATGAAATGAATCCTTTCAACGATTCTATTTATGTCATTTATTTCATCTCGCCACAGAAATTAGGCAGAAGGTAAATTTGGGGGTGGAGATTTTTATTTTATTTTATTTTATTTTATTCGTTTAAGGTTACATAGTTAGGTTACATAGCCACACAACGTTACGGGGGGCGGGGGGAAGATTGCAATGTTCACAAATGTTTTAAAATCAGCTCGCCGCTGAACCCGTTAGAGATCTGGAGGCAAAGCAGGTGGCAGCGGTAAAACCACTTGGCTGGGAGATGCTAGTCGGCAGAATACGCACCGGGTTTCTATGGTGTCTTCTTGGCTCCGGAAGATCAGAAAAGATTTCTGACATGCTTCACACTGGATGTTGGTGTTAAAAGAGGATATATCAGAAATTCAACTGTCATAGGCATTTGATACTGAGTCTATTTCTGAAACTGACCACTCTTCCATGCCAAAAATTGGCCAACATCTGGCCATCTTCTACATGCAGTTAGTTAAAAGCCAACACTCACTATTTCTCAGTGCTCTTTCTAGACTAGAGATGATGAAATGAAGACTCTAATAATATCGGAAAGGCTGCCTGTAGCTCGTTTTTGCTCTCTATAAGGGGCTCACTATGTCACTCAGATGACATCAATTCATGTCAGCTTGAAATGGGTGACATGACTTCAACACCACCTGTCAGAGGAACTTAGGTCACCACCTCTGTCTAGTTCTTTCTGCTCTTCCCACTAGATCAGGGGTGTCAAACTCGCAACGTCACGTGTTGTGTCACGACGTACCGTGACTTTTTCCCCATTGCCGGCAATGGGGTAGGCGCGGTTTCGCCAGGACGCATCCGGCGGCTGGCAGTTCGACACTCCTGCACTAGATCAAACACAAGGTGCATTTTGTGGGCCTCCTCTATTAAAAAGGACTACATGGCAGGACCCAGGAGGTGTGTTTTTTCTGTCCATCACCTGCCCTCTGGAGCACCAGACCCTTATCTGTGCTAGCGGTTTGTAAGGTTCTTCAAGTTCTGGATGTTCCTTGGGGCAGGAGAGTCTAGTGGTTAGGTGAGGCCATTGTTGTAAGGTGGGTTTGTCCCCATGTTGTTTGGCTCTAATTCTGTATGTACTGCCAAGAGTCGGCATGATGAGACGAATAACTAGATAGAACGAGCTAATAAATAATTAGAAAATCAAATTAGTAACTTATTTATGTATATATTCAATTTATGCAGGTACCCATCTCAAACAAATGACCCCTAGGGAGTTAACAACAAATAAAAACAAGGTTAAAAAAACCCATAACAAAAACAATAAATAACAAATATAACAACTGACCTCAAACCAACCAACACAAATAGAGCATTGTGAAAATCTCAATAATGACAGTGGGAGCTAATTTTGAAATTAATATTCATGCAGATTGCAGTCTATATTCAGAATAAATCACACTAGGGCAATCTGGCTAATTCCTAAATAAGTGGGCCCAGGAGTGCGGCCGCATAACCCGCAGCATTTATTTATAATATGTGTATCTCCTGCATTTCGACTGAGTAATCTTGAAGGAAGAATGCATTAAATTTTAATAAAAACACATGTTTGCCTATTTGTATGCTTCACAACACCCAGCATTCAGAATGATCCTCTCTGAACTCAAAAGGGTCCTGAAATCTAGGCTGGCCAATTCAGATAAACTGGAAATCACATTTTTCAAGGCAGTGTTGTTGTTGTTTAGTACAGGTTCAGACTTAAAAAGGATAGTTAGGACTGCAGAAATAAAACAGTTGTAACCAGCCTACCTTCCACTGAGGGCTGAGAAAATATCTACAGACTGCTCACATCCTGGACATAAACTGTTTCAACTCCCCGCCTCCACGATGCCACTATAGGGCACTGCATGCCAAAACAACTACACAAAGACAGTTTTTTTCCCCTTGTGCCATGACTCTGTTGAACACCTAATTCCCACAGCACTGTCTTATGTCTAAGGATATTTACCCATTGTAGTAGGGTTGTATTATTATTATCCTTCTCGTCTTTCTACTGCCTTCTCTTGTTCTCTCATGATTACAAATTTCTTGACTGTTGGAACAATTAATTAGTGGAACAATCTGCCTCTGGAAGTTGTGAATGCTCCAAAACTGGAAGTTTTTAAGAAGAAACTGGACAACCATTTGTCTGAAATAGTATAGGTTCTCCTGCTTTAGCAGGGGGCTGGACTAGAAGACCTCCAAGGTCCCTTCCTATTCTATTCTATTCTATTCTATTCTATTCTATTCTATTCTATTCTATTCTATTCTATTCTATTCTATTCTATTCTATTCTATTCTGAAAATCTGCCACTTCTATTAAATATGCTGACCTTGGAAATCTTGGAACCTCTCGTTTTCACAGCTTGAATCACCATGGGGATTTCATTGGCATTTTTAATATCCCATAATCTCACAGTCTGGTCCTATAATATGAGGAGAATTTTGTATCAGTGAACAGAATTGCAGTTCTTCCAGACAAGGCTTGGTCTTTGAGTTGACTACAATACTCCATGGTTTTCTGCGGTTTCCTTGGTTGCAAGGATTTTTTAGTAACCTAATAAATTAACTGACTAAGAAGACCTGCCAATCTGTTTTGAGTTATCTCAACATACAGTTGTCCTTCCAATGAATAGACAATAAAGTAGTCCTTGAGTTACGATGATAGTTGGGACCAGAATTTCCGTGGCTAAGCAAGGTGGTTGTTAAATGAGTTGCGCAACCTTTTGTCCATGGTTGTTAAGCGAAACACTGCAGTTAAGTGAATTCAGCTGGTGGTTAAGTAAATTTGGCTTCCCCCATTGACTTTCCTTGTCGGAATCCAGCTGGGAAGGTTGCAAATAGCAATCACATGATCCTGGGACCCTGCAACCTTTGTAAATGCATGCTGGTTGCCCAGCACCCAAATTTTGATCATGTCATCATGGGGATGCTGCAGTGGTCATAAGTGCAGGGACTTGTCGTAAATCTCCTTTTTCAGTGCCGCTGTAACTTCAAACGGTCCCTAAACAAATTTCAGGGGTAGGCAACCTTGGCTCTTTTATGACTCGTGGACTTCTGGGAGTTGAAGTCCACGAGTCATAAAAGAGCCAAGGTTGCCTACCTGCCCCTGGTTTCAGTCAAGCACTACTTGTATCTAATTTGGTTTTAATTGATATGTATTTTATCCACTTTGCTTTCTAAAATTATGCTGAGTTTTGTTAACGTAAAAAAAAAACTGTCTAGCTTTTCTATGCTTCCACATTTTCAGCCACCTTGGGAGTTTGCTTCGGAATGGCACTGTGTCTGAGTTGACGGGTTTGCTTTTATAGAAATGGCTAGCATCTATTACTATATAAAAGTAAAAAAGATGAGGCTGCATGTTATTGCCTTAATCTACTGCACTAAAAAGAGTTGGACGTTGATGCTTTCCTTCCCCCCCCCCACCTTTTCCTTTACACTTTTTCCTCTTCTCATTTTCCTTCCCCATTGTTTTCATTTTTCTTTATACTTTATAAAAGAAAACATTGAAAAATTATCGTCGGTTTGCTGATTCCTCCATCCCTGCAGCTTTTGAGGCAGCCCTGGAGGTCACCAGAAACAATCTGAAAACCCGAAAAAGCAAAAAAAAATTTTTAAAAAATTGAAGAATTAATCTCCTGCTTTCTCAATCTATCTGTAGCTGCTTCTACAGGCTGGTGTGAATTATTTTTACTTCCTCCGTTTTTTGTTTTTTGTTTTGTTTTTGTTGATTTGTTTATTTGGTTTGGTAAAGAGTTTTGAGAATTTTCTGGTTAAAAGATAATTTTGCAACGCTGATTCATCATCGCAGAGATAATGTCCTAAGGTGAAAGTTGAAAAATTTCAGGGCATTCATTCTCTGACAACTTTGGATAATACCTTTGAAGAAGAAACAACAAGCTTCTTGTCTTTGCTAATGGCCACATCTGTCACCCAATCAGCATGACCCTGCAGAAACACAATTTATCAGCGGTAAGACATAAAGCACATCCTTAGCTAGATTTTTAGCTATGCTCCTAAGGCTACCTAGAAGAGGAAAAAAAAGTAACATCCAAGGTAATTTGGAGAAGCAGGCTGAAGATTTACCCTGGTGGGTTCCATTTCTGTTTCATTCCAATACTCTGAAGAGCCTTTTCCATTGTGAAAGCATATGCAATTCGTTGACAACTACTTCTGACAACTGATATAATTTAGATTAAAAAGAAACCTTAGATTGGTGGGATAGATGGAAAGAGGAAGCGTTGCCCAGAAGGAAATTCTCACTGAGGGTTCAAATGATTTCCCTGATCACTGAAGAAGATTGGGCTAGATCACTGTTTCTCAACTTTGGCAGCCTGAAGATGTGCAGACTTCAAGTCCCAGAATTCCCCAGCCAGCTGTGGGGAATGCTGGCTGGGGAATTCTGGGACTTGAAGTCCGCACATCTTCAGGCTGCCAGTTTTGAGAAATGCCGGACGAGATGGTGGTGGTAGTTGTTTTAGACCTCCAAGCGAGTCTTGATTCCTGGTGACTGCTTGCAATTTTCTTGGCAACATTTTCAGAAGATGTTTGCCATTGCCTCCTTCCCTAGGGCTGAGAGAGAGTGATTGGCCCAAGGTCACCCAGCTGGCTTTGTGCCTAAAGCAGCACTAAAACACACTCTCCCAGTTTCTAGCATGGTGCTCTTAAATAGTATCTCAAACTGTCCCTTGACGATGCTTCTTGCTTACTTCCTGTTCCAAAATCCTTACAATGTGCCGTAAAAGTTTCTGCTTTATTCAAAGTAAATATATTGTCTCCCTTTCCAAGCACTCATTTTGATTTTGTTATTCTTATTTTTATTTATTTGTACATTCAGAGCTTCACATATGACTTTAACAGCCAAAAAAATGGATGGATACGAACTCTTATCGTCTTTCATAGTTTACACTCTTATAGACATTACGTATATTATTCTATCATCTATTATACCTTTCTAATGTATAGCAGCAATGCACAAAGAAGGCAGTGCCTCCTTTTATTAAGTTCTCATCTACCGTAGTACCAGTAAAATGAATATAATCATTTGAGAATTTCAGTTGTTCCACTCTGGTTTATACAAACATTCTGGCTTCTTTGAGTTTAACAGATTCCAATCTCAAGAGTGTCACGGGCTATGGCTGAAATAATTACAACGGTTGATCATGAATCACCCAAAGAATAATGTTTCAGTTGCTTAGCAACCACAATTCAATTGCTATTTTGCTTTCACAAATGACTGAGCAGGGGCTGGTGCTAAGAACATGGCAAAGGTGGGACGCTTCTGAAGCATGCTGAGCAACTATGAATGCTGAGCAAAAAGGTGATGGAAAAAGTAACGCATAGAATAGAATAGAATAGAATAGAATAGAATAGAATAGAATAGAATAGAATAGAATTATGGAAATTAGAATAGAATAGAATAGAATAGAATAGAATAGAATAGAATAGAATAGAATAGAATAGAATAGAATAGAATAGAATAGAATAGAATAGAATAGAATAGAATAGAATAGAATAGAATAGAGGGACAGGTTAGAAACGAATAGAATAGAATAGAATAGAATAGAATAGAATAGAATAGAATAGAATAGAATAGAATAGAATAGAATACTTTATTGTCATTTTAAATGTACACTAATCAGCATACACTAAAATGAGATTTCATTGCATATAGCTCTCAAAGTGTAACCACCTCCAATATACACTGCATAAACTTGACAAAAATTTGCATATAGCCACATACACACACACAAACACACATATGATATATATTCCAACTTATATTGTCATTGGGACATTCAAATAACCTCTGTTAAGGAGGCATCCAACGTATATTTTACCATATAAAAACTGAAGAACAGAGCTGAAAGGGACCTTGGAATCCCTCTAGTTCAACCCCTTGCACAAGCAAGTGACCCTTTATCATTCTGGACAAACGGCTGTCCAATCTCTTCTTAAAAATGTGAGTGCAGGCAGTCCTTGACTTACAACCCTTCGTTTAGTGACGGTGCAAAGTTACACTTTAAAAAGGGACTTAGGACCAGTTTTCTCGCTGACAAGCACTGGAGCGTCCCTGTGGTCACATGATCAAAATTCGGGCGCTTGGCAACCGACAGGCACTTAGGACAGTTGCACTCTGATCACCGTTGGTAACCGTCCCAGCCAGCTTCTGACAACCGAAATCAATGGGGCACGCCAGATTTGTTTAACAACCGCACAATTCTCTTAGTAACTGGAGTGATTCGTTGAACAACTGGGGCGAGATGGGTCGTAAAATGGAGCAAGGCTTGCTTAACAACAGTCTTGCTTAGCAATGGACATTTTGGGGTTGATTGTGGTCGTATGTTGGGGCGCTACTTGTACTGAAGCCATTTGAATCCCCATTTGATAAAATGAAAGCTGTTTCAGTACCTTCAAGGATATCTTTTTGTATGCTTCTTCTATGTCCCACACACTGATGGTTTTGTCATAACCTCCGGATACCACACACGAGGCTGAAGCAGAACACAATAATGCTACATGTGACGGCCTTCTATGGTTATTGTTAAAGAGCCAAAGGTGTCCTGCAAAAACTCTGAAATCAAATTCGGATGATGCACTAAGGATATTTAGTCACCTTTCAACATATTTTCTGAGTCCCGCCCCCCCCCCCCAAAAAGGACAATGAATGCTTTTAAAGCAAGCAGAAATTCTGAGTTTGTCTAAATATTTTTGGGAGGAAAAACAAGACGAAACCCAGCTCTGTTGATCCTGAACATTATAAACATGAAATATTATGGGACTGGCACGTGAATAAACTTTCATATGATAAACTGTAGCAGTAGTATTAATAATAACTTAGCAGGCAATAGAAATAAAGGAAATAAAGGAATAGGAACTGAGTTCGAGCTCTCTGGCCCAGGCTGAGAATTTTAATTTTAATTTTAATTGGGGTATTTATTCTCTCAGGGACTATTATAATCTTTTTAATTGTTTTTAATTTTTGTATTTCTTGTTTTAATTCCCTGTAAACTGCCCTGAGTCCTTCGGGAAAGGACGGTATACAAATCCAATTAAATAAATAAATATAAGAAATACAAAGTAGACACAAATGTCTAACTTAAATAGGAAAATGAATTCAGATTCTGGTGGAACAATACTTCATCCACTACCAGCTAGTGATATAAATGAATATCTTTAGGTCACAAGAAGTCTGATTGATTGATTTTGATTGACTGACTGACTGATTTCTGTGCCGTTGAATCAGTGTCGACTCCTAGTAACCACATAAAATACATTTACTCCAGAATGATCTATCCCCAACCTGCTCCCTCAGGTTTTTCAACCTATCTCCATTGTAATCAATCAATACACTTAGTTTCTGGTTTTCCTCTTTCTTTCCATCTTTCTCAGAGAACTTAATGTCTTTACATAATGTGTGCAAAGTATGATAATTTAGTCTGGTCATTTGTGTGAGAACTCTGGATATATTTGTTAGATGATTCATTGGTTTATTTTCTTGGCTATCCGTGGTCACTTCATGAGTCTTCTCTAAAGAAGACTCAATATGATTTTAGATTAATCCTGGAAATTATTTATGCCCATGTAAAAATTCAGATAGATAGATGGGGATGAGGAGGGGGGACGGGGGGAGGGAGAGAGAGAAATGTTGATAGATGGATAAAAGAAATAAAAGAGATTGATGATAGGAGAGAGAGAGAGAGAGAGAGAGAGAGAGAGAATCATAATAGCTTTTATTCAGATTATTATATGGCTTGGTCAGTTAGGTAACGCTGCTAAGAAATATTGCCTGGAGATAATCACTGGAAACGGAGGTCACTTCAAAGATATTTTTATAAGCCAGAAGATGGAGAAACTATTGACCTAAATGGGGGGGAAAACAGATGTTCTTAATAAAAATCCTTCTGTGAAGATACTTTATTCCACTTTATTTCCACAAGAGACTTGAGAGGTAGACCGAATGACTAAATCGTGATTTGAGCACAGTTTTTCCCATTCTATACTTTTTGGATGGACAATATTTTATTCCCAGGACCAGAAGGAAACAGTACATCATAATAACTGTATCAATTATAGAGTGTTTTATAAGGCTAATTAAAGGGCAATGCAAATTCAATTTAGTTCAAATTATAGGAGCAGTAATTTAATCGCTCTGAGAAAGCTGTTTAAACGTGAATCGGGGAGAACACATGAAATAAGCTTTTCTCTCTCTGTGGATGCTAAGAACATTCATCCTGCATAACTCACCATCTTTGCTAACATCACAGCAGCCAACAATGCCGATATGACCTTGTTCCAAAGTAATAGGCCCATGAGAACGGAATTCTCCCGTACGGACATCCCATAACTTGATATTTTCGTCCCACCCTGCTGTGCACAGATAATGACCGTCCAAGGAGAAGCAGCAATCCGCAATGGCGTTGTTGTGTGCCCTGAAAGAAACGTGACATTTCACATTAACAGGCTGAGATGTGGTTATCTAAAGGACAAGAGGGCTATCGGTGTGTAATTGCAGGGAAGATTAATGAACCAATTAATGATCTTCTGAGTTCTTCTCTTTTGTGCAACAGCCACGTTTAGAATAAAGTGGGCAACAGGCCAATCTTGCATTATCCAGGGCCCGTTTCGAATTTTATGGAAGCCGGTCAACTGGCAAGCAGATAATCATTGCCAATATATGATATGCTATATATTAGCTAAATCCAACAAATTCATAATAAAATCATACTAGGATGGTTTCTTACCGTTCAATGGTGACTGTGGTAGCCCTTGCAATGATATCCCAGAATTTGATAGACATGTCAGATGACACCGTAGCTATTCTCTGGTTGACAGGATCAAACCGGCAGCTTTGAATTGTACTTCTGTGATAATCTGAAAGGAAGAATCTGCAAGTATCAAATGGCACCTGCTTTGACTTCTAAGCCCCCAAAGGTTGCCCCTCCCATCCTACAGATACTGCGGTAATCAAAGTCTGGGCCATTATAACAGAATAACAGAGTTGGAAGGGACCTTGGAAGTCTTCTAGTCCAACCCCCTGCTCCATCAGGAAACCCTATACCATTTCAGAAATACAAAAGCATTGACTTGTGCTTAGATTGTAAGCCGCCCTGAGTCTTCGGAGAAGGGCGGGATATAAATGGGATTAAAAAAAAAAGTGGATGGAAGCATGGAGTAGCTATACCTCCCAAGATATTTCTGAGCATATTAATGCTAATAGTATACCTCCAGGATTTAATCTACCCCGACACATATGGGTGACATACAATAGAATTAGAACGGCTCATGGGGTGTGTGCCGATTCTCTGTATAAATGGGGAAAGACACCTTCAGCACAATGTGATTGCGGGGCTCCCCGACAGACTATCCAACATATAGTGAGGGAATGCACTAATAGAAGATACCCAGGAGATTTTAAGGACTTCCTCTGCGTAACAACGGCAGCTACTGACTGGATCTCCAAACTCGACATTAAACTCTGAAATGTTATTTCTGTTTTCCTCTTAGGTTTTATAATTGCTTCTTTTTTTAAAAAAATTGTTTTAACTGTTCTAACTTGTAAATATGAAGTGCTTTTGATTCTGTGTGTGACCAGCCATACGCTAAATAAATAAATAAATTTCAGAAAAGTGGTTTGTCCAATCTCATCTTAAAAACTTCCAGTGTTGGAGCTTCCACAGCTTCTGGAGGCAAGTTGTTTCACTGATTAATTATTCCTTAGTTCTAGGTTCTCTCCTTGTTTGGTTTCCATCCGTTGCTTCTTGTCCTGCCCTCTTGACACCCCCCCTTTCTATGTAGCAACCCCTCAAATATTGGAACACTGCTATCATGTCAGCTCTAGTGCTTCTTTTCACTAGACTAAAGGTAAAGGTAAAGGTTCCCCCGTACATGCGTGCTAGTCGTTTCCGACTCTAGGGGCCGGTGCTCATCTCCATTTCAAAGCCAAAGAGCCAGTGTTTTGTCTGAGGACGTCTCCGTGGTCATGTGGCCGGCATGACTAGACACCAAAGGCGCACGGAACGCTGTTACCTTCCCACTGTAGTGGTCCCTATTTTTCTACTTGCATTTTTACGTGCTTTCGAACTGCTAGGTTGGCAGAAGCTGGGACGAGTAACAGGCGCTCACTCTGCTACGCGGCACTCGGGATTCGACCCGCCAAACTGCTGACCTTCTGATCGACAAGCTCAGCATCCTAACCCTCTGAGCCACCGTGTCCCACTAGACTAGACATACCCAATTCACACAACCATTCTACCACAACCTCAGTTATACTTCCTCTAGTGGGGTTTATGGGATTGAAGGCCAACGTCTTCAAGACGATGGACCAAAAGTTGAATGTAAGCAAACCCCTGCTTCTTCTGAACATGTCATCTTGCCAATTAAGACCTCACTCCACCCGAATGTGGGGTGCTACTGACTTCACCTTTTACCAGAAGGGACCTCAACCCAAAGTTCAGAAACTCTACCTCTGATGAAGGCCACCTGTTCACCATCTTCAACGTTGCAGACAAATAACGCATTCTCCAAATCGGAGCCGGAGACGACGTATTTGCCATCGTGAGAAAGATGGCACGTAGTTATCAAGCCATCCTGCCCCAGAGACCACTACAGAAAGGAGAAAAAAAGACACCAAATATCTTTTATAATGAAGGATATCCAGGACTCGTTGTTTTAAAATATTGATCCAGCTGCAACTATTTTCCTTAATTAGTGGATAATAAGCATCTTCCCAGGAGGGTTTAACTAACGATATGAATAGCAAGTAATCTGTCTTGCTGGTTTCACTGCAATTAACCTCATTAGCTTTAGCAGCGTGAGCCATATGATGTTCAAGAAAATTAATTAATTATCATCAGATTATTATGAATTCCACTTAGGGTCAAAGTAAGACATTGGAGGAAAAAATAAGGAGCCTCCCCCCCCCTTTTTTTTTTTAACTACTCCCTTGTGTTGCAGTAAAAGCAGACTTGCAGAGCCGATTAATTCGCTGGCAGTACATGTAGTCCTCGACTTACGATCACAACTGAGCCCCCAAATTTCTGTTGTTAAGTGAGATATTTGCCCCCTTTACGACCTTTCTTGCCACCATTGTTAAGCGAATCACCGCAGGTGATAAGTTAGTAACTTGGTTGTTACGCGAACCTGGCTTCCTCATTGACTTGGCTTGTCAGAAGGTTGCAAAAGGGGATCCCGTGACCTTGGGACACAGCAACGGTCATAAGTATGAACCAGTTGCCAAGCATCTGAATTTCGGTCCCACGATGATGGGGATGCTGCCAAGGTCGTAACTGTCACTTTTTTCAGTGCCTTTGTAACTTTGATCACTAAATGAATGGTTGTAAGTCCATCTCTATTTAGGTTTTCTCCTTGGTGGACTTTGCAGGATACCCCATCAAAAGTCTCTCCTGTTTTTTGCTCCTCAAGAGCATCTGCAAGGGCAAAGGGATCAAAAAATTAAGGGGGTGGCCAATATTGCGTTTCAATCGTGCAATATTGGCTGCCATCTTGGGGTTTTTTTAAAAAACACCAGGGGGACATCCCTGTGCTTGTAATTTTGATACAAATATCCCCCCCCCAAAATATCATCTGCTATCTTTTATTGCTTCCCCCCCCCCCCGCTTTAATTGCTTAAATCTGACTGAAGATTTATTTTCATGGTGGAGGGTCTCTATGTAGCTTTTGGGGACTGTTTCTGACCTCAAGTGAAGACTCGGATCCATTTAACAGATCTTCTGATGCTCTCAGCTATTTATTCCTGCCCTCCTTCTCTTTTGGCCTCTCCGTGACGGCGTTTTCGTAAGCGATATGGCTTAAATTGATTCAAATTATGAATTTATTTTCAGTATGGTAAGTCACCCTTGGCATTGGTTTGAAGGGCGGACTGGAAAAGCACAATGAAAACTGCCTCACAAAGTCTTTAAAGAAAAAGTCAGTCGGTGAAAAATGGAGTTGGAAAATGTGCTGAGTGGGAAAGTTTTTTTCCACCAATTCTTTTTTCCTGCAAAGCTCCTTAGACTGCCCGAGATGTGAGCTCAGATAAACTAAAAAAAAAAACAGTTGCAATATTATATACAGGGAGCCTTTGACGTACAATCACAACCGATCTCAAAATTTCTGTTGCTAAGCGAAACATTTGCTAAGTGAATTTTGCCCCATTTTGCAAACTTTCTTGCCACCGTTGTTAAGTGAATCACTGCATTCGTTAAATTAATAACACGGTTGTTAAGCGAATCTGGCTTCTCCGTTGACTTTGCTTGTCAGAAGGTCGCAAAAGGGCATCACGTGACCCTGGGGACACTGCGACGGTCATAAATACGAGTCAGTTGCTAAGCATCTGAATTTTGATCATGTGATCAGGGGGATGCAACAATCATCGTAAGTGTGAAAAACGGTCATAAGTCACTTTTTGCAGTGCCATTTTAACTTAGAACGGTCATTAAACAAGCTGTCAAAAGTCTAGGACTGCCTGTATACATACAGTACTGTATATCTTGCCATTCAAATATGAATCCACTCACTGCTGATGTAACCATGTAGACTGTGTTAAAAGCTAATTTCATTCAATTTAAGAATGATATTCCACCTTTGCTGTATTTGCTGATTGGCCAAGGGCCAAGATAGATATTCTCATCCATCACTTTCTTCATCTACCAGGAATTCAGGTATATGCTGGTATGGATAAACATTTGGTTAAACAGAAATCTAGTTTTAAGTTCTTCAGTTGGCTTTTGAAAACAGCAGAGAATAAAATCAATACATACAAGCATTTTTCCTGTTTCCGTATCCCAGGCCTTTAGGGTTTTATCATACGATGCTGTTATTAACCTAAAAATTAAAGAGATTGACAGGCTGGAATTGAACCGGAGCTCTCTTTTGAAGAAATTAAATATAAAAGGGAGGGAGGGAGGAAGGAAGGAAGGAAGGAAGGAAGGAAGGAAGGAGGGAGTGAAGGAAGGAAGGAAGGAAGGAAGGAAAGGAAGGAAGGAAGGAAGGAAGGAAGGAAGGAAGGAAGGAAGGAAGGAAGGAAGGAAGGAAGGAAGGAAGATCACATGGCTTTTGAGCATTTTACTAAAATCTTACAACACCTCCAACTGGCACTTGGCACAAGCACTGGCAAATAAATGCAGCACAAAACAAGTCCTGATTAAGCTCTTCAAGGGTCATGATCCTTTACTGTCTTTTCTGAGCCAGACTGAGAAACTTTAGCATCCTGGCAATATTTCCCTTTAAAGGAAGGTACTATAAGCTGTGCAAAAACTGTCTATTAAAATTAAATTTTCCTGCTTGGAAACTTCCTGGTCTTTTCCCATTGTCCTAACCAAGACACTATCACAAGGTTCCATTCAGGTGAATATCTAATAATAATATACATTTAAAGCTCATGCATAAGTTACAATACAATAATTACCTTCGGTTGTCAGAAGTCAGGCAACATTCTGAAACTGGTCCAGTGTGTTGATCCTTAAAGGTGTGGACGCAAATAGAACAGGCAATATCCTTCAATAAAGACAAGGTTGATTACAGAATTGCACACTGAGAGTGAACAAAGACTACCAATTTAATTCTAATTAATAGCACATCCAGTATATCAAAATAGGGGTTCTTAAAATTTCCAGCTGATTACCAACCCAAAGAATTGGACTAGCCCAACAGAAGAGGGAGAAGGCAGGTATAAAGCTATAACAATACCTGGTTTAGGTTTGTCTACTGTAATTAAGTTCTTCAATTATAGATTCACAGTTTTTTCTTTATGATTTAGAGACATTATAAAACTCTGGCAAGGATTTTCAGTCATGAAAAATGTAGCCTTTGTTTTCCTGTATTAAATTAAGTTTTAGACTTGAGAGCCGTGGGATCATGCAGTTGTGTTTGTATGCACTTCAAATAAACTTACCCAAAGTTTCACTGTGGTATCGAAAGAGCCTGAAATAATTTTGGTATCGTCAAAACAAAAATGACAGGAAGTCACAGCATCGGTATGGCCTTTTAAAATTTTGAAATGAATCTGTGAATAAACCAAGATAGCTCATTTTTATCTTGTAATTTTTTTTTCTGGAGGAAGCACTAGCCACAAAAGGATAACAAGGACCAAAATGAACTAGTAAGATGTACTTTCTCTTCTGAAAACTCCTATCCCATACACGGGTCAAAGCAGCTCAGATGAGTGCTAAACACGTATTAGATTGCAATTACATTTTAAAGCTGGGGTTATATTTGAGCTTAAGCCACGATACATGTTTGTTCTCTTTTGGCTTACTACAACCCAGCCTAAATCTCTATATTAGCCCATTCTGCCTTGTAGCAAAGTCGCTGGCTGGAGACTATATATATATGAGTTGGGTGGCGCTCTCTCTTTGTTTGCTAAATAATAAATAAATTTTGATCTAGCATTGGAACCATTAAGCCTTTTACCCAACATTTATGATTAAAAAAAGAGTTCTGACGATGAAAACATCCATTAAGGAGAATGCTGATGTTATTATTACCCACACTGATTTTTCACCAAATTGGAATTAGTATGCCAGCCATCTTGGAATAATCCTGGTGCTTCCTTAAGGGGGCATGGCGATTCTCCTGGCCTGTGTCCCACCCCTTTCAATTTGGCTGTCTCTGCAGGATTGTGGTTGGAGAAAGGAAACGATTAGGTCAGGAGGACCATAGTTAAGACCAGAGCTCTTCTCCAAGAGGGCCACCACAAGGAGGGACCTTAATATGAAAACTAAGACTCCACTTCCTTGCAGCTCACCCAGCCAGCTCAAACCCGGGGGGGGGGAGAGAATAGGGAGCAAAATGATCCATAAAATTAGTGCCCCATAACTCGCGTATAGTCAAGGCTATGGTCTTCCCAGTTGCAATGTATGGCAGTGAAAGCTGGACCATAAGAAAGGCTGAGCGCCAAAGAATGGAGGCCTTTGAACTATGGTGCTGGAGAAGACTCCTGCGAGTCCCTTGGACTGCAAGGCGATCAAACCGGTCAGTCCTAGAGGAGATCAGCCCTGTCTGCTCTTTAGAAGGCCAGATCCTGAAGCTAAAACTCAAATACTTTGGCCACCTAATGAGAAGGAAGGACTCACTGGAGAAGAGCCTCATGCTGGGAAAGGTTGAGGGCAAGAGAAGAAGGGGACGACAGAGAAGGAGGTGGCTGGATGGAGTCACTGAAGCTGTAGGCGTGAGCTTAAATGGACTCCAGAAGATGGTAGAGGACAGGAAGGCCTGGAGGAATGTTGTCCATAGGGTCGCGATGGGTCGGACACGACTTCGCAACTAACAACAACAAACTCGCTCCAAATATAATTAAGCCGGTTACGTTTTATGGTTTTCGTGGTTTTCCTGCTTTTATTGTTTTGAATTCTTTAGTAGCAGTAGTATTTGTTCTATGGCTCTTTTTTTAAACTTGGCTTGCCACACAGAGTCAGGTATAAAGAACCCCCATCCAAAGAAATAAAGAAATAAACCCTACTTTGACCGAGATCTCTAATCTCCTGGCCTTCTCCAACCTACGGCCCTCCAGATGCAGGGCGTTACAGCCACTCTCTCCAGTCAGGAGGAAGCATTGAGGTTGGGGCATATGGGGGCTGTAGTCCCAACTTCCACCACAGCTGCAGAGCTCTAGATTGGAGAAGGAGGTTTTCCTCGGAGCCCTACTTGCAGATATTGCCCACCCCGGAGGAAAGAAAGACCCCCCCCACCTCCCCTCTCCTTTCCTGCTTGTGGCGATTCCCCACCTTGGCCAGTTTCTCCTGGTCCCCTTCCCAGGCCTTCTCCTCCGGGCCCCTGGTGTCCAGGGGGTCGTCCCTGGGTGGCTGCAGGGGCATCTCCGAGCAGAGAGGAGAGACTTCCTTCCCTTCCCTTCCCTTCCCTTCCCTTCCCTTTCCCTTCTTTCCCTTTCCCCTCTTTCCTTTCCTTTCCTTCCCTTTCCTTCCCTTTCCTTTCCTTTCCTTTCCTTTCCCCTTCCCCTCTTTCCTTTCCTTTCTTTCCCTTTCCCCTTTTCTTTCCTTCCCTTTTCCTTTCCCTTCCACTTCCCTTCCCTTTCCTTTCTTTCCTCTACTCCTTTCCTTTCCCCTTCTCTTCCCCCTTCACTTCTTTCCTTTCCTTGACTTTCCTTTCCTTTTCCTTCGCCCCCTTCCCTTCCCCTTCCTTTTCCTCTTTCTCTTTCCTTTCCCCTTTCCTTTCCCCTTCCCTTCCCCTTCCCTTCCCTTTCCTTTCCCCTTCTCTTCCCCCTTTCCTTCTTTCCTTTCCTTTCGCTTTCCCTTAGCCCCCTTCCTTTCCCCTTCCCTTCTCTTTCCTTTCCTTTCCCTTTCCTTTCCCCCTCTTGCTCTTTCCTTTTCCTTCCCCCTTCCCCCTTCTTCCCTTCCCTTCCCTTCCTCTCTTTCCTCCTTTCTCCTCTCCTGCCTTCGGCAGTCGCTGCCCGCTCGCTGTCTCGCTCGCTCTCCGGTCGGGCGGATCTCAGCAACCGACCAAGCTGGTCGGACGGGCTCGCGGCGGCTGCGATGTCAGGGCTTCCAGTCACTTTAGGCCAAGTAGTCTCGGGGGGGGGGGGGGGGGGGCTCCAAGTCAGGCGAAGGCCCCGCCCGGGCAGTTCCTCGCATCTTCCGAGGCGGAAAGGAACGAAACCAACGTCGCTTTTCAAAGCAAAGTCCAAGCGGAGCCTTCGGGGGGGGGGGTGGCCATTGGGGGCGGGAGGGGGGGTCTCCCTCCCTCTTTGATGTCTCCTTTTAATCAGCCCGGCTTGGGCTTCCGGCGGGGTCTCTCTGGAGGCAGGGTCTCCAGCCGTCAAAGCAGGATGGGGGCTATGAGAAAAGGCGACCAGATTCCCGGGCCAGGTAGGGGTGTCAAGGTGAGGATCGCTTTTGATGTGTTATGGGTGGAGTGTGCCATCCACCTTGCCAGCTCTTATAGAGAGCAAAGGCGGGCAGTCCTTGACTTATGACTACAGTTGGGGGCCAGCATTTCCGTCGCTAAGCTAGGCACTGTTCTCCAAAGCTATTCTCAAGCTCTTCTCCAAAGCGCCTGAAAGCAGGACAAGAAGCGACAACGGATGGAGACCAATCAAGGAGAGAAGCAACCTGGAACTAAGGAGAAACCTACTGACAGTTAATACCATTAACCAGTGGAACCACCTGCCTCCAGAAGCGGTGAATGCTCCAACACTGGTTGTTTTTAACAAGAGACTGGACAGCCTTTTGTCTGAAATGGTATAGGGTTTCCTGCCTGAGCAGGGGGTTGGCCTAGATGACCTCCAAGGTCCCTTCCAACTTTATTAGTATTATTATTATTATTATTATTACTTGTCAAGCGAGTCCTGGCAATTTTTCACCACCTTTCCCCCCTCGGTGGCTGGGTGAATTGTTGCTGCCCTGGTTAGATGGATCATATAGTTTATTCAGCAAATTATTATAAATACACGCCAATTGTCGGGCACCTAAGTTTTGATCACAGGACCACGGGGGTGGTGTGACAGTTTTAACTGCGAGGACCGATTGCCCCTTTTTTCAGCGCAGTTGTAAATAATCGCTAAATGAATGGCTGTCAAAACGTCCCATGTTTTGCCGTGTGCTTTGCGCTGCGGGGTAAATGTCATGCTGGCACCATTCCCTAAAACCAGCTACGACTAGAGCAAGGGTCTTCAAACTTGGCAACTTTTAAGATTTGTGGACTTCAACTCCCAGAATTCCTCAGCCGGCTGAGGAATTCTGGGAGTTGAAGTCCACAAGTCTTAAAAGTTGCCAAGTTTGAAGACCCCTGGACTAGAGTAACAGCCGCAGGAATTCCTTTACCTTTTTCATTCTGAAAATGAGCCTTTACAGGTAGTCCTCAACTTACAACAGCTTCACTTAGGGACCGTTCAAAGTTACAATGGTGCTGAAAAGTGACTTATGATCGTTTTGCACACTTACGACCTTTGCAGTCACATGATCAAAATTCAGCCGCTTGGCAACTGACTCATGCTTATGACGGTTGCAGTGTCCCGGGCTCACGGGATCCTCTTTTGCGCCCTTCTGACAAGCAAAGTCAATGGGGAAGCTAGATTCACTTAACAACCGTGTTAATAACTTAACAACTGCAGAGATTTACTTAACAACTGTGGCAAGAAAAGTCGTAAAATGGAGCAAAAGTCATTTGATAAACTGACTTGCTTAGGAACAGAAATGTTGGGCTCAACTGAGGTCGTCAGTTGAAGACTACCTGTATAGTCTCTGGGGCTGTGGAAAAAAAAGCAGCGAAGAATAAATTGAGGGCGAAGCTTTGGGAGAAGGAAAAAAAAATACTCATCAGAGGCTTCCTTGGGCAAAGAGTGGATCCCCAGAACTGGGTCAGTGAACACACATGGCAGATGGTATTTCAAAGGGCCCCAAAGACTGGCTCTTCGCCCAGGCCTTTGGCAAGGATGATTAATGCCCTCTTTTCTTCTTTGTTCCCAACAGTTTGTTTTCTCTGACATCTTTGTTTTGCGTTGTTTTTGTCTTCCCATCCTGCCAGGACCAGATCTGGGAATTATGCGGAAAGACTTTAGGGCAAGACGCTCCTAGACCCGGAGCTGACTGAGTTTTCACAGAGTGTATTAACAGCACTTTGCCACATTGGCTGTTCCAAGGTTGTGTGGCTGTTATCGCTATTGGGGTTTTGTTTTTTTCGGGGGGCGAGATATCTGTCTTTGCCCGAAACGCACAGTGTCACTCAGCTGTTTTAGGAGACAACATGTTTTCTTTGTTTTATTTGGTACTTCTAATTTTCTTGGGCATTCAATGGGTGAACAAATCTGCTGGGACCTCCAGCTCAGCAAAGCAGCTGTGCACCTCAACCAACAGCTGCTCACATCTGTCAGATCAGAATGGGTCAAGTCGGCACAGCCACAGCCAACTCACCATGGCCAAATCGCTACGGCCAGCTTGTTGTGGGACAACTCAGCACAGCCAACACATTCTAAAAAGGATCTTTCTCGCCTCTGCGCTTAAGATCCCTCAACAAAATATTTGACCGCGCTGGGAAGATCGGTAAATTTAGTTTATTTAAATTTCCTCATGCTTTTACCATTAAAATACAGCAATTGTCCTTCACGGAATAGAATATTTTGCTCTCTGCAGAATTTGGGTTTTTCTTTTCTTTTTTTAACTTTGAAATTAAAAGAAATAAACAAATCCGAAATAAACGGTGTATTTACACGACATTAACAATGCTTAGTATATGGATGATCTGCCATCACAGAGGAGATCTGTTTTGAGTCCAGAAATGCAATCCAAACTACCGCTTTATAAGTGGAAAATTCTTCAGCCTAAAATTAACAGAGAAATAAAGAGAAGAAACATATTTTAATAAACAAAATAATTTAAATTAAAAAATCCAAACTGGATGCCAAGCTACAATCTTTCTATCAATTGTTAAAAGGCATTTAAATCCTAAAAATAAAACTTCAGACATAGATTTTTAAATGAGCAATTTGTCAGTCATACTTACATATTCACAGTGTATTTATCTATTTATTACATTTATTTGCTGCTCCTCTCGCTTCTCTAAATAATGAAAACACCTATAGCACTCTTCTTTCAACTGATTATCTTTCCAAGTTTGCTGGAAAGTTTAGACACCATCAACTGATTTGATTATTATTCAAAGAATGGAAAAAAATTGTCTCATTAAAACCAAATGGCCAACATGTAAATAAGAGGTCATATAACTCACAGGAGGAAAAAAAATCATCTAACAATAAAGTTAAACCATTTTACTCCCTTAAATAATTTTTTTAGGCTGCTACTTTATATGCAATTAATTCAGAATAATCCCACCAAGAAAATGAAATAATCCAATTAAGTAGATTTAACACCGTTAGGATAATCTTAGAACATAATATCGTATATAAAAAAATCCATCTCCCTCCTCTGATCAATTTCAAGCAAGTTTCAAGTATCTGTAGCTTGTCTTCAGACTGGAAGCAAGATTGGCATCTTCTTGGCAATACTGTATTCCCCAGTTGTTTAAATTACCTTCCTATATTAATGGGAGTTGAATCAGCAGTGTACTGACAATCCCATAACGTTCTATCTCGGGGACAGTATGATCTCAAACAGGAACTCAAAAAAACCCCTTAAGATGGCAAGCAAGGCAGCATTATTTTTTACACATTGCACTTGATCTGACTTTTTATAAATCCTTCATCTGCATTGCTGTGACCTCCACTTTTTAAATCACTCCAGCCGATGCTACTGACTTTTAACATAAATTTTAAAAAGTTGTTTATTGAGTATGGACCAGGTTTTCTGGAGACCTTGACCACCATGGCCCTGTCTTAGATAAGCATCCATGTGGCAAGACACTAGAGTCACACGTTGCATTAAACAATAACGTGATGATTGGTTTAGGCTTCAATGTGACGTGTAAACTCAGATGCACCCTATTTTGAATTAGAATTTCCAGGTATGAGAACAAAAAAAACGTTGCTGTTTTTTTTCTCCCTTCCTTTTTGGTGCAAAGCAGCATTAGGGAACTTGATTCCTTTAAAAGCTACTTTTCCTAAATGTTGGCAAACTGGAGAGAGAGCAAGAGCAGACAGACCAGTGTTTCTCAACCGTGGCCCCTTGAAGATATGTAGACTTCAAACTCCCAGAATTCTGGGAATTGAAGTTCACAAAAGTTGAAGCGGCCAAGGTTGAGAAACATTGGGTTAGATCTTGTGACTTGAGAATCCAGCCAACCCTTCAGAAGATTAAAAACCATGTGGAAACAATGGGCGTTTTTTTTTCTTTCAGGCAAATGATTCCTTCCTTTAAAAACAAAGAAAAATGCCCACCTGCATGCAATAGAAACATTGAACACACACACACCCTTCGCCTACTTACCTTCTTAAAAGTTCCCGGGGTGGTATATCCGCCTTTTCTTCCTCACCGCTGCTGTCTTCGCTCTCTGCTGTGTCTTCGCTGCTGTTCTTATCAGATTTCTTGTTCTTATGCTTTCCCTTGTGCTTGGATTTCTTGTGCTTCTTTTTCTGCAAAAGGAATAACCCAATGACAAGAGTTGGAAGGGACCTTGGAGGTCATCTAGTCCAACCCACTGCTCAAGCAGGAGACTCTTATGTAATTTCAGACAAACGGCTGCCCAATTTCTTCTTAAAAAACCTCCACTGGTGCGGCTCCCATCGCTTCTGGAGGCAAGTCATTCATCCCACTGGTTAATTGTTCTCACTGTCAGGAAGTTTCTCAATTTGCTCCACCTCAATAATCTTTCACAGTCTTCCAGGGAAAATTATGTTCAAATATTATTATTATTATTAATAATAATAATAATAATAATAATAATAATAATAATAATAATAATAATAATAATAATAATAATAATAATAATAGTGATGGAGGAGGAGGAGTTGGAAGGGACCTTGGAGGTCATCTAGTCCAACCCCCTGCTCAGGCAGGAAACTCTATACCATTACAGACAAAAGGCTGTCCAGTCTCTTCTTAAAAACTTCCAGGGTTGGAGCATTCACCGCTTCTGGAGGCAGGTTGTTCCACTGGTTAATTGTTCTAACTGTCAGGAAGTTTCTCCTTAGTTCTAGGTTGCTTCTCTCCTTGACTAGTTTCCATCCGTTGCTTCTTGTCCTGCTTTCAGGTGCTTTGGAGAATAGCTTGGCTCCCTCTTCTTTGTGGTAGTCCCTGAGATACTGGAACGCTGCTATCATGTCCCCCCCTCGTCCTTCTCTTCATTAGACTAGACATACCCAATTCCAGCAACCGTTCTTTATATGTTTCAGCCTCGGGTCCCCAAATCATCTTTGCTGCTTTTCTCTGCCCTCTTCCTAGTCTCAACATCTTTGGAAGTAATGGTAATGTATTCCTATTTATTTATTATTCAAAGGTAGATGGCCACCCATTTCATATACATGTCTCTAAAAAAGGAGGGAGGGCTGGACTAGAAGATCTCCAAGGACCTCCCAACTCTGTTGTGAATGTAAAATAGAAAGAAACTCCTTCTCCACTGGGAAAACAAGAGAACCCGGCAATGTTTTTGAGGAGAAAAAGGTTAAAAATAAAACATCGAGATTACCTTTTCCTTTTTGCGTCTGTGTTCTTTTCTTCTGTGTTTTTCTTTGATCTTTCGGGGTTTCTCTTCTGCAACCACTTCAGCTGCGCCTAAAACATTCATCAGAGACAGAGGAACTACTGAAGGAAGATGCCCCGAAAGCTATTCAGAAGCTGCCGAGTTATTATTTTGGATTCTCCGAGAATAGCATCTTTCTGAATTTCTTGATGCAAACCCCTGATCTATTTACACAAGCCTAGGTTGCATTTTTAGTGAATATATAACTATGCTCAGGAACAACCAACAGGAGATGGAAAGATTGAACACTACCTGCTCTGGAGAAACACCTGGTGACAGATGACAGATTTTGCCAAAATGCGCAAATTGATACGAGGAGAATATTTGTAGCTCAGGGCTGAAATGAAGGGTTACTTAGTTGGGTAATGGATGTTTGGGTAATGAAATGTCTGCGAAAAAATCAACCAAGCTCTGAACGTTGAGGAACCCCCCGTACTGTAAACTGCTTAAACTGGTAACTTAAAGACATTATATTTATTGGTGACTTGGAAACCTCTGATGGACTTTTTGTGTAAAAATGAAAAAAGTGAACTTGTGACAAATGATGGTTAGATGATAGACAAGACGGATTATACACAGAACAGAGTCTGTGGTGATGTAACTTTAAAGAAAGGTAAATTTATAAGTATACATATAGCTAAAAGGAACACAGGAAGCCATTTTTTGTAATTTATTTTCTTTCTCTTCTATTTTTTATCTTTTTTCCCCTCTTCTTGGACTTTTGCCATTTTTTTCCCCTCCTTGTTTTCCATTAGTTTGTGTTGGCTTGAGCACGTTTTTAGGAATCTACCTTAATTAAGTGAAGAATTTTAATAAATATATATATATATATTCTGTGCGATCAGCCTGCTTCTATAGTATTTCTGTAGCTCATGAAACCAAAAAGATCAACAGCCAATTCATTCCTGTGTGCGATACTTTTAAAATGAAAAGAGTCGATATAAATGCCATTAACATATAACAGTTAATAAATGTCTTTACCAGAATGAGCAACAGGAGGCAATCTTGGTCCAAATTCTTCTTGACTGACTACTTCCTTCGCAGTTGGAGTTACAGTAGCAAAAGTCTCAGGTGCAAAAACTTCAGTTTCTTTGAGAAAAAAAACAGTAAACATTGGCGATGTTTAAAAGCTAATCACTTTATGTAGCCCCCTGACCTATTAGTCCATTTCAATGCTGACATACCATCAAAGCTGCTATGTCACAATACACATGTACGAACATATTCCCACATTATAACATCTTTTCGTTATCTACAACTATCTTGAAGACTCGGGGTTTTATCCAGCACTTCAAGGCCACATAAAATCGCTTCAAACTTTTGGGGAGACGGCTCCAATGTATCAAACCACTGTGACACCACAATGAGTCAGCATTGTGCTCCCCAACTCCCTCAGTTGCTTCCGTTAACGGCCTCTTTTGTGGCCATTACAAACTGCCACGCTGTAAGGGCAAACTGATTGGTTGGAATGCTCCTTTTTCAATGTCCACACGTTCGGCAACCAAAGTTACGACAGCACTGAATAAGGAGTACTTATGACGGCTCCTCGTAATTGTGGGTCTTTGCGGCATCCCTGTGGCCATGTGATCTGTTTGTAACCTTCGCTGCTACTTTCCAACAAGCAAAGCCAATGGGGAAGCTGGCAGGAAGTCGCAAATGGCAATCATGTGACCACAGGATGCCGTTGACTATCGCAGTCGCCCAGCGATGGCCACTGGGGCTGCCATTGTTAAGTCAGCCCGATCACATGTCGTCGTTCTTACAACCGTACTGCGTAACAACAGAGTTCCCAGTCCCAACTACTGCCAGCAAACGAGGACTGCCTGCAGCACCAAGTTGCAAAGGCATAGCAGCTTCTGCCTCAACTTTTAAAGCTGGTTTAGAGAGGAAATTCAAACTCTTTAGCTCGTTCAAATGTAGCAGTGAACTAGGCTTGTCCCAAAGCGGCAGTGATTATACAAAGCGTTACATATCAGAGGATACGTCTGATTTTTAATGGCGGGAGGGAGGGGGGCCTTTTGTCCGAGCCGAGCCAGTAATACCTTCAGCAACAGGTAATGGAACCCCAGGTGAGTCACAAGGCTTTGCGTTTTCGGACTCTGCTTCCGGTGCTGTTGTAACTGGCTCCTCTCCATCACTCTCTGCTTCAGAAGAGGACTTCTCGTCCGAGGAACTGGCAAAGATGGCTTTAAATAAATCCATGGATGGCCGGCTTCCTTCTTCCTCTGCAGCTTCACTTGGGCCAGTGGGCGGGCCTGATGGCTGAACCAGAAAGGAAAAAAATGAAAAAGAAATAATGCAACTTTTCTGCCAAGTTACACCATAACCAGGGGCAAGACTGTTGAAGTCTGCTCTTTCCACCTAAACTCTTGCAACACAACCAAGTCCGAGTAGCTGTAGGATTGATTCTAGGCCAGGGGTAGGCAACCTCGGCTCTTTTATGACTGACTCATGGACTTCAACTCCCAGAATTCCTGGGTCAGCTGACTCAGGAACTCTGGGAGTTGAAGTCCATGAGTCAGTCATAAAAGAGCCGAGGTTGCCTACCCGTTCTAGGCCCTCCTAGATATATCTTAGTATGTATTTACTTACCCACACACAAACAGACACACACACACACACACACTTTTGTATTTTAAGTAACTGCAAATTCTGAATCCCACATGCTGTGAGCGGACAGTTAATGATGATGAAACTCTTGCAAGATTTATTAATGGCCTCTTAATGTGGTTAAGCCATGGTCCACTTGAACAAGCAATGCGCTATACATTTCGTACTTTTCAGAGTGTGGAAATCAAAACTATGAGAAATGTACATTTCATTCATCTGCAGTGTCAACTTAACTTCAGGAAAACATGCATTCTGCACTTCCAAAACCCAGTTGTGTTTTAATTTTTAAATGCAAAATGTGGCAACACGATAAAAGATGTTTCTATTACTACAGGCGAAATTAGTCCTGCACTGTCTTCTTTTAGTAAATTGTCACCTGAGACTCCACCGTTTCAGGGCTTCTGTTTTTGAGAAACGCACGAGGATAGCCTTGTCCCATCTCCTGAGAATACTGTAGCGACCAATTCATTCAGCCAAGTCCATCATACATCCCCCTTGATAGTTTGGCGTATGCTTGAAAGCCCCCCCCCTTTCAACGTAACAGAAAGCCACTCTACCTGAGCAGGAACAAGGTCACCAGCCTCATGTTTGGCCTCTGCTTCAACTGCTTTGGGAGGCTGCTCCTGAACGTGGACATCAACCTTTGATCGAGCCAAACTTATAAATTCATTGATGGTGTCCTTCTTCTTCTCTTTGCCGGGCACGTCCCATCTGGATGACTTCTTTGGCTCTGAAAGAAATGGAACACGTTTCCAAGGGGCCGTCGCTCTTTCTTCACGAGTTCAAGACAGTTTTATTTCTTTTATAGCTCCCGTTTTAACGAAAGCTGCCTTTGATCATTAAAAAGGCAAAGGTTCCCCCGCACATGCATGCTAGTCGTTTCCGACTCTAGGGGCCGGTGCTCATCTCCGTTTCAAAGCCGAAGAGCCAGCGCTTGTCTGAGGACGTCTCCGTGGTCATGTGGCCGGCATGACTAGACGCCAAAGGCGCACGGAACGCTGTTACCTTCCCACCGTAGTGATCCCTATTTTTCTACTTGCATTTTTACGTGCTTTCGAACTGCTAGGTTGGCAGAAGCTGGGACGAGTAACAGGCGCTCAACTCGGGATTCGACCCGCCAAACTGCCGACTTTCTTATCGACAAGCTCAGCGTCCTAACACCGCGTCCCTTGCCTTTGATCATTAGGAATGCTAAATTTATGGGCCAAGTGCTAATCTAGACATTAATGTTATTTCTCCCCAGTTAGTCTGCGCTTCTGTGCCAGCCCCACAAATGGTTTTTTACTGTGTTTTTGATCTGTACACTTTGACTGGCCAAGTTAATTTGATCCAGGTCCTGAAGAGATACGATTCTTCTTTTTCTGATAAAATTTTAAATCTTACTGTTTGGAATATTATCCTGCTGCACTCCTGTTTTCATTGGTTGATTTCGCATCTCTGATGCCGACTCTGGAGCAACAGTCAAGAAGTTGAACACAGAATACTTGTCACGTTTCACTGTCGGCAATCCAACGATACACGACCTGGTGAAAAATAAAAGCAGAATGTCCACATCTAACTTTGGGTAATTTTTCTGCCACAGAAATACAGTATGCGTGTTAAAATAGGTCAGAAGTATAGAAATGAAATAGCATTTTAAAATTTACTGTTGAGGGATTATAGTCTATAAACAAAAAATATATAACTAAATAACCAAGGCGATCTAAATCCGGGGGAGGCAACCTTGGCTCTTTTATGACTCGTGGACTTCAACTCCCAGAATTCCCGAGCCAGCCATGCTGAGGAGAAATGGAGAAGTTTCCATGCTGAGCCATGCTGGCTGAGGAATTCTGGGAGTTGAAGTCCACAAGTCATAAAAGAGCCAAGGTTGCCTATCCCGGTCTAAACAATACTTACTAGATTTAATTTACATTTTCCTGATCACTTCTAGTAGCCAACTACAGATATTCCTTGACTTACAATAGCTTGTTTAGTGACTATTCAAAAGTTACAACAGCACTGAAAAAAGTGACCTTTTTCACACTCACGACGCTCGCAGCACGCCTGTGGTCACGTGATCAAACTTCAGAGGCTTGCCAACGGACTTACATTTATGACGTTCGCAGTGTCCTGGGATCACATGGTCCCCCTTTAGCAACCTTCTGGCAAGCAAAGTCAATGGGGACGCCTGATTCATTTAACAACCATGTTGCTAACTTAACAACTGCGTAACAAATGTGGCGGGAAAGGTCGTCAAATGGGGCAAAACTCACTTAACTAAGGTCTTGCTTAACAACAGAATTTTTGGGCTCAATTATGGTCGTAAGTCGAGGACTACCTGTATAAAATTATTACCTAAGACTACTTGTTAGAAAAGGCTGGTGTACTCAACCAACTTACTCTGCATAGGGATCAGGAATATTGAACCTTTTGCACAAAAGCTTATCTGGGTGCCACTCAAATTTTTCCCTTGTGAGTTTTCCGAACATCTTCATCCTTGCAGCAGCTGCTTTGTCATCAAGGTTAGTCTACAATAACAACAGCAACAACACACATATATTTTGGCAATAACTGAGTTGAGAATTAAGCATAGCTGTTGATGGTCTTTTTTTTTAAAAAAAATGGCCTGGTTCGCATTCCTGCTAAACTTAATTTTTAACCATGGTTTTATTCCGTTAGAATGAAAGGAACTATGTGATGGCTTAACTGTGTGTTGTGTGGACTCCAGCGCTTGTTTCAGGGTTATCTGGAAAGGAATTGGTGCTCTTAAAATGACTGAAAATCAACTTCCAGATGATTTTGGGACTTACCTCCTGATCACGAGGAACGTCTACTTTATCAATATCATCCTCCAACTTTGCAGGAGTAAACCTTGAAGACAAAATGGAGCTGGAGGTTTTGTAGAACACAGCTGCACGAGAGAACTCGTCCCGTTCTCTACCACGCTCCCACTCCGTCATACTGGAATCTAAGCAGCTTTCTGGCACATCTGTTAGGCAAGAAATTTTTTAAAAAGCAAGCAAGGTCAATAATACTGGCTCAATAATATTGATCAGAAAAGAATGAAACTGTTTATAAGCAGGGGTCTTCAAACTTGGCCCTTTTATGACTTGTGGACTTCAACTCCCAGAATTCCTCAGCAAGCACTGGCTGAGGAATTCTGGGAGTTGAAGTCCACAAGTCATAAAAGGGCCAAATTTGAAGACCCCCGGTTTATAGATTAACAGATTTCCAGCAAAAACAAAGCCAAGCGTGGTCTCAACAGAAGTATGAAAAATCGAAGAAAACCTTTTTTTAAAAAAAAGAATGTATATGGCCATCACTTTAATAACTCCAGCCCGCTAAAAAAAAATCACACAAAATCTGATAAAGGGAAAAGGAAAAAAAGGTTTTAAAAATCTCAAAACACAGGCGAGCATACAGAACACCATCTTGCTGTTTTACTAACAAGCAGACTTATAAACCACAATTTATTCTTGCTCCATTATTTTGGTAGGAGCAAGCCATAATTCTTGATTTGGATGTTCCATTACACAAACCGTGAACCTGTGTTTCCTGGTGTTTTTACTTAAGTCTTTCTGGCAGATTATACACTAAAGAAATATTAACAGTTGAAATAAGAATATTTTAACATTCCTTACAAACCAGCATCTGAATCAATCGCAACTAATAACTTTATGGGAATAATTAACCAGCTGGCACTTGATGTTCTGGCCACCGAAGACAACATTTTTAAATATTAAGCATCAGAACAAATCTCTATTTCCTAATGACCTCTTATAGGTTGGAAACTGATCTGAGAGAGAAGCAACCTAGTATTAAGGAGAAACTTCCTGACAGTGAGGGCAATTAACGTTTGCCCCAGAATAACTGAATTAAACTGAACAATGTGACACATGAAGAAAAGAGCTGGGGGGCACATTTGCTACTTGCCTTTCTTCCCACGTGCAAGATTTTCTAAGTAACATTCATATCTCTTTTGCTTTTCTGGGTTGCTGGCAAATGGTTTGAAGTCGGCCGAGCCAGTTGCAGCTAACTGGGACCCCAGCATCAATGGGCACGTCTGTGGCGTTTGAGAGACAGGAGGAGCTCGGAATTTGTTATAGGCGGATTGTTGAGGCACAGTGTCAGCTTTCAGCTGTTGTTGTTGTTGTACTGCCTGTTTCGCTTCTTGGATCCTCTCTTTGTCTTTATCTGACAAATATTCTAGAACCGAAGCGATTGGGCCTAAACAAGAAGAGAAAATCATGATCTATAACGATGGCAAACAACTAACTTTTTTTTTAAGTTCAGAACATAGTGCAATCAGGAATGTTTTACCTTCTTTAAGCAAAACGAAAGCCCCTATTTTCCAATAAATTAAATTAAAAATATACGTGTATAAAGGTATACTTAAATTTTAAAAAAATTAAATTAAATTAAAAAACAACCAAAAATGCCTACCAAAAAAATAGTCAGAACAAAATGATTAGAGATTGCAGGTAGGAGAGCAGCAGCGGCCCCCAACATGTAGAGAGGGGGGTGGGTTTGCGGACTGGAGGAGGCATGGTTACGCAGGCTGCCTGCGTACCATGGATGGGGCTTTGCTTGCTTGCATGGACCAGTTGCTGGCATGCTGCGGCCCGGTGCTGGTCCACAGACTGGGGTGGGGTGGGGTGGGGGGTGGTGTTGAGGACCCTGAAGTAGAGGACCTGCATGATTCAAGGTAACATCCAGATATTGGATACCTGTCAGTCCAGTTTCGCCCAGCACTTCCCTTCTCTCAGAAGCAGTTTTCTGGTGTCTACTTTGGAACGCTGCATCCCTCTGAAGCTTCCCTGTAGATTCTGCCAATGCTTGCACTAAGTGGGAATTTTCACCGGTAGCTTTTATCACAGGTCGAAAGTAATGGATTGGTCTGTAGTCTCTCGGCAGGTCTGGAGGAGGGTAACTCTTTACGGAAAAACCAACGGAAGACAAAACATGGGCTTGCTTGTAGACAAAGCAGTCATTATATATCTCAAAAGCATGTACTGGGCGCTGGGAATCAGGCAAAATTAAATTTGAACTCCAGTGTGTAAGCCACTGTTTTCTCGACCTTCAACTCCCAGAGTTCTCCAGCTAGCCAAGAATTCTACCAAGTGAGTCCACCTATCTTCCAGTTGCCAAGGTTGGGAAAGACTAATATAAATCAGTAACTGATATCAAACCAATTGTTCCTTGTTCTTTTAAAAATATTGCTAGCATTTGTTGCAGAATTCTAGTAGCTATCAAGCGTGTAATCCAATTACCTCACAGCACACCAGTTGCCTCCCATTGCCCCCAATACATTCACTGTCATATTTTTACTATTCTGCCAATCTTTAACAAAAAAAATACCACAATCTTATGCATTGCAAAATGATCACCACAGCAGACTTTATTAGTAAAACACGGCAGGCGGCAGATTGGGATTTGAAAAAAAAAATATCCTCCAATATTCCAAAGACCAGCTTAGGGTGATGAAAAGTTGATAATTCTCCTTGTTTCATTTTGGAGTAGAATAAAAATAAAACGGTAGTGACAAATGATTGTTACTGTCATCTGTTATGAAAATCTAATACATTTCGAATGACAAGCGGATTGAAGAATCAACTTTATATTCTTGAGAGGTCTTGGGGTGAGTTGTGTGCCTTTGTACACGTTATTGGTAGAAAAACAAACTGACTAACCTTGGCAGGAGACACGGACTTAGAGGCCAAGCAGAAGCCATCCAAAATTTTCCCGAGATACTTCTTCTCTTTCTCTCTACCTATAAAAAGGACAGATAAATTCGTCAGCGCTTTCAAAGTAAACCAATCAGGTGGCGCTTCCTGAAAAGGCTCAACCCATAACAAAATATTCAGAGGCTTCCAGACTTGGCTTACTTTTAAAAGGCCTGGGGGCTGTCCAACCGTATAACCCGTCTCCCGGCTCTTCATCTTTCAGGACAGTGTCGTATTTGGAAAAGGATTCGACTGCATAAATATCTTCATCTTCCTCTTCCAAAGCGCCAACCCCAAAGGCCTAAAAGAAGCGGCACAGCGTAGAGTTAAGATCTGCCTTCACTATTTTAATAGCCTAATAACTGTACAGGTAGTCCTCGATTTCCAACACTTCTTTCAGTGACTGCTCAAAGTTACAGCAGCGCTCGAAAAAGGGACTTACGACTTTCTCACACTTATGACTGTTGCAGCATGCCCCATGGCCAAATAACTGAAATTCAGACGCTCGGCAACTGACTCCTATTTATGACGGTTGCAGTGTCCCGGGGTCATGTGATTTCCCCCTTCTGTCACCTTCTGACAAGCAGTTAATAGGGAAGCCAGATTCACTTTGCAACCGGGTTACTAACTTAACAACTGAAGTCATTTGCTTAACAATTGTGGCAAGAAAGGTCGTAAAATGGGGCAAAACTCACCTAACAATGGTCCCTGCTTAGCAACAGAAATTTGGGGCTCAGCTGTGGTCGTAAGTCAACGACTACCTGTGTTTGCAAAAGGTCTGCATCGGGCTGAAGGAGGAAAAGGGCCAAGCTGCTTAAACTGGCTGCCATAAAGGAGTTCCCAACTTGCCCCCACAGCAGACTGCACTTATATGTGAATAGCTCATAATTCTTCTGAAGTATATATTAGAAGTTTTAGGAGATTCTGCCTGCTCGTTTCTCAAAGCCTAGTCCAAAAATTTAACCTGTATAGCATTTTACCTGTCCCGAAATGCCCAGTTTTCGTCCTTTACTATGCCGTACATCACCAAGACGACTTAAATCTTCAGAACCGAGGCTAAAAACATTTAAAGATTCTTCTGAAGTGCCAAATAAAGCTTTGCTGGGATCCAGCCCTTTGTAACCCAGTCCATGGACATTTTCTTTCGGAGTCAGATCTACTGGCATCACGTCCTTGGGAGCAAAGGTCACATTTTCCGGCTGATATTCATCCTCTTCTTCCTTTATAAAAGAAATAAATGTTATTTAGAATGAAGTGGTAAGTTGGCAAAATTTTAAGCCCCTCTTTCTTCCCCACTGGCAATTCTTTGAAGTGGCGTGTGTTGGTAATTCTAAGGAGCAGCAATCCATGGACTTTATTATGTCCAAGACCTGCTTATTATGTCCAAGAAAGAGGGGGTCAGGTTATTCACCAAAGCACCAGAGGACAGGATGAGAAACAATGGTTGGAAACTGACCAAAGAGAGAAGCAACCTGGAATTAAGGAGAAACTTCCTGACAGAGAGGACAATCAACCAGTGGAACAGCTTGCCTCCAGAAGTCGTGGGTGCTCCATCACTGGAAGTTTTTAAGAAGAGGCTAGACAGTCACCTGAGCAGGAGGCTGGACTAGAAGACCTCCAAGGTCCCATTCTGTTCTATTCCATTCCATTCCATTCCATTCCATTCTATTCTATTCCTATTCCACTCTATTCACGTTGTTCCACATATTTATTGAATAATTCAAATTCCATTTTAAAAAAGTGTTAAAATTTACAACAAATGCCCTACAATTACCTCTGAATCTTCGGATCCTGGAGGCAAAGCACAGCCATATATCTTTACTCCAGGCTCTGTAAACCAAACAGTGATAATCACGATTAAAATGCTGGATTTTTTTTTCATTTCTTTCATTCAAGTAAGAAACGGGTCATGCTGCTACGATCCCACTAAATTCAAAGTCACTTAAATTACTCCATTATATGAGTAACAAATTGTACAACAGCAGACTACTAATCAGTTATACAAAAAAATTGGAATAGATGCATCAAAACTATGTATTTAGGCAGCCATATCTTAAATGTGAGGATAGGAACAAGTATTTTGCACTATTGTGCTTCTCCCCTTATAGCAGAAGCAAACAGATTAGGAAACTTTTTAGTAATCCTAATTTCATATTTGGCCCAAACGTGGAAACAATATTTATCTGTTTTGAAACAAGTCACTATGTTACATAATTGCAAACAATGATTCTACATTCTGACTTATGCCAAAAAAAAAAGTGTTTTCCTAACTTGGACAACATGGGAAAATACAATTGGGTCTTTGCTTGTTTGTGCTTCAAAGAGAGGCACAAAGGCCTTATTAAGCAGGGACATAATTACCTGAACTAGATAATTCATTTTATTCTGATCTTGCTGCAAAACAAGAGATTCAGAGGAATGTACCAGGTTTTTGCTTCTGTGGCTTCCTCTTTACCCGAGGCCCAACGCCTTGTCCTTCTTTCCAGCCCATTTTTCGCAACAAGTCAATCCCAATTGTTATTCTGGAAAAAAAAATGGATAAACAAGTTATAACTACAGGTGGTCCTTGACTTACGACCGTAATTGAGTCCAAAACTATGAACCAGTTGCCAAGCATCTGAATGTTGATCACGTGAGCATGGGGATGCTACAATGGTCATAAGCGTGAAAAATGGTCACAACTTCTGGTAAAAATGAGTCAAACAGTCCTTCAGGTGTAAATGAGTCCTTCAGGTGTGCCCAAAATCAGAAATATAACATAAGCCAGGGGTCTTCAAACTTGGCCATTTTATGACTTGTGGACTTCAACTCCCAGAATTCCTTAGCCAAGAAAGCTGGCTGAAGAATTCTGGGAGTTGAAGTCCACAAGTCATAAAAGGGCCAAGTTTGAAGACCTCTGACATAAGCAATGCTCTAAAGTAGCAGGTTTTACTCTATTATTTTTCTAATACACTTACTTCGCAGGTGTAATGAATTCATCCAATACTGTAGCGCCAGGGATGGGTGCAACTATTTCTGCTAGCTGTCTGGCCTTCGCCTGGATTTTGTCTTTGCTTTGGGAAGCAAATGCATCTGTAATTGTAATTTCCTTTGGTGCAATCCCATGTTCACTAAGATCCTTCCAGGGAAAATAAGATGGGGTGGGGGTGACGGAATCAGAATATTTTCTTTCCAAGTCCACAAATTCCAAAGTAACTTTGAAACAAAACAGCCACAGATGCACTTTTTTTTGCAGAAAAATCACTGTTCTTTATCTAAACAAAACTACGGTATACTGTCTATTAATCATGCAGTAAGAGATTACGTACAAAACGCCAGGCTTATATTTATTTATCACATTTCTATGGCTGCCCATCTCACAGAAGTGGTTCTGGTAGCGTGCAGCAATACATATAACTATATTTATATATCTATTTACCATTCATATATCATAAATATACAGAGATATCTGAAATTATATAAATGCAATAATCTGCATCCTCTTACCTCTTCATCCATAAAATCTTCTGGCCCAAGAATTTTCTGTTCTGCTCTCTTTTGGCGAGAGGATACAAAAGCTGACGGCGCCCATCCTTGAAAGACAATGCAAGTTTATAGCAGAACTGAGAAATATTAAATTTCCAATTGAAACTACAATTGCTATACCTACTCACTCTGGACTTCTTTCACTGACTACAGAATTACTTTTGAGTGGACTTTTGTGTAGCACTGTGTCAGAAATTATATTAATTGCATGACAAGTGATTTGGCATTTGATTTTTCTTAGCTTAGGACAATACACTGTTATTACTTTAATTTTTAGTGTTTGATCCTCTTGTTCCTTTTTGCTAGGTCAAGCATTGCACTAAGACACTAACTTGTTTTCATCACATTTCCTGAACATGCCAGTGGGCTGGGATCCCAAATACATAGCACTGACAAGCTTCAAGGACTGGCTTGCAAAGTTTACACAAGCTCACACAGCATGCAAAATTTAAAATGAAAGTACTGCATTATGAATCAGCACTATGTGGGGTTTTATCTACAGCAGTCTCTATACTGTTTGACAGTCTAGTCTATACAGTTTAAACTATTATTAAATTACATAAATAAATTGCATTCTCGTGATCCAGCACTTTTACGATAATTTAGAAGCCACACTGGAGTCACAGTACACATTGAGCCATGTAACTTCACACAGTGTGTAAAACTGACCAAGATTTTACCATCTTGGACACGATTTTGGATACCCAACTCAGCCCAGTTTTATGCCAAGAGGAACAACATAAGTTTCAGACATAGATCATTACTAACCTTCTTTGGATCCGACAGTGTTAAAGTAGCCAGCTGAGAAACCACCACTGAATGCTCCATGAAATCGTTTATACCGCCCCTTCTCATCTTTGACTGTCTGGTCTTGGAGAGGAACCGGCTTTTTAATGCGCTCACC